>NC_083730.1:79247773-79552169 GCF_028564815.1 Eubalaena glacialis
AAGAACTTCTACCTCGTAAGGAATAAGCACGTGGAGGAACCTTCCCCTATGTGATTCAAGAAAGGTCTCAATCCCGAAACAGATAACAGGTGCTCTTAGTAAGGTGCTAGGTTGGGGAACAGGATGCTTAGGGCCCCCCCCATCCTGTGTAGAGCAACTCTTGCTTACAGCCCCCGAGGGACACCATTCCGATGGGCCACGAGTCTGAGCTGATGATCTTTCTTTCTTTCTTAAGCGATAGTTGCAAAGTTAATGATAATTATCTTTGAAAGGCCTGACCCTCCCACCCATCCACACGTCCGCTGATGTGAGACTCCGCCCCCAGCTCTCCAGGGGCGGGGCGGCCCGAGCCCTGAGCTGCTCGCTGGGCTGGGCAGTGGGCACTCACCTGGCTGAAGGAGTCCAGACTGACCCCATTGTCGAGGAGGAAGCGCCGCACCTCTTGGACGAGCTGGGTCTCTCCCAGGGCCACGCGCACGGCCACGCTGCCCTTGGTCTCCTGCGGGAGGGAAAGGGAAGATGCCCTGTCAGCTGTCGGGCAGGTAACGGGTCAGCTGTCCCATCTCCCAACAGCCTGAGGAAGAGGCTTGCACGGAGCCGGACCCCTTGGATGCCCCCCGCGGATGCTCCCCCCGTGGATACCCACTCCGGCTTGATGGCTCTGGGTTCCGCATCTGTCAGGGTGAATCAAGAACCCCACGCCTCACCTCCAGCTTCCCCTCCCCCCTCTCCCGCCTGCTCCCTCCCCTCCAGTCGTATGTAAGGGTCTCATGCCAAGTTCATTCCCACCTGAGGGCTTCTGTGCGCTCACCTCTGCCCTCCATTCAATTTCTGCTAGAATGTCGCACCCCTGAGCAGCCTGCCTCGCTCTCACACCCTGTCCCCTTACTCAGCTTAAGCCTTCTTCAAGCCATCACACCAACATGCGGCACCTTTGTTAACGAGCTAGTGTCTTTCTCTGCTGGAAGGCTCTAGAAGAGCAGGACTGTTTCCCTTTAGGGCCCTGCTCTCTTCCCAGTGCTCAGGGCGCTGGTGGGATCTGAACCAGCTGCAGCCCCTCCCGACTGGCTGAGGTCCGGAGTTGTGCGGCCAACACGGTGCCCACGAGCTCAGCCACTGGGCACCTGAGACGCAGCGCGTCTGAACGCAGTGTAAGACACGCACTGAATTTTAAACACTCAGTGAGGGAAAAGAAAGCAATGCAAGACAGCTTGTCATTTTTTTATATTGTGGATAATGAAATAATAATATCTTGGCCGTATGGAATTAATAGAATAGATTCTATTCTGAAAAATTAACTTTGAAAATGAACTTTGCCTGTTCCTTTTTGCTTTTTAAAAATGTGGCCACTTGGACATTTACAATTCTGTGTGGGGCTCGCATTCTATTTCTGGAGGACAGCGCTGACCTTCAGCATGGGGAAGGGGCAGGGGCAGTAAATGACGATGGCCAGCGAGTTTATGGATCAAATCTATGGATATCCTTTGCCTGCTGGCTGAAAAACACACTCCCAGGTTTTGCCAAAGATGAACTTGGCCACGGTCTAACTGGAGACACAGCATTTAAAAGAAGGTATGTGATCTGGAGAAGCCAAATGGACGGAGGGGGAAGGTCGGAAGGAACAAGGTTAGACTTGGGAGAGGGGGAGGGTCAGAGACCTACGACCTACCCTGTGCTCGTCTCAAAGACCTGGGCTGGCTGGGCCCAGGAAGTGGGTGGGACCACCTTTGAGGAGTGGTTCAGAGCGAGGGCAGTGGATTCGGGTTGACCTGGGGTCACCCCACCTCCGCCTCTTTCCAGGTGTGTGACCCTGGGCAAGTGCCTTTGTGTCCCTGGGCCTCGATTTCTTCATCTGGGAAGTGGGGCGAGAGGAGCACTGCAGGCTAAGTGCTCATTGTCAGTTACTTTCTCCATGTGGCTCCACACTCACCCACGAGAAGCCAGGGCAGGGTGGATGCTTCCATGGGGGAGGCCCCAGAGGACAAGCTGGTGGACAACCCCAGCCCGATCCCGCCCCCTCCCCTGCCCAGAGCCGGGGGCACATCAGACAGGGTGCCCACTCACGTGGTCAAACACTTGACTCTTGGTGGCACTGTACTTCTGGGCGATGGCGTCGGCCACTGCATTCGGGCCCATGAACAGCGTGTTCCAGTTGTGAGAGCTGAGTCAGAGGCAGAACAGAGAGGTCAGACCATGCTGAATGGGGGCAATTTTTTTCAGATGCAAAGCCTGTAAGAAATGAGCTTGTGGGCCTGCCTTCCTAAGTCCCCGAAGCCTCCTCCTCCCCCATCTTACTTGGCGTGGGCCAAGTACCAGGGCCTGAAGACAACAAGAGCCACGATGATACTAATAAGCCCTAACGTCTGTCAAGCGCTTACTCGGCACCGGGGACCAAGCACTTTGCTTACATTGACTCAATCCTTATGACACCACAAAAGTGAGGCACCACTGATCCTTCCCATTTTGCAGATGAGGAAACTGAGGCTCAGCAAAGTTATGGATAAGGGGCTAAAGCCACCATGAGGAGTCAGGGTACCCTGGCGGCTAGGAAAGGAGGGGCGAGGGCAGCCAAAGCCTGGGTCAGAGGCAGGTATGGACCTGGAGCTGTTGGCTTTGTCTTTTGACTCTTTCTTCTTCTTGTAAGACGATGATCCTGGGGCGTCTGCGTCCTCGCTGGCCTCCTTCTTGATGGTGGATGGTAACACGTGGAGCATCCTGCCCTGGAGGAGGACGAGGGGAAGGGGGTAAAGACAGGAAGGGGGCAGGCGCTTCTATATCCTGCCCCGGGTATGTCGGCCTCTCCACGAGGGGGCTGGACCCAGCACTGAGACCCTTGTCGCGAGACGGGGGCCTCGGGCAGGATGCCCACGAGGCCGCCCTGAACCCAGAACGGGGGCCTGGACATGTGGCACAGGGGCCTGACTTTGTGACGGGAGCCACTTGACAAAGCTTCACAGAGGACGCTGATCGGTTTGTAAGTAACACCTGCAGGGCTCCCCACCCGACTCTGTCCCTGTGAGAGTGTAAGCTCCATGCGGGCAGGAGCCGGGTTCAGCCTGCAGCCACAGGGGATCAATAAATCATGAATGAATGAATGAATGAATGAATGAACGAATGAACAGGAAACGGAGGCGAGGCAGCCTGGGGCTTCGGCTTGTGTGCTAAGCATGTTATTTGGAAGAAAGAAGCGTTTCTTACATTCTACTGTGGCCATTTCAATGACTGGGTCAAAACTCTTTCTTTCCTTACTCCTTCCTCTTCCAAGTGGTATTTTGAGAGAGCATGTTCATTTAATCCACAGACACTTTTTAAGGGCCCACTATGGGCCAAGTGCTTCTCTAGGGGCTAACGATAGATCAGTGAACAGGACAGAGCAGACCCTGCCCCGTGGAGGCAGCTCAGATGAGGAGGCGGCTTCACGTGCATCAGGTGTGCTTCCCTAGAAGCATTGGTGCGGTTTCCTGCCTGCACGCACGCGCACACGCCCACAGCCTCTCCCCATCACCTGGGCCCGGCAGCCGCCCGCCACCCCGCGGGCCATCACCTGGAACACCTGCCCATCCACCTCTGCGTAGGCCTTCACGGCGTGCTCCGGGAACATGAAGGTGACGAAGGCAAAGCCCTTGGGCTTCTTGGTCAGGCTGTCGATGGGGTAATGCAGCTCAGACAGGGGACCTGAGGGTAGGAAGGGCGTCAGTGTCCTGCAGGCCAGAGCTGGGTGAGAAAATTCTGGGCACTAGTCAAGCGACGGGTTTTAACCAGGGAGAGAGTGGAGCTGCTGCTGCCACTTGGCCCAGGACAGAAGGTGGCAAGGGGCTGCCCTGAGACCCCCTCAAGGGTCAGGGTGTCCTTCCACAACCCTCCGTGTGTCTATTCTGAGAGCAGAGGTGTCTGGCCTGGACCCTGCCTTCATCACATACT
The DNA here is from genome assembly GCF_028564815.1 of Eubalaena glacialis. Classification (NCBI taxonomy): domain Eukaryota; kingdom Metazoa; phylum Chordata; class Mammalia; order Artiodactyla; family Balaenidae; genus Eubalaena; species Eubalaena glacialis. The sequence continues at coordinate 79,251,695 of NC_083730.1, forward strand.
ATACGTGTGGCCTCGGGCAAGCCACAGGGCTTTACGGGCCTCAGACTTCTCACCTGTAAAATGGTATCGTTAAGAATACCCAGCTCGGAGGACAGCGGGGAGGGGTAAACGCACTAATACGTGTCATGTACTAAACAGTGCCTGCTGGTGACGTAGGGCCACAGAAGTGTCTGCTGGGATAGTATCATGATGCTCACATTAAAGAACACACCTTCCACTCTGAACACCAGGGTGTGACCAAGTCCTCCTTCCCGGGCTTTATCTTCCAGGATGGATACTTCGAGTCTGTTGACGACCCCCTCTCCAGGCCTGCCCGGCCCTGCCACGTAAACCAGGGCACCAGCCTGTGCGGGAGGATCTGGCGGCAGGACAGCAGGCCAGGAAGTGACACCAATTTGCCTGATCGCGGAATCCTACTCAGGACCTCCTTGTCCAGAAGACAAGCACTCGACCGAGCTCGGATCCCCTGCAACCCACAGCTGGTCTCCGAAGAGAAATGGGGAGACGCTCCGGGGGATCTTAAAAGCATCTAGACCTCGCCCCGCCATTCTGAGCCCTAACTTCCTTCCCGTCAACAACCACGACCTTACAAACAAGCACAGCCCCATGTGCCAAGCTGAACTACAGGCCTTCAAGTCCGTGTCCTGCAAAATAATGCTAGCAACCACGACAACAGTGAAAATGGCCCTCACTAGCAAACGCATTTGGATGCTCGGTCTGGAGAGCAAGACTATTTAGACAGCAGAGTTCAGACTGGGAAGCACTTCGTATCAACACACACAGTGAATGGGCTTCCAAGACCAGAGCAAGGGTTCAGATACCAGGGACATCTCAGAAAACTGTACCCAAACCCCGTCAGTTCTGAGTTTAGCAAGTGAGAGCTAAGGGAGTCTGGGTTCAGACCACGAAAGGTGCCTGTGATGCCACCTAGGACTTCGAGTTCCGCTGTCTACACACTGTCTGAATCTTCACAGCAGCTCAGAGATGGCGAGGCCCATTTTATGGATGAGAAAACTGAGGCCAGAGGGGGACGTCATTAGCCCAAGGTCAAGAGCTGCAGGAGGCAGATGGGGACTCGGACCACCCGCTGCAGGTGCCTGTGGTGAGCCAGAGGCCACGCCCCTACCGTATTTGGAGAAGAGCTTCTCCAGGTCTTCCTCGGAGCTGGTGTAGGGCAGGTTTCGCACAAAGAGCCTCCCAGAGTCGGCCAGGTCCTCTTTCTCTTCATGCTCCCCGAGTGTCCGGCCTTGCCAGGGTTTGGCGCTATTCTCTGGGGGCGCCTTGGCTGCGGGGAAGTTCTTTTCCCTAAACACCTCGATGTAGCGTCCACCTGCACAAGGAGAGGCAGTCAGGGCCCCGGGGGAGGCCCGGAACCTGCCAGCTTCCAGACTTTGTTGCTGCCTTCCGGAAGCCATGGTGAAGGTGGCTGGTGACAGCGCCAGACACCAGGCTCTGTTAACCAGGGTGGCGGCCCCAGCCAATGCCAGGCCTCAATCTCACTCATCCTGCGAGCTCGGCTTCAGCCCAGGGGGGGAGCCTGCCTGGGCCGCCTGGTCCATGGGGCTGCATCCTCCCAATTCCAGGGCACGGCCCCTGGCACTGCCCTGGGAATCAGCTCATGTGACAGCCCAACCCTGAAGAGCCACCTTGTGCTGCCTCTGAACTGTGCCCATGCATTGCCCCGGGCACCTGATTAGACCACGACCCCCACCATCACCTCCACGTGCACACAGTAGGTGCTCAATAAATACCTACCACCTGACTTGCTAGCAAGACTGCTTAGGTTTCTCCTCTTCCCTAACAGAACTTGTGTCTTCACAAGGGGTCAATGGCTGGGCCTGAATCACCTGTCCACACCAGGGACAGGCCAAAGAGCACGTCCTTGGATATCTTGTTCAGGTGACCTCCCAACTCCAGACCCCGTACTTGCCGTTCCCTGTACTTGCTGTTCCCTGTACTGGAACGGCTCTGCCCCACAAAGCCAGAGCTGGCTCCCTCTACCCCTCTGGCTTTTGTTCCAGTGTCGCCAGCTTAGTGTGGCCCAAGCTGACACGATCCTGTTTAAAATGTGCCTCCTCCAATCCCGACCCTCTCCTGCATTTGTCCAGAGCACACCCCTTTGGTTACCGCCTGTCTCTCCCCTCTCCATGTAAGTTTCCTCTACAGGAAACTTAGCCTAATCTCTGCCCCAGGAGGGCGGGGGCTTTGGTCTGTTCTGCTCACGGCTGTATCTTCCGTGCCCAGGGCAGTGCCCGGCAGGCACACAGCAGGCCCTCAATATAACCTTACAGAGTAACTGAATGAACGAACCCCTGCCACCACGCGGCGTGGGACCGCCCGGCATCCTTACCCATGTATTCCCTGTTGCATTTCAGAGCTTTCCTCACTTCCTCTTCACTGCTGAAATCCACAAAGACGTACCCTGTGAAAGGACCACGACAAAGGTAAGGTCTGCAGGCCCTGCAGACAATCGTGGGAGTCACGGAGGAACACCCTCACTGCGCTAGGTGTTTGGGGGAATCTGAGCAGAAAGTGGGAGGAAAACCTGTACTTTCCGCCCAATCTCCAAAATACAGACACTCCCTGATGCCCCCCAGGCAAATCTCCCTTTGTAGGAAGCGTTCCGAAACGGGACGGCCTTGGCCTCCCTCCCAGCCTCACCCTGTCCTGACCAGTGCCTGCTCCTTGACCTTCTCTGGACAAATGCCGGTGGTTGGAGTGCTGCAACCCAGCTCGGCACCAAGGGGCCACCTCCACAGTGACTGCCCGTCACCTGGTGCCCGCGGCCCTGACTTGCACAGACGAGCACGTGGAGTGTTCCCTAAACACGAGAGGCCTCGCCTCCCCACTTTTCTCGAGGAGTTAAGTGACGTGCGCACGGACACACAGCTAACGCGTGGCAGTGCCGTAACCTGCGCCAAAGCCCATGGGTTTTGGTCTCTATCACAAGACCCTCCCCTGGGGGACTGCAAAAGCCCCCACCCAGCCCACCTGCCCCTGGACCCTTCCCTCACCAGCCAGGGGACCATCCTGAATCCGATCACGGCCCCCCCTTGCTTTGAGCCCCCGGTGGGCCCCTGCGTCTGGGCTGAAGGCCGCAGTCAGTGCTGAGCCCCCAGGCCTGGGGGCCGGGCCCTCCCTGCACAGGTGAAAACCTCCTACTAGGCTGCCAGCGGCAGGGGACAAGAGGCAGACCCCTGTCCTGAGGACTTCCACCACATCCACAGAAGTGGGGACCACAAATAGGAAAAAAGTAGCTGCCCTCCAAACATCTCCACAGTTCAACTGCCCCAACCTTCCAGCTCTAGCATCTGCCTCTCCAGCCCCCTCGAAACAGCCCAGACCTTACCTGTTTTGTTTCCATGGGCATTTCTCACTATTCGAATGGCCACCGGTTTCAGGGGTGCCAGGAATTCCATGACATTTTTCTGTGAGGAGAAGAAAAGTTTTTTCCCAAAAGTGCAAACCGAATAAAGAAACATGGGTCAAATTTCTGAATTCAGAAAGGACACCAAAGTGTTTCATCTTTTGTAGTCTCTCTCTTTCCTCTAAATTGTACACGTTTTCTCCATCGTAAATTAAAACCGCCTTGGAAAAGAAATTTTTTTTAAGTTGGAGAAGAAACAAGGAATATAAATATAGAGGAGTAATGGCACCATTAGTATTTTAAGGTATTGCTTCTGATCTTTTTTTTCCTAAGTACCTTTTTACTTAATTGGGGTTAAATCCAGCTTTTTTCACGTCTCATCAAAGCATGATTATTTGTCCACATTACTTCATGGGAATGATACACATAGAGTACTGTTGTGTACATGGTTCCCAATTTTCTTAACTACTTCTCTATTTTTTGGACGTGAGGGTGATTTAAACTCTTTTTAAAAAATGCACAAACACAGAGTACAAAATTTAGCAAATACTGAAAAGTCCCAAGAAGAAAACAAAAATGGTCCTAACTGCAAGGCCCAGATCACTCTTGTTGGCACTCCAGACAGGGCCAAGTGTTCCCTGATGGGGGTGGGGGGGGGACTGTCCCCAGCTGAGACCCACTAATTTAACCACTTCTCTAGTGATATAGCGTAGAGGTTGTTTCCAGTTTTTTGTTTTTATAAATAAAATGACACAAATTAATACATTAATTTATAAATAAAATAAGAATTAGAAAATGCGGCAGTGAACATTTTTGCACTGACCTCTTGGTGTACCTGGCTGATTCGCCTGTAGTGCAAATTCCCAGCAAGGTAATTGCTAGGTCAAAGGTACGTACGTATATTTTAAATTCTGACTGATGCTTCCAGATTGCCTTCCAAAAGGCTTCACCGCACACTTCCCCCAACAGTGCGTGAAACAATTTAATACTGAACTTAAAAAATTTCTGCAAAAATGTAACCTTCCTGTTTTGATCTGTATTTCTTTAATTATGAGTGAACTCAAGCATCTTTCCCAGCCATTTGAATTCTTTCTCTTAAAGACCTCCTATTTTTTGTCCACTTTTCTACTGGGTCATACGTAGGTCCCAACATCTACTTACCTATTTGTAAATTAAAGAAGCAGGTTTTGTCTGTCGTTTGTGTTATAAATGTCTGTTGTTTGTCTTTTGACTTTATGGCAAAAAGTTGCCTTAGAGAAGTTTTAAATGTTACCTAGTCAATTAATCCATCTTTTTCTTATGACTACCAAGTTCTGCAAACTGCTTAGAAAGGCATTCTTTTTTTTTTTTTTTAATTGAAGTATAGTTGATTTACAATGTTGTTCGTTTCTGGTGTACAGAAAAGCAATTCAGTTATGTGTGTATATATATATGCATGTGTATACGCATATATGTGTGTACATACATGTATATATGTGTATGTATACATATACTTTTCCATTACGGTTTATTACAGGATACTGAATACAGAAAGGCATTCTTCATTCCAAGATTACAAGTAAATTCAATGCTTTCTCCTAGAACTTTTATTGTCTCAGTTTTTTAACTTAAATCCTTGATGCCTCTGAAATTTAGCTTGCTATGAGGAGTAAGGCGGGGCTCCGCCTTTTTTTTTTTCCTTCACAAAAGTTAACTGGTTGTCCCATTACTATTTATAGAAAAATCTCTCTTCTCTTCATTGATATGAGACACCCTATCCTAAACTAGATGTTTATACATATGTGAGTCGATTTCTGAATTCCATTCTATTCCATTAACCTGTCAACAACTTCACCTGAACCAAACTGTTTTAATTACTGTAGCTTCAAAACATGTTTCAACATCTTGCAGGGGAAGGGTCTATTCCCACAGGCTGTTCCCAGCTGTTCTCCGGGATCCCACCCCCACCCCCCCAATCCAGACGAAACTCTGTGATCCCACTGAATTTATTCATTCATTCACTAATTAGGGAGGAACTGGCATTTTTACTTTCTAAGAATGTATGGCTTTACATTTATGTAAGCATGCTTTTAAATCCCTCAGTGGAATTGAACACTTTCTTTATATAGAACCTATAAAACTTTTATTAGAATACCTATAAAGCCCCCAATACATTATTTTCATTAGAATATCTAGAAGTAGACTGCCTTTCCTTTTCTTCCTTCCCTTCCTTTCCTTCCTTCCTTCCTTCCTTTTTTTCTTTCTCTTTCATAAAAGTAATCTTTTTTTCCATTACATTTTCTGTTACCGTTTGTGGAGAGGAAAGAAGTGACCATTTTTTGTATATTTATTTGCAAAAGTCCATCTAATGTCCCCCATCCCCACTGAAGCACATGATTTTCTGCATGGTTGGTACTGACAGAACTCTGACTCTAAATTAGCAGACAATTCAGATAGTCCAGTAGAACCCAAATGCTTGTTACTCTGAAATCCGATTAAGTTTTATTTAAAAAAATAATTAGCAAATATACAGGCTCAAAAAAGGTGAGTACTTCTTGGAGAAAAAAAGGGCATAAAATATAATCAGGCACTTTCCAAAAGAGAATACACACGATATACAAACGTGAAAGAATGATTGATCTCACTAATAATTCAAAATATAAATCAAAATGAAATGCCATTTTGACCTGTCACGTTGATAAAGATTAATACCCAGGGTTCACAAAAATGGGCACTCTCATTCTCTGCTAAGGGAGTATAAACTGGCCAGGCTTCCAGAGGGCAACTGGCACTCTGTATCAAAGCCTTAAAAATGTACTGAATGCATGCATGTGCTTGTATACAGTACTTATCTGGAGCAAGGGTTGGGTTGGCAAACGATAGCCCACAGGCCAAAAACTGCCCACGGCCTGCAAGCTAAGAATGGTTTTTACATTTTCCAAGGATCATCAAAAAAAAAAAAAAAAGTGCAACGGAGACCATATAGCTCACAAAGCCTAAAATATGCAGTAAATGATGTTGATAGAAAAACATCTGTTGACCTCTGATCTCAAGAAATGCGCTGACTGCATTATTATTCAAATCAGCAGAAGACTGGAAACAATCCCCATGTCTCCACTGAGGAGGTTGGGTGAGTGTAACACAGTGTGTCCAGAGTAGAGAATAGCATGCAATGTGAAAAATGATGCTGTAGCAGAATATTCAATATTTAAAGATATTTATGACATAATGTGATGAGGGAGGAAAAGAGTTTCAAAATAGTTCCTACTGTAGGATTGCTTTTTAAAAAGAAAAGACACAGGACTTCCCTGGTGGTGCAGTGATTAAGAATCTGCCTGCCAACGTAGGGGACACAGGTCAAGCCCTGGTCTGGGAAGATCCCACATGCCGCGGAGCAACTAAGCCCGTGCGCCACAACTACTGAGCCTGCGCCCTAGGGCCCGCGAGCCACGACTACTGAGCCCGCGTGCCACAACTACTCAAGTCTACACGCCTAAAGCCCGTGCTCCACAACAAGAGAAGCCACCTCAAGGAGAAGCCCGCGCACCACAACGAAGAGTAGCCCCCGCTCGCCGCAACTAGAGAAAGCCCAGGCGCAGCAACAAAGACCCAATGCAACCAAAAATAAATTAATTAATTAAAAAAAAAAAAAAGAAAAACACAGGTCAACGTTTCTATACAAAGAAAAAGATGTCTAAGAAGATATACTCAGAATTTATTAGTGGTTGTCAGTGTATGGGATATAGACGTGGGGGATTGAGGGGAGCTTGCTCCAGTTTGCCTGGGACAGTCTTTACTCCTATAGTAATCAGACCTGTAGGTAATTAGCTCTGCATCCTGGTACCCCATCTGGTTAGCACTTCTCTCTCAACACAGTTTGGTTGGCAATTTATAGAGTGATAGGTAATTTTTACTTCTTGTTATTTAGCTACATTAAAAAACATTTCCTATGCTGAACTTCTACTACTTTCATGAGGAGGGAAATTGACAAAGTGTTCTCTCCTGTGTAGACCCAGAGTCAGCAAACTACAGTACGCAGGCCAAACGTGGCCCACTGCCTGCTTCTGTAAATAAAGTTTTATTGGCACCCAGCCAGGCCTATTTGGCCACCTCTCACCTAGGGCTGCTTCTGTGCTACGACAGCAGGGTTGAGTAGTCGTAACAGAGACCATACTGATCACAAAGCCTTGAGTATTTACTAGCTGGTCCTTTTTAAATTTTTTAGCAGAAAAAGTTTACCCACCCCTAGCATAGATGACTGGTGAGTGAGACCACTCCTTCTTGGTCTCAATATAGCCGGCCCTGTTTCCTGACCTTGACGATGCCCAAGATCCTATGTACCAGTCTTTCTGGCCCCCAGTTCCCTCCAGCTGAAGTCCTCAACTGATCCTGAAGCTCCCGTGCAGCAGAGGCTCCTGGGACCCTCGCCCTTGTCTCCCGCTCCCTGTGGGCTCCTCACCCCATCCCGTTACTGGCGCGTACCTCTGTGACGTTGAACGGGGCTCCCCGCAGCTTCACGGTGTGGGTGATGGTGCGTTCCTCCTGATTGGCTGGTTTCTCGGTCTGAGTGACGGCAAAGAACAGAAACGGCCACGGTGAGCTCCCTGGTGCAGCCGCAGGAGGTGCCGACCCGGGCGTCGCAGTGAACGCTCCAAGGCCCCTGGCGCCAGGGCCTGCTGGCAATGCCGGAAGCATCGTGCCTGCCAAGGACGTGGAGTCTGGCCAGAGCCTGCGGTAGGAGGTGCCAAGCCTCCATGTGCCCCTGAGATGAGGGCCGGAACCATAGGCCGGCTCGCTGGGGGCCTGCTCGCAGAAGGAACAGACCTCCTGGGAAGGAGCCCTGAGGTACGGTGACATTTGCTACCACTTATTTAGGGCTTATTCTGTGCCAGATGTTGTGCAAAGCACTTTGCAGACACAGCTGTCCTCTTGAATCTTTGAAACAATCTTACAGGGTTTGGGATGTCTTCTGTAGTTTTAGAATCGAAACAGCTCTGAAAAACCTAATCTTTTGGTTAATTCGTTTGGTAACAAAACCTGCCCTGACTTGGACTCATTTGCCGGCAAAGCCCGCTCTGAGCTGTTCCGTCACAATTTAGGGTTTACGTCTATCCCAAGTAGATGAGCAATCATTTCTAGCTTCACTGCAGAAATAGTCACGTGCTTTTATGGGATGCTGCCCTGTATAAGTTATGGGGTATCTCCCTGAAATCTGGAACTTCTGATTTCCAGTGCACACCCAGGTGCAGGGGTTTTGGAAACTGCACACAGAGACCAGTGCTCTGCTGAGCATCACCTTAGATGAAGATCAGAGGCCCGAAGAGAAGCACCTCACCCCATCCCATGGCTACTCCACATCAGCGCTGGGATTTGAACCCACGGCTCCCTGACTTAGCCACACTCGACTACCTCTTTAGAATATACATCTCCAGGAGAAAAGGACAGGAGGTGGCAATTAGAAGGGAAAGAGAATGAACGGAGGGAGAGGGGGAAGGAGAAAGAGGAGGAGGGAGATGAAGGAATGAAGACCCAAAGGATGTGTGAAGCTTCCCTAAGCAGAGAGGACCCCCGGGTGGAAGACGGGGCAGCCATCCCCAGAGGAAGCACCCACGTTTATGATCTAGACTCCAGAGCCCAGCAGACCTGGGTCTGGCTGCTGACCCCACCACTTCCCAGCTGAAACCTTGAGCAAGTCACTTCCTTTCTCTGGGCCTCAGTTTCCTCACCTGTAAAAGGGGACAAGAATCCCCATCCCCCAAGATTCCCGTGAGATTCAATGATAAATGACACGCCAGGTACTGAACCTCACATGTAGTAAGTGCTCAATTAATTTCATCCATTATTGTTGATTACGGGCTCACACCTGTCTACCTTGCTAGTAACTACAAAGTACAATATGTTTGGGATACTTTTTCAGCTCATTTATGCCCCCCTCCCCCCCAAGTCAAGAGGGGCAGGCAGCCTCTGCGTTAGCGACAGTAAATAAATTCAGAGAGGGAACATGCTTGCCCAGGGTCACACAGCAAGCAAGCAGCAGTACCGAGACCTGAAGGCAGGTCTCTGGGCCGCTGAGCTGTCTTTCCCCGACGTTACAGGCCTCGACAAAGGAGCTGCAGGGAACGTGGGCGAGGGTCAAGCAGACCTCCTCCCTCCCCAGGCTCCCAAACTCACCCCGATCCACACGCACCTCATCCACACGCACCTCGGCTCGGGCCGCCTCCCTGTCCTGCTGGGCAGGGGTGGTGCAGGAACCCTCTTCCTCGGCCTCGCTCCCCTCCTCACAGTTCACGGCTTCGTCTTCACTCTCCCCTGAGGATGGCGACTCGGCCTCCACCACCTTGGATTTCAGGTAATCCATGTCCGACAGCTCCTTCCGTACGGCTGCCTTGGGTTCGAGGCCGCTGTCCTCCTCTGGAAAAACGGAGAGGTTGGGAGCCGGTGACGGGTGTGAGCAAACGAGAGGGCTGGAGGGCAGACAGCATGGGGGTGTGACCGGTGGGTGGCACGTAAGGTGCCAAGCCTGAGGTGACCAGGGGCCCCGTGCCAAGCAGCCAGTCCCCAGTAGGTCCTTGAATAAATACCGTCAAATGGGGAGAAACTGATGGAGTTTTGACAGTTTCCGTGCTACACACTGAGAACTTCGGGGTTCCCTCACCAGCCTCGCCAACTGCGAGGCTGCGTAACTTTTTTGAGCCTACAGAGAGGACTCTCACTCCTTGATCAAAACACACCAGGGGCTCCCAGATGCTCTCAGGGTGAAACCCAAACTCCTCGTCGGGCCCGGTGAGCTCACTGGCTTCTCCGCCGGCTCCCACTGCTCCAGCCACCCTGAGCCATGTGGAACCCCCCCTCCAAGTTCCTGTTTTTCCTTCCCTCTGCACCTTTGCCATGCTGTTCCCTCTGCCTGGAACCCCTTCTCTCCCCCCATCCCTTCTGAGTCCCACCAACTCCCAGTGAGTCCTTTGGATCCCAGCTTTGCACAGAGACTTTACCAGCCATAAAACTCATGTTAAATTCATTCCCTCACCTTTTAACCAAAGTCGATTCCCGCCCCACGACCACGGCACTCACCATTCTGAGCTACAATCGCTCACAGGTCCATACGACCCCCCCATGACACCGTGACCCCCTTCTGAGGACAGAGATTCACTCCCTCACCGCCTTTGCTCAAGGGCCACCTCCTCGGAGGCCTTCCCCGGTGACGCTCCCGTCCCCCTTTCCTACTTTCTTCCCTTTCCTGCTTTCTCCCCGCAGCACTTGCGTCCATATCATATACTAAATAGGAGACCCATGTCTTTATTGTTTCTCTCCCCCACCAGGGCGACACCTCCACGGGGGCAGGCTTCCCTGTCTTTTGCTCACTCCTATATCCCCAATGCCTGAAGCAGCGCCTGGCATACAGTTGGTGCTCAATCAATATTTGAGTGAGTCATCAACTGACTGAATAAGGAACCAGGATTGGTCAAAGCCGACGTACCCGCAGGCGGGATAATCACTGCTCCACGGGGCAGCGTCTGACTCGCTGTCTCCTGGGCCCAGCACGGAGGGGCCCGGGGCCCCAGGTCACGTGCGCACAGGCCCGGGCGCTGCAGGGCGCGCACTCGGGCAGGGGGCACACCCTTACCTTCCGGGGCCTCCCCGGCTCCCTCCTCCTCGCTCTCCTGCCCTGAGTCAGAGTCGAAGTTCAGGTAGTCGTTGGCCAAGTTGTTCTTCCCTTTCGAGGGCTCAACGTCCAGGGCATCGTTCGCCCAGGTGGCCACCTGCGTCCGCTTCTGGTGAACCGACAGGAACTCCTGGAACTCGTTATCTTCCCTCAGCTGCAGGCGCCGGGCGGCAGGGAAGCGGGAAGAAGGCAGAACAGGCAGAGAAGGCTCAGGCAGGGCTCACCCTTGCTAACTCTTCGGAGGGTAAGCGCATCTTCTGAGGCCACTTCCCCCAGTCTCTAGAGGACCCCTGGGGCCAGCTGGGTCAGTCCCAGGGAGGGCGGCGTGGACTCTTCATCAGACAGAAAGACGAAGGCGCCACAGCCACGGCAAGGCGCTGCCTGCCGGGCCCGCCCTCGCTGCCCGCCCTCCGCTTGTCACCAGGACAGACTCACCTTCTCCAGTTCACCCGCTACCTTTTTCTTCTTGTCATCCTAAAAACAGAAGGCACAGGTGGTGAGGGTCACGATGAAAGGAGATGGAAACGCACTGCCCTGGGAGGGCTGCGTTCGGGAACCATCCGAGAGGGATTCTCAGGTCCCTCCCCCTCCCCTGCCTTCCCGGGGCGACCACCCTGCTGACACCCGGATGCGGCCAGGAGTGACCATCCACGCACCTTCTTAGTTTCTGGGGAGATGGAGTCTTTGTCTTTCGGAGGTGGCTTGGACTGGCTTGTTTTCTGGGCATGCTTGCTCCAGGCTCGGGGCTTTGTCGGGTCCCCAAACGACTTGCAGAACTCCACCTGCGAGGGACAGAGAGGGGGATGATGACACCTGCCACCACACCCGGCACAGGCCATTCAGCCACTGACTGGGCGAGTGGATGAATAATGTAGACCAGTGTTTCTCATCCTGGGACCAGCAGCATCACCATCACCTGTAAGCCTGTGAGACGTGCAAATCCTTGCATCCCCTCCCCCAGCATACGGAATCAGAAACTCTGGGGAAATTGTTTCCGCATACGCTGCAGGGGATTCACAAGCATGGGAGCTTGAGAACAGTGAGGAAGACCAAAGATGTCACGGTCTGGAAGGGGACAGGCTTTGGACTTGAGCGTGGAGAGAAAGAGCCAGTGGGTCACTGTTGACAGGCAGGAGAGGGCGAGATTCACACCCACTCACCGTGATCCGGGACATGTCGATAAAACTCTTGTTGAAATGGTTCAGCGCTGTTTGGGCCTCTTCCTCGGACTTGAAGCCGATGAAGCCGAACTTGCGGAACTTGCCGTCTTTGGTGAACTTGAGGCTGCAGTCCGTCAGCGTGCCGAAGGCAGTGAACAGCTGCCGGAAACGCCCCTCCTTCATCTAGGATGGAAGGGGGATGATGAGGCGGGGGGAGCCGGGGAGCCCTCAGAGCCAAGGGGACAAAAAGGGCTGGGAACCTGAGGCCCTGGGATTCCCCGGAGGTGACCTTAGAAGGGGCGGTGGCAGAGCATGCTTTGCAGCTGGACCCGGTTCCAGCTCTGGCTCCAACACTTACTCGCTGTGTGACCTTGAGCAAGGCCCTTCCCCACTTCATTGATGAGGAAATCAAGACTCAGAATGACTGCACTGAAATCTTCCTATCCTGTGGGCTGCTAGGAGGCTAAGTAGACCTATTGTACAAGCAGCCCAGCATCATGGTTGCTGCATAGTAGACACCTAATAAATGCCTGTCACAATGATGTGTGAACTAAGGAAATGGTAAACTACACAGTGCCTGCAAATTGTGGTAGAAAGGAGTATCCATCTTTATAGCTTGCTTTTAGGACTCCTCATAAGCATGGCTCTATGTCCCTATACTGAGCTCTCACTTTCATTTCTTGGCTTATTTACCCAATGACTATCTGCTGACTCCCACTATGAAAGATAAGAAACCTACACCATCTATTCCTCCCTTCCAGTCTCTGTTATTTATTGGGTTTTTTTAAACTTTTTATTTTATATTGGAGTATAGCCGATTAACAATGTTGTTATAGTCTCAGGTGCACAGCAAAATGACTCTGCCATACACATGCATGTATCCATTCTCCCCCAAACTCCCCTCCCATCCAGGCTGCCACATAAGACTAAGCAGAGTTCCCGGGGCTATACGGTAGGTCCTTGTTGGTCATCCGTTTTAAATCTAGCAGTGTGTACATGTCAACCCTAAACTCCCTAACTATCCCTTCCCTCCACCCTGTTATTTATTGTTTTTAATTCTTCCATCATTTATTCTAAATAGTACACTTAAAAATATCTATTATTGATCCATTCGTCAGCTTTAGATAGCGTCTCTTGATGCCTCACTCTGATGGATGAGGATTTTAGCATGGCTACCCTTCCTTCCCCTCTCAACTACCGTCTCATTTTGCTTCTCAGTATGGCTGTGTCTCTTACCATTGCATGTCTTGTTTGATGAATGAAAGAGTTAATAACAGTAGTAGTAGTAGCTAACGCTTTGAGAGCTTACTATGTAATTACATTAAGGGTTTTGAGATGAGGAACTTGTCAAGAGACGCAAGCCGTAAAGATGGTTACTCCTGGAGAGAGATGGAGGATAGGATGGAACAAAACACTGTGCTTCTCGTTTTATACTGAATTTTAAAAATCGTATGATAGGTGCCCCCCCCATCCGCCAGGGGGGGAAAAAAGGTAAAGTTAAAAAACCACAACAATGAAACAGAAACGGTTTTATGTTCTCACTCTTTCTAAGGAGTACACAAGATCTCTCATGCCATCCAAACGGCACATTGTGTATTTTGGGAATGAGTTTACTGGCCACACCAGTCGTGTAGGGGCCTCTCTATCCAAGAAAAGTCATAGTGAAATAGGTACGGATGATCCACTTGGGCACAATGCACTAACCGTCTGACACCACACATTCAACTATTTCTTCACTCATTTATTCAGCATGTATTTACTGGATACCTACCACGTGCCAGGTTCTGTGCGGACTCTAGGCGGAGACAAGTATGACTGGGTCACCCCTCGATAAGTGGTTTAAAGCCCTGCACACTCACTCAGTTTTCTTAGACTATTTATTCCTACCTTCCCTAAAGGCGGGAGTGGGAACTGGAACGCAGGTCTTCAGTCTATTGCTCCCCACTTTCCTCCCAGACAGTGTCCCGAGTGGGAGAGGGATACAGGCGGAGTGTCTGACCCAGTCACGAGTCAACCCAAAAAAGCGACTGACAAGAGGGCTGTGGGAGCAAGGCATTCGACACAGCGTGGGGGCTGGCATGTCCCGGGGAAGGAGGTGTCTGGCTGGGATCACGTACCATCGGGCCGGCTGTGAAACCCTGAGCAGGCACTGTCCCTCTCTCCCAAATGTCAACTGGGAATGTGCCGAGAAGCCTGCCCCTTTCGGGCTCTGAATCCTCCGGGAATCCTGCCCGAGATCGAAAGCCCCTCAGTTCTCCCCAGGCACCTCCCTCCCAACCTCCAGCTCCTAGCTGGTCCCAATTTCAGATTCTCAAGTCCAGGCTCTGTACTCACCCCATCTGGGAGGTTCTTCACGATCAGTCGCGACATGGCGCACGGTCCCACTGTTTTGATTCCAGCACGAATGGCCTGCGACTACCACCACCACCGAACTTCACGCTACCGCTCTGGGCGCCGCCATCTTCCGCAAGCCGGAACCGAGTCACGTGCTCCAGGCGTAGCCCGCCCCCTCCGGAAGTAGGCGTGGCCAAAGAGAGCAACGCAAGGAAGTTACACCCTCCAAGGGGTGGGCCTGAGCGCTTGCATTCTGCGCAGGCGCAGGCTGTTAGGCGGCGCCTGGAGAGACCAACGTAGTGGCCAGGCCGCCAGGGGGCGCTGGTCCCTAACACTGGCGGGGGATTGCCCGTAGGCAGAACAGCCTTTTAGCTCTGCTTAGGCTCGGAAATCGTTTTAGCCACTTCCTGTACTTAAACAGAATCCTGGCCCAAGATAGTTAAGATGCATATCAAAGGAATAATTTCAATGAGCCTAGGCTCTTGCATCTTCCCATACTAAAAGTGCTAAAATCATTAACTCGAGATGTCTGTTTTTGTGATTAGCAGTAATCTTTTGATATTCAACTACATTTTTTTTTTCCCCCAAGCGGAAAAAGTCATATATCCTGTCATCTCCCTTACCTCTTTGGAACAGCCCCTCAGAGCTATCTGAGAAGCTGTATCCTCCCGGGCTTAAGTCCTCAGTAAGTCTGCTGAATAAAACACAATTCTCAATTTTTAGATTATGCTTTTTTTTTTTCAGTCAACATAGGATTATGGGGTGTATTGGTTCCCTACCACCTACTACAAGTTTCCAGAGACTTAGTGGCTTAAAACAACAGAAATGTATTCTCTCACATTTCTGGAGGCCAGAAATCCAAAATCAAAGTGTCAGCAGGGCTGGCTGAGCTGCCCCCGGAGTCTCTGAGGGAGGACCCTTCCTTAGTCTCCTAGCTTCTGGTGGTTCCAGGGGAACCTTGGCTTTGTGGCTGCATCACGCCAATCTCTGCCTCCGTCTTCATGTGGTCTTCTCTCCTCTGGTGTCTGAGTCAATCTATCTCCCTCTCTGTTCTCTCATTAGGACACCTGCTATTGGGTGTAGGGCCCATCTTAAATCCAGGATGGTCTCATCTCAAGATCCCTAACTTGATGTCTCTAAAGACCCTTTTCCAAGTAAGGTCATGTTCACAGTTTCCGGGGGAAGGATGTTGGCGTGTCTCTTCAACCTATTACTTGAGGATTTACTTGCTTGGTAGTAGGTTACTCTGAAGGTCAGACTTCGCCCTGTCCACATCTTACATAGACTGTCTATTCAAAGAAAACACACACACCCATGTAAAAATGTACCCTCAAGCCTAGAGTAGGTGACAAGGGGTCACTGTGTTTCCAAGTCATTCATTTATTCAACAGCTATTTATTGATATGTATGAAAGTGCTCTTTAATTAAATGACAATTAGGGGGTTGTTTTCTGCACACTGCAACCCTGGTCAGAACTGGCCAGAGCAAGCTTTACGAGGCAGCGCTGAGATCTTAGCCTTTTATGAGAGGGCAAGTGTGGGTTGCCCAGCCAGGCCTGGTTTCACGTACTTTTCTTTTATCATTTTCAGGAACTGCCTTTATTAAAATGTGCAACTAAACGTAGCCTTCCCTAAAGAAATGCACAAATCAGAAGGCCTTTCAAAGGTATTAAAAGAAAATGGAATGCTCTCGGCTAATCGCACGACCCAACTCTGGGCCAAGAAAATATGGTCCCCACATGTCGGGGAAAGGAAGAACCGTTCCTGGGCTGTATATCCCTGGGCTTTTAATAAACAGTTAGGTTGTAACATTATTATTAGCCTTCCTGCTTTCCTGCCTTCCCGTTTTGTCTCCGGCCTCCTTTTCTCTCCCACCAAATATTATCCAGGGGCACCTGGCCCCCACCAGGCTGGGCTCTCTGATTAGACACGGGGATTTAAAAAAAAAAAAAAAAAAAGCAGGTAAATCTAACATCTAAACTAGCTCCAATCAATCACGGCTGCCTTCACAAATGTACTCAGGCAATGAGAAGTCTGTCTAGGCTCTGTAGTAATTAATGTCCCACCAGGGAAAGGCCAGCCGTGGGGAGAGATCTTGGAAGGGTTGCAGGATGGAGAGAGGAGAGAAAGTTGGACCCTTGACTTCCTCCACATGAGGCGTCTAATTATGAAAAAATGTCAGACAAACTCCAATAGGGTAGGAGGGGAGACATCCTACAAAAATCCCTGACCGGAACTCTTCAAAATTGTGGAGGTCATCCAAAACCAGAGACGTCTGGGAAATTGTCACAGCCAGGAGCAGCCTCAGGACGCAGGATGACCCAGTGGAATGTGGGATCCCAGATGAGATTCTGGAAAAGAAAAAGGACACGAGGGGAAAACTGAGGAAATCCAAACAAAGCACGGACTTCCATTAGTAATAACATATCAATATGGGTTCGTTCCTTGTGACAAACGTACCAGAGCAATGTTCACAGTAGGAGAAACTGGCTGCAGGGTGCGTGGGAACTCGAGTATCCTCACAACTTTTCTGTACATTGAAAGCGATTCTAAAATAAAGAGTTTATTAACTATCTCTTTAAAGAGACATTTTGAAGATTAAAAGAGAAGGATGAAGGAGGTCAGTATTTATAGAGGTGGAATAATTGCCAAGGCATATTATAAAAGGGCAAAAAGCACGGTGCACAAGGATATTCCCTTTGGTGTAGAAAAGAAAGGCGCAGGGGTCTCTCTGCACACCTGCTTCTGTACACTGGGCAGCAAACCGTGTTCTGGGCCGGATGTGGCCTGTCGCCGTTTTTGTCATGGCCGCACAGCTGAGAAGGGTTTGCACATTTTTAAGTGGTTGAAAAAAATATCAAAAGAAGAATCACGTTGCATGACTCGTGAAAATGATATGAAATTCTCATTTCTCTGTCCATCAATAAAATTTTATTGGAACCAAGTCACACGTGTTCACTTATGTCTTGTCTGTGGCTGCTTTTGGAGACAGCAGAGGTGAGTCATTGCGACCAAGGCCATATGCCTGCAAAACCGAATCTATTGACTGCCTGGCTCTTTATAGAAAATGTTTGCTGATCCCGTGCTTGGCTATCTCTGGGGCAATAGACGAGAAATTGGTAACAGTGATTTCCTCTAGGAAGGCAAACAGGATGGCTGGGGGAAGGGGTGAGTGTTTGATCTATTTTTTAAAAAATCTAATTCATTTACCAAATGCAGAAGCTGGGCTCTTTGGGGCGCATGGGTTGGGGGCTTGAGACATTTTAAGTAGAAAAGGTAACACCCCAAAGCATTTTAGGCATCACTTATTTGACTGTTTAGAAGGGCTTTCCAAAGGTAGCGCTCTGGTCATGGTGGGTCGGCGTGCTATCAGGGAAGGCTTCCTGGAGGTGGTGAGCCTTGAAAGCTGGCAATTGACTTGTTTGGAGGGTTATGTGGAGAAGGGGCTTAAGGCAATGATGTGATTAAGTTGGGGAGGAAGAGTTGGGACTCCACATTTTGTCCCTGATCCACGTGGCAACAGTGTTGTAAACTAGCTATTACCCATGTTTGTTTGTTGAGAGGAGTAAAGGGAAGTGTAAATGTCACAGCTCAGAAGTCACACAGCCACGATTCCAATCCAGCTCTGATGGAGCGAGTGCTAGGATGACCTCCGTTATTCCCTCCCTTTCTCCACATCCTCGGCGTGGAGGCTCAGAGTTCTTCCCATTGGGAGAGAGCCCGTTTCCCCTTCTTGCATCAGGACCCGCTGGGAGAGTGGTACTAAGCAACAGAATGAGGCAGAAGCAGCGGGACCACATCTGAGCCTTGACGACGCGGGGCCCATGTGCTGCCACGCTCTCTGGGAGCCCCACACACCCTGAGGACAAGGCCAGGTCAACCTGCAGGAAGAGAGACACATGGCCTGGTCACTCCACTGCCCCCGGTGACAGCTACCCAATTACCAAAGAGGATCTGGTTTGAAAAGACAGTTCATCTCTTGACTTCAGCCTCAAGGTCCTACGAGGTCCATCTGCTGACCTCTGCTCGCCTTCCACTCAGCTCTGGCCATACCAGCCACTTCTGCTTCTCAGATGTGCAAACCTTGTTCTCACCTGCCATGGGTTGAATTGTGTCCCCCCCCCCCAAAAGATATATTGAAGTCCTTGGAACCTGTAAATGTGACCTTATTTGGAAATGAGGTCTTTGTAGATGTAATTAAGTGAAGGATCTGGAGATGAGGTCACTTGAGGTCATTTTAGATTTAGGGTGGGTCCTCATTCCAATGGCCGGTGTCCTTATAAGGAGCCCACGTGGAAACACAGACACACAGGGAGAGTTCTGCATGGTGACAGAGGCAGAGCCTGGGTCATACAGCCACAAGATGAGAATTGCCAGCAACCATCAGAGTAGAAGAGGCCAGGAATAGATTCTCCCTCAGAGCCTTCAGTGGGAGCATGACCTGCCCACACCTTGATTTCAGACTTGTAGAGTCTCCAGAACCGTGAGAGGATACATTTCTGTTGTTCTAAGCCACCCAGATTGTGGTGATTTGTTACAGCAGCCCTCGGAGACAGACACATCACCCCAGGGCCTTTGCATATCCTGGGCTCCCCCTTCAACCCTTCATCTGCCCAAGTCCAGCTCATCCCTGGGGCCTCAGCTTAAATGCCCCATCCTCAGAGAGGACACCACAATCTACGTTAGGACCACGCTGATTTGGCCTCTGAAACCACCCTCCACCTCCCTCAGCCATTTGTCATCCCATAGATATTCGCTTGTCCACATTTTTAATGCCTGTTGCCCCCAGACGGAAGCCTCACTGGGCAGGGGCTGCCTCTGCCTCTGCTCGCTCGGGTGGGTGATGTGAAGGGCCGCCCATCTCCCTTTCCATGAATTCAGGATGGTTTGTAGGACTCCTCCTCAGCGGCAGGAGGCTGCCTCACCCCGTCCTGCGTGGTCCTGGTGCAGTGACTGATTGATGTGTGTGCGGGAGCGGTTATAGAGGCCCAGCCTCCTTGTCCAACTAGGGGCAACCCTGAAGTCTCAGCCCATCTTCAGAATTCTCTGGAAGGTCAGCCGAAGCCTCTTGTGACACCGCAGCACAGCTTGACTTCTCCTTCTGCGCACTCCTACGTCCTTCCCTTCCCAGGTGCTCCCTGTTCCCAAGATCAGTGCTCTTGTTAATGTCCATCGTGTCCCCCCCCGCACCCCCATCCCTTTCCTGCTTTTCGTTATTGGGTAAGAGGCTTCTTTACTCAATGGGTCTTCGTGCTGCCCATTTAGAAAGCCTGTCTGCAGTTCTAGAGACTGGCCAGCAGATGGCGCCAGAGGATCATGTATAAACACGTTCGGAGCAGAGGAAACAAGGGGAAAATCCTTGTGAACCTGAATCTACAGAGCGGGAGGTTTCAAGGACACTGTCCACTGGGCGGCAGGACCCCCAGACATACGGGCCTAACCTGGTCACAATGGATGGGGCTTATTCCTGATTTCACCCCATTAGGGAGACAGAACCCTGCATCCTTGCCAGCAGAACCCTGCTCAACGGAGCGCCTGGCTAGAGTTTGTCAGTAAATATTTCTGGATAAACAAGTGGATTTGAACCCAGAGGAAGTGCAAGAAAGCTGTCTAACTGCAGACAGCGAGAGGGAGAGTTCTGTCTGGGAAGGAAGGCAAGGACACTGCTGGTCAGGGTAGCAAGCAGGGAAAAGACCATGGAGGTCTTGAAGATAGTTTGATGCAGGGACCATCTACAGAGTCATGGGCAGGGTTAGGAGATGCCAGGGATCAAAGGCACCGGATCTGCGACAGGCTGAGAAATGGCCCCCCACGAGATAGCCACGCCCTAATCCCTGCAAACTGAGAATACTACCTTATGTGGCAAAAAGAAAAAGAAAGAAAGAAAGAAAAAGAACAGGAAAAAAAAGTGTCTTTGCAGATGTGATTATTTTGAGATTTCTGTGTGTACCTAGAAGAGGGAGGCAGACGGAGATTTGAGTCCCACAGAGAAGACGAGCGATGCGAGATGGGGAAGAGGGAGATTTCAAGGTGCAGCCTTGAAGATGGGAGCGATGCAGCCACAAGCCAGAGAATGTTGGCAGACACGCGAGGCTGGAGGAGGGAAGGGGCGGAGTCTCCCCAGAGCCTCCAGAGGCAGCTTGGCCGCACTGACACCTCAGTGTCTGCCCAGTGAACAGGATTTCGGACTTCCGGCCTCCAGAACTGACAGAATAAGTGCGTACTGTTTTAAACCCTCAAGTTTGTGGTGATCTGTTACAGCAGTCACAAGAGACTAATACAGAGACATTGCTACTCCAGGACTGAAGAGGTAGAGGGAGGCAGGGAGTGGGGCGACCGGGGGCTACTTAGAGAGGAGCTATGGGCACAGCAAGACTCAACCACTGTCTCAAGACACGGTCCAGGCTGGGCGTGGGTGGGATCGAACTGTCTTTTCTCCCGCCTCCGATTGCCTGATGGTGCCTCCCATTGGCTGAGCCCAACAGGCGGGTGAAGGATGGATAAGGGTGGGGCCTGGGGGTCAATGCACCATAACGAGCGCGCCAGCTCTGTGCTGGTAGCGAAGATCTCCCATTCCCAGGACAGCCCCATATTTCGGTGGATTTTCCTTTCTTTCACAGGACAACATATATACCTCACACTGCGATGCTTCTGGAACACTTTCTTGAAGTTATCTTTAATGATTAACTTATCATTTCTGATTTGGTAAAAATAAAAAAAGAATATAATAATCAGTATCGGTGATGGTGTTGGGAAATGGACATTGTGTAATATTCTGAAAAAAGTTGTGCGAAATTGTTACATTTTGGGGGGAACATGATTTGAAAACCACATAGGAGACTTTTTCACAACAGTTGCATTTCTTGGAGTTTATTTTAGGAAGTTATTTAACCCATGCATGAAAGCTTTGAGTATGTGTTGTACAGAATAGTGAAAAATCAAAGCTCTAGAAATGTCCAACCATCAAGAACTGTTTAATACTTTAAGAAGAAATTTTAAAACTCTGGTTAGACTACACAGTGAAATTCACCGAACGCCTGAAAGGAATGCCATGAAGAGACGTTTGACACGTATTAATTGGAGGAAGAGAGCAGTATTCCAAACATTATGTACAGTGTAATTCCATTTTGGTTTCAAGACGGTGCAGTACACTTTTATTTTTACTGTAACAAGTCTCTTGATGATGCCTTCACAAATGTATCCATATTTTTATGAGGGGACCACTTGTGTAAAAATATATCAAATGCACACATTTATGCTTCTCTATGCATAGACTACTTCTGGGAAGATACCTAAGAAACTGGCAACGGTGACATTTATAACAGAGGGCGTCCACACTCCCTCGGCACTGACATCCCGACAGCTTGCGTCTGCAGCCCTGTGTCTCCCCTCGGAGGGCTTTCTACAAGTGCAGGCCCTACACAACCTTGCACCAGGCAGGCTCTTGCGATCGTTCTCACTTGCTGAAGTGGATGGATAAATGTCCCAGATTCCCTGGCCCTCGGTGAGAGGGGACATCTCTGAGGTGTGATCTATGTAGTCTCCCAGACACTTCCAGCCGGGCTGAGCCACCACTGCCCACAGCAGCACCAGGACCACGTCGGGACTCGTGACTCCTCTGGGCCCTGGACACATTTGGAGGACTTCTTCCCCCATTCATAAAATTATATATATAAGTACGTGTGTGTTTGTGTGTATATATACATGTGTCGCTATATATGTGTGTATACATGTATGTCTATGTCCTGTGTATAATAAAAGATACATATATTTTGTGCACGTATGTATAACTATGTTATACATACATTATGTATCTATATATATAAATATAAGTTCACATATATTCATAGATACATATAGCAATATTTTTATATATACACAAGTATAACACATGCTATATAACATATATGTGTATATACTACATAACATATATATGTTATACATATAGGATGTGTAACATTATAGTCATATAATGCAGTAGTCATATACCTATTTTATGACTGCGTTGATATAAAGATAAATATAATCCAGGCTGGATTCACTACGTTACAGTCATTATTATTATCTTCATTTTTTTCTCCTGATCGTAAAAGAAATTAACCCTAAATGACCCCATGACCCGTCACACCATCTGTTCTCATGGGATTGCCTTAATGCAGTGCCCTCCCCAGCTCTGTGAGTTCTTTGTTATTATTATTATTGTTATTGTTATTATTGTCATCCTTTCGTGATAGGAATCTGCTCAGAGAGGTGGGAGCAATGCCTGCGGTCACACAGCATCGCATGACACTACTACTGCACATCATGAAGATAACAGTCATGTTTATTGAGTACAATGTGCCGAGGACTGTTCGTATTGCTTTAAGGTGATGCCTTGGTTCATTTTCATATTAACCTTCCCTGTAAGGGAGGTACTATTGTGATTTCCACTTTATGGATGAAAAGGGGAAGTGACTTGCCTGAGGTCACACAGCTAGACAGTGGTGGTGCCATCTGGCACTTGACCCTGTGCTTTTAATTACAATGTTGTACTGCCTTTCTCACAAGCAGAGGCAAAGTATTTGCCCATTCAAGTACTTGTTAAGTTCCTAGCTCAGCCCAAGTGCTTTCCATGTGCGATCTTACTTATTGCCGTGCAAACTACTGGCTTCAAGAACTGTCATTATGCCCATTTTACACATGAGGAAAGTGATGCCCAGAGAGGTGGAGTGACTTTCCCACAGTCATGCAGCTGGAAAGTGGCAGAGCCGAATGTGAACCGGAGACCCTCTGACTTTGGAGCTTGGGCTTTTGCTTTTGATTCTGTCTACAAGGACAGCACACTGGGGCAGGGCTTGGGAAATTAAGTGCCAAGCCCAGAGGGCATGAGAGAGGCAAGTCCAGCCTGCCTCCTTTCCAGACTCTGTCTGCCCCTGGGACCCAGCCTCACTCACACAGCTGCCAGGGATCAAAGTCCTCTCCGAGATGTATTTGCTGCGAGTTCTAAACAAACGGGTGTTAGCATGTAGCTAAGAGAAACACTGGGAGGACACAGTGTATGAAAGCCGACTGGCCTTTCAAGTCCTGGTGATTGATCAGCTCCCTCTTTGGTCTCATGCTCTCAGGGGCCAGGATGGAGGGGTGGGCAGACTCCAGCTCTGGAGCATGGAGGCAGAGCAGTGGGCTACCAAGCTGGTACCGTCACACTTTCGCCAGCCTCTAGAAAACTCCCCTTTCAGCCGACAAGCCCATAAAACCAACACTCACAAAATAATAATGAAAAACTACCATTTACTGACGGATTATGCTAATCACGCTAAGCACTTTAAATGCATTTAAGCCAAATCACAAGGCATGTATCTTTATTGACCCATTTTACAGACGAGGCTAAGAGCACAGAGCTATTAACCAGTGAGGCTGGATTCCACTTAGCACTCAGCAAATATTGATTGAGCAAGATTGCGGGACACAGTTCCTTTCCTCCAGTTGTTCACATTCTTCAGGGGGTGACAGAAAGAGAAAGAGACCCTGTGATCCAGCGTGATGAGTATTAAGACAGGGCTAGGCAGAGAGATGCTCAGTATGGGTAGACCAGTTGTTTATATTAGAAATACTCCCTTCTGATTGAGTCAAAGTCAGTTTTGATGGGTTTTTATCCCAAGCTTGCTGTTTAGATTTTTTTTTTTAATTTTAATTTTTTATGAAGTATTGTTGAGTTAAAATGTTTCAGGTGTACAGCAAAGTGATTCAGTTATACGTATATATATCTATTCTTTTTCAGACTCTTTTCCGTTACAGATTATCACAAGATATTGAATATAGTTCCCTGTGCTACACAGTAGGTCCTTGTGGTTTATCTATTTTATAGTGTTTATCTGTTAATCCCAAATTCCAAAATTATCTCTCCCCTCCCCTTTCCCCTTTGGTAACCATAAGTTTGTTTTCTATGTTCGTGAGTCTATTTCAGTTTGATAAAGAAGTTCATTTGTATCATTTTTTTAGATTACACATATAAGTGATATGATGATATTTGTCTTTATCTGACTTACTTCACTTCATATGATAATCTCTAGGTCCATCCGTGTTGCTGCAAATGGCATTATTTCATTCTTTTTTATGGCTGAGTAGTATCCCGTTGTGTGTGTGTGTGTGTGTGCGTATATATATATATATATGTGTGTATGTGTATATATATATATATATATATATATATATATATATCTCACATCTTCTTTATCCATTCATCTGTTGATGGACATTTAGGTTGTTCCCACATCTTGACTATTGTAAATAGTGCTGCTATGAACATTGGGGTGCATGCAGAGTTTTCTCCAGATATATGCCCAGGAGTGGGGCTGCAGGATCATATGGTAATTCTATTTTTAGCTTTTTGAGGAACCTCCATACTGTTTTCCATGGTGGTTGGACCAATTTACATTCCTACCAACAGTGGAGGAGGGTTCCCTCTTCTCCATACTCTCCCCAGCATTTGTTATTTGTAGACTGGTGATGGCCATTCTGACCAGTTGGTTAGCTATTTCGAATATCACTCACTCTTGGTGGTTTCTATGAATGCTTGGAGGGCACAGAGGAGGCCCTTACCTCTGCAAGCTGCTCAGTGAAGATAAACCTAGAGGGAGGGTGAACAACCCGTGTGTGCAGAGCAGAGGTGTGGAAGGAGGAGGCATTCGAGGGCCTGAGATGCTTGGTGTGCTTGAAAGATCACACTGGACACATAGATGCAGGTCCAGAGTGGACCTTGACTTTGCTAGGGCGTTTGGACATTCACCAAAGAGCTCCGAGTTACCCCATCAAAATTTGGGGCAGGGGAGTGATATGGTAGAGCTAATTTCAACCCCCTTGACCGTGTACAGTTCCCAGGACCATGTGAAGTCAGCTCCTTACGCCAGGATGCGGTTCTCGGGTTCCAAACTATACAGCAGTGACTTCTCTACCGCTACTCTTGTGTCTTAGGAGATATCTGGGGACTGAAGGCAGATACAACACCTAGTGAGGAATCACAATTAGGGTGTGTGCTTCAGCTCGCCCTTCTATTGCCAAGGCTCAGGATTCATGTGATGTTTGGGCCTTGATCAGGGGAAAGAAAAATGAAGTGGCTGGGTTTTCCTAAACATATTTGAATGGAAAAACATGTGTCCTGGAGAATCTATGAAATAATTCCCTTAAAGGGCTCTGCACACACCCTGACGTACAGTCAGTGCTCAATAAAGGGAGCCATGATTCTCATCAACATTGGGTAGTTCTCAGCCGTCTGCCCAGTGAGGTCACCATCCATCCCCCCCATCAGGGCTGGAGTCGGGGCTGAGACCTTCGTTTAAAGCTTGTAGCATCAATAGAACAGGATTCAAATCATGTACTTTTTATTCCCCATAGAATGATTTCTCTCTGCTTACATGAAACTTGCATTTTATTTCTTTATGTACCTGGAAGACGAGGCATCCTGGTGGCTCTGAGGCCAGGCTTAGAAGACAGTGTGGAACTCTGACCGGGGCTGGGGTGTCTGCAATTCAGTGCAGGCATTAAGAGCACAGGTTCTGTGCTTATATATTGATATTTCAAATCCTGACTCTACCACTGCCTATAGTATATGCTGGTAAATGTTCCATAATGGTTCTCTGGAAAAAACAAAATCCTGACATGTAGCATTTGCCAGTTACCATGGTGTAAATACTTCTATTGTGGCTGATTTCTACCCATGTCACTGAATGTGGAGTTGGGAAGAGATACATAGTAACGCCCCACTGTATAAAATTTCTACCAGCCAGAAGTAACCACAAGAACAAAGATAATGGCAAAATGTCGTAAGACAGTTAGGAAGGGATGAGTTTGGAGTAATTGCCTTTGTTTGTAACATAGTTTATTTAATTGTAAGTTTCTATAATTTAATTTTGAATGATGGCCGTGTTTAACAACTCACAAAAGTTCCTGAAAATTGAACAATCAGCTCTCAAGAGTGGGTGTGGCCAGCTCCAGCACACCTCTGTCACTGGCCCTTCTGTGTGTTACTTTCTGCAGCTGGTAAAACCAGGATGATACCACTGATGACAGTAGTTGTGAGGATTAGAGAAAATGTATGCACAGGGTGTGGCACAGAACAGACACTTTAAAATGGGAGCTGTCATTATCTGAGGTTCAGTTAGAGTTTGTGGCCTTGGGGTTTCTGAGGATGGGGACACAGCTTTTCTAGCACAGCATATGTTTCCATTTCTCCCATGGGAAACAGAAACTGGAACAAGGCAGGGAGATGGGTTTGCCACTGCCAGTCAGATGACAGGTGCTGGGGGCTCCTTGTGTACTTCAGCTCAATTTTTCCAGCCTTATATCTTGTCTATCTATCTATGTATCTATCTATCTATCTATCATCTATCTACCTATCATTTATATAGTTATATCATCGTCTAGAAAATTGATATCCAAGTATCTACACCATTTTATATTTTGCCTAAATTTCAAAATTCTTATTACAAAAATAGCATATACTAAGTCTGCAAAATAGAGATAAGCCAGTTCTGGAATCCAGCAAACATTTACTAAACTTAGGTACTATTATTTGAGAACATGCCCATATGTTTTGTTGAATTGATGAAAGAAGATGAAAAGTAAATGTTTTCTCTGAGCCCAGATACGACTACTGTAGGTTTTCTGGTGTACGCGCCTCTACTCTGTTCCCATAACTGTATTAAAAACAAACAAACACACACACAAAAAAACCCAAAACCAAAACTCCCACGATTATCTTGTACATGGTGTTTCATGCTCTGCTTTTTATTTAATTAATTGTAAACATAAAATTCAGCTCTTGACGACCTGCAAGAAAAGATGGAGTCAATGGGGCGAATCATGTAACTGCAGGGAATTATTGTCATTATAAAAGCTACTGGCAACCTCTACATTAATCGCTGAGATTTTGCCTCTGATCTCCTTTTGAGGTTCGGGCCCCTGAAGCTTCTTCGTCTTCAAAGTTAAGCTCGTTGCATATCTGCCCCCGCATCAGCTGCTCTGCGCAGCGCCGGTGGACCCCGGTCCTTCTGAGACCTGCACCGACAGGACCAGCACCGCGGCCGGGCGGAGGGGGGGGGGTCCCCCATCGCCCCACCGAGCCCCGCCCCCAGGGCTGCCCTGCTCCATCGGTCACGTGTGCGTCCCTTCCACCCTCCCGCCTCTACCCTACGTGCGTCTATAATCTTGTGCTCTGGGGAGGGTCCGGGCAGCAGCTGCCTTTGATCAGCCCAACATCTGGGAGACTCGGCACTTCAAGAACGCTGACTGGTGATCAAAGATGGGAACGCTGTGACAGCGGAGACTTGGCAAGGACCCAGCCCGGCTAAATGCACTGGTGGGGGAGGGGAAGGAAGGACAGAGGGAGTTAGGGGGCGGGAGCGAGCAGCAACCCACCCAACCGCAGGGGCTTGGCGGCGGGGGCAGTTAGGAGCATGGGCTTTGCTTCTTGACCTCGACTCGCGGTGCCTCAGTTTCCTCCTCTGCAAAATGGGGATAATAACGTGAGGACAAAATGAGTTCAAAAAAGAAAGAACGCTTAGAACAGAAGCCTGGATCCTAGTTTGAGCTCATAAATGCCAGCTGTTGTTGCCGTGCCGTTAGGGCTCTTCTTATTCCTAGAGCCAGGTCTGGGAGGGAATGATAGAGTCTGCATAGTTCCCAAAGCTGTAGTGCCTACTAATTTGTAATGATCTATTTTGAGCCTCAGTTTCCCCATCAGTAAAATGGAAAACCACACAAGATGTTGGAATTCAGTAAGGATTATTGCTTTCCATTTGACTCATGGAGAAACCAAGGTCTCGAGTTGGGAAGTCATGCAACCAGAAACCAGCCCAGTGTTTCACCACCTGGGAGCTGGCCCTAATTAGAGGGTTGGGCTGCTGTTTGGTGGGCCCAATGCTGAGTCACTGGTTTTTTTGCTCAAGCCAAGAATTCTCCCATTATCTCCTACAGGCTGGGTTCAATAACATTACTACCAACAGCAGCAGGTTATAATTTTATTTTATTTTATTTTAGGCTTTTGATTTCTTATTAAAGTATAACATACACACAGGGGAATGCACATATCACCACACTGAATAGTCCCAAACCAAACACACCCATGGAACCAGCAGCCCAATGGAGAAGCAGAACATTCCCAGCTGCCCCCTTCCCCAACTCCCGAAACTCCCTCTTGAGCCCTTCCGGTCACTACCCTCTCCGTGGAAACTGCTTAAGTTGTTTTTATGTATTGCATGCTCACCAGGAACTAAGAGGGACAGGAAATGGCCTGGCAGGCATTGGCCTCACCTAAACCTTGCAACAACACTCTGAGGCCAGCCCTGTTAAAAATCCCTATTTTACAGATGAGAAGACAGAGGCACAAAGAGTCTAACGAAATTGCCCAAGGTCACACACCAGTCAGTGAGGCTTCAAAACTTTAAGCCCTGGCTGTAAGACTGTGAGCTCTTGCTGTTATAGGGATGATGCCTCTTGAAAGTGGGTCAGTAGGGAGAGCGTTTTTAATTTTTGGAGGAGAGGGGGTGTTAGGGAAGAAGCAAGCTTACATACAATAGTTGTGGGATGCATCAGGGCTTTTAGGAAATAGAGCTGTTCAGTGGCCCTGTGGGCTTTTATGGATGCTCCTGAGCTCCCAGTAAGCCGTGGCCAGTGGCTTGCTCTGAGAGACTGGACACAGCCCCTGGACCTCTCTCCTCTCACCAATTTTTTCCTCCAAGAGCTTCATCAGTTCATAGAGGGGACATGCAGATGCACCAGGGAGAAGCCCACTCCCCTTTCCCTGTAGTTTTAGCCTACAGAATACCTTAGCCTGGGTCTGAAAACAGAGCTTGAGGCAAGGGTTCATGTGCAAGCATTTGACTTGGGAATTGATCCCAAGGAGCAGGAATGAGGGACAGGGAAGGAAGGAGAGCCAGTGTGGGCATGTGTTACTGATTTGGCCATGACTACAGGCAACCGGTGTGGATTCTGGAGGACCTAGGAAGCCTCATGAAATGCGTCTCAGAAGCCTCCGCCCATGGCATAAAGAAGGGAAGCGTTTCTCCATCAGCTCCTATCCCCCATTGGTCAAAGTGACCTCATGACTGTTAACTGCCACCCACTTCTAGGTTGTACCTTGGTGAACCGGTCCCCACATCAGTGGCAGGGGCAAGAGGGGGGATTGAGTAGATAGAAGAGGTGCACAGAAGGTCTGAAACCCTGGATGCCACTCTTCCCAGAGTCCATGGGCTGGGGCTGGCTCATGCTCTCCATAGCCAACTGGTCAACCCCACTCGTATCAGTCCTTCCCCCTCCCATCTTCTACCCTAGTGAGCATACTCCCTCCATACCGCCTCTGACAGCGCAAGATGGCACCTGCCTGACTTTAGGACATCCTTAAATTGTGTATCCCAAATATTCTCATGTTGAAGTTCTAACCCCTAGTGCCTCAGAATGTGACCTTATTTGGAAATAGGGTCATTGCAGATATAATTAGTTAAGATGAGGTCATGCTGGGGTAGCGTGGGCCCCCAATCCAACATGACTGTTTTCCTTTTACAAAGGGTAAATTTGGACACAGACATGCACGCAGGGCGAACACCACATGAAGATGAAGGCAGCGATCCAGGTGAAATATGTACAAGCCAAGGAATGTTGAAGATTGCCAATCAACCCACCAGAAGGTAGGGGAGAGGCAAGGAACAAAAGGATCCTCCCTCATAGCCTCAAAAGGGACCACCCTTGCCGACACCTTGATCTTGGACTTCCAGCCTCCAGAACCATGAGAATAAATTTCTATTGTGTCAGCCACCCCGTTTGTGGTACTTGGTTACAGCAGCCTTAGCAAACTAATAAACATCCTAAAATAGAAAAATTCAGTGCTGCCAAGGAGAGGAGCTTCTCTTCAGGGGTGTTTTGGGTCATGGGCCACCCGCATCATCAAACAAAACAACAGACCCTCTCTACAAAGATCTCATGTGCACGCAGGATTTTGGAAACAACTTTGGGCAGTCCTCAAATATCCTCAAACCCATCCATGTCTTAAAAGACATTCTGGAGACATGTAACTGCTCAGAGCAGTTTCAGGCAGACATGAGGAAGCATCTCTGAGCTGATTAAGTCAAGTGGATTTGATATACAGATGTTCTTTGTATGAACAACCTTTGTTGAAACATAAATCATGAGAAGGGAGAGAAGCCCAAAACCTTTCATGATGGAAGGAGTGTGAACGGCAAGAACTGTGGGTAAGGGGTTGGCACAGATAATGCCCCTTGAGTCATGTCACAGCTTCCGGCTCCCAGGAGGGGCCCACCAATGCTGGTCCCTTTCTGCTGGCCCCCAGGAAAGGGAGACATATAAGCAGGATCTGGCACTTGCAGCCCAGAAAAAGTTACATGGAGCTGTTCATTTTAACCAGATTACCCAGATTTTCAGCAGATTTGCACCATCAGTGCTCCATCCAGATTCCCTCCCCCCCGCCCCCCGCTTTTTTATTTTTTTGCATATCTGTGCGGACATCCTCTAGCTTCCGTGAACTTTTGTTCCTCGCATCTGCACCTGGAGCTGTCTTTGGAGGTCTGCTCCCAGGCTACCGGCTGCCCTGCCTGCAAACCCAGAGGGCTGAGGTGCCAGGAGATAGACTACACCCCGGGCACCACCCTTAGCTGATGACAGACTGGTCCAGGAGCATGAAAGCTCAGCTTCTTTGCCTCGACGAGTTGAGAGGAGCTCTGAGGTATCATTTACGCTCCCAAGCTCCCCACAGGATCAGGCTAATCTGAGGCTTTGTGGAAACCTCACCCTGGCTTGGCTTCTTCCCTGTCCCCCTTCTGCTTCCCCCATCACCTATTGCTTCCTCCTGGAGCATTTCCTTCATAAATCACATGCAGAAGACGCCTAGTGTCCGTTCCTGCTTCTGCGAGTCTGACATAAGCGGGACGGTTTAGTCCGTTCAGAGGATCCCAAATATCTTCTCAAATATCCTGGACTGTCTCCTGTGGGCCTGACCCAGATTGTGCTTAAGTGATAAGAGGAGAAAGAATAGCAGGAGATATTATTATGAGAAAACTTTTATTATTAGGGAAAACTTCCTTCCATTCTAAGGTGATGAAGGCAAGAGGTCTGACAGTAAGCCAGGGTTTCTCCATCTTGGCACTGTGAACATTTGGGCTTGGGTGATCCTTTGTGGCGGGGGGCTGTCCTGGGCATTGGAGGATGTTGAGCTGCATCCTTGGCCTCTTCTCACTAGATGTTAGTGACCAGCTGTGACCACCAAACATTGGCAGATGCCCTCCAGTTGAGAACCACTGCATTCAACCAAGACCTGAGTGCTGAGTAAGACTTAGGTCAATGAAAGCAGCGGCCTACGTAGAGGAAACAGCCTGTGCAAAGTCCCTGAGGTGGGAAGAACTCAGATCATTGAGAAGAGAAGGGAGGTTAATGTGGCTGAGAGCAGTGAGTGAGGGGGGACATGGTCCAAGATGAAGCTGGGAAGGGGGTCAGGGGCCAGATCACGCAGGGGCTTGAGCGGCAAAGACTTCAGGTTTTAACTTAAAAGCAATGGGAAGCCACAGAAGTGTTTCCCCCCTAATTCGATGTATAATTATTGAATGTCTACTCCATGTCAGACACCACGTAAGTGAAAGTCAGAGGAGGGCTTTCAGAGGAAGAATCACAGTGAGTGGTGAGGTCACCTCCATATATGAAATTGTCATTCCCAGCTCCAGACTCAGGAACATCATACTGATGTTTTGAAATCAGCCACAGAAATCAGTAAATATTGCAAATCAGGACTTCACCCACCATGTGCCCCACGAGATCATGTTATCTGCAACCAGAAACAGTTTTACATCTTCCTTTCTAATCTGGTTGCCTTTTCTTTTCTTTTCTTCTTTTCTTTTCTTTTTCCCTCCCTCCCTCCCTCCCTTCCTTCCTTCCTTCCTTCTTTCTTTTTTGCCTAATTCCCTGGTTGCAACCTCCAGCACAGTGTTGAATAAACACAACAGGAGTGGCCATCCTTGTCTTGCTCATGATCTTAGGGAGAGTGGGGAATGCTTTTAATTAGTCTTTCATCATTAAGCCTGCTGCTTGCTGAGGGTTTCTTGTAATCAGGTTGAGGAAGTTTGCTTTTTTCTTTTTCCTCACAAGAGTATTCAATTCCAGAAGGATTTGCAGAGGAGTGCCTTGAGCTGACCTTTACTTTGAAAAGCCCCACTGGCCGTTTAGAAGAGAGTGGCCTGCAGGAGGCAGGAGTGGAGGCAGGGAGGCCAGGGAGCAAGCCGTGGGGTCCTCCGGGTGAGGGATGCTGGTGGCCTCAATGCTGGTGGTGGCCATAGAAAAAGGGTAGAGCTTCAAGAGATACTGTGGCGGGAAAGGTGACACCGAAGGGAGTGCACCCGGCCATATGCATTGTCCTAGGTCAGGATTTCTAGAAGCAGAGTCTGAGGAAGGGATTCAGGAAAACTTGATTGATTGCTGGAGACCACTGGGTCAGGGAGAGGGAGTGAGGCAAGCAGGAAGGGACAGGGATGGGGGCCCAGTCAGGGTGTGGCCTCAGGTGAAGTCTGGCCTCGACCTCACGCTCGGGGGACTCTGGAGCATAACTTGCATTACAGAGTTGCCCCCCAGTTCAGTCAATTATCAGCTGCTCACAGTAGGCGGGGCACAGCCTCCCAGGGGTGTCCATCTCTGGGCGAAGTGGCTTGATTCAGTCCAGGTCAATTTCCCAGGGAAGGTTGCACGGTTGTGAGCCTCCTGAAGCACTCGGAGAAGGTCAGGGGCGGGTGCATCAGGGATAAAGGGGATGTGGGCGGGGCTTCAGCTCCATCTATCACGTTTATGGAATGTACATAGGGCTCCATGTGGTGCCTAACAGGTCCAAAGGGGTGTGGGACTAGTTTTTGCAAGTGAACCGCCAAAATCCTTGAAAAGATCAGGGGTGGCCTAGGAGTGTGGGTGTTTGGGTTGACTAACCAACCCAACTGCTTTTCCCAAGACTGAGGGGTTTCCCAGGATGTAGGACTTTCAGTGCTAACCAGGAGAGTCCCAGGCAGTAGTCACCCTATTAGTGAAAAGTGACAAGGCACCTAATACATAGGATTATAATAAAATATGCTTTCCCTACAGACTGCATGCAGGTGACATGCCTTTACAAAGTCTATTTCTAGTATTTATGTGGTGATAAACCGACCAGCGGGAAGCATTTTCCAGATATGACCTAAATTTCCTCCTAAAGACATCAGAAGATGGTAGTTTGGTGGTGGTGAATTCAAGCCCCTGTTTTGAAGGTGGGGAGATATTTACAAAGTCCTAAGGTCTCCAGTGCCCAAGTCACATGGCCCACGAGTGAAAGGCCCCTCCTCATGCATCTGCTCTTTAACTGCAGTCTGGAAGTTAGAGGGATCCTGGAATTCAGATTTCCCACATATCCCATTTTTTTTTACCCCAGAATCTCTCTCTCTCTCTCTAAAAAGAGAGACTGACCGACTTAGATCCTGAAGGTTTCAAATTTCTGCTCCACCAGTGGCTCCAGCCTTGAATCAGCTCCTTCTACATAGACAGGAGATGCAAATGCCCGTCTTGTGAACTGTCTCCCAGACTCCCTTCCCTGCTTTGCCAAGATACACAGTCTCCACCTTTCCTCCTGAGCCTGTTGCCCAGCTGTCTCGGAGAGAATGAGCCACTTGTGAGTCCTACAGGGCAGCCTTGCCTGGGGTGGTCCATTGGCACGTCCAAGAGCATGACCTCCTCTGCCCTGGGCTCAGCTAGCTCCGGCCAAAGCTGGCCTGACTCTCCCAGGCTCCTGGGTGGCTCCTGCCCAGGAGAGGCCACCCTACCTCCCACTCTGGTCAGAGTTCTGAGTTTTCTTGGAAGCACCTGATGACAATTTTCAAAAACCTTATTTGACTTCTTTTCCAAAAAGAGCCCACTAAAACACCCTCACAGCCAAAGGAAATGCATCTTGGTTGGGGACCGCCCATGCATGGGCAAGCTGATGAAGAGAGATTTTTTTCTCCCTTCTGCCTAGTGTTTTTTTTTTTTTTTCTAATTGAAGTGTAGTTGATTTACAATGTTGTGTCAATCTCTGCTGTACAGCAAAGTGACTCCGTTGTACACATATATACATTCTTTTTAAAAAATATTCTTTTCCGTTATGGTTTATCCCAGGAGATTAGATATAGTTCCCTGTGCTGTACAGTAGGACCTTGCTGTTTATCCATTCTAAATGTGATAGTCCCCTCTGCCTAGTGTTTTGAGAAAGTTGACAGCAACTTGGTTTTCCGTTCTCAACTTTTAGGGAAGTTTTTATTTCTCCTTTCTTTCTTTCTTTCATTAAAGTATAGTTGATTTACAATGTTGTGTTAGTTTCAGGTTTACGGCAAAGTGATTCAGTTTTACATACATATATATATAAATCTATTTGTTTTCAGATTCTTTTCTATTATGGATTATTACAAGATAATTGAATATAGTTCCCTGTGCTATACAGTAGGTCCTTGTTGGTTATCTACTTTATATATAGTAGTATCTGTTTATCCCAAACTCCTAATTTATCCCTCCCCTCCCCCTTCCCCTTTGGTAACCATAAGTTTGTCTTCTATGTCTTTGAGTCTGTTGCTGTTTTGTAAATGAGTTCACTTGTATCATTTTTTTTAAGATTCCACATATAAGCGATATCATATGATATTTGTCTTTCTCTGTCACTTTAGTGATCTCCAGGTCTGTAGATCCTGGGAATATCCCAGTTTATCCCCTATCCTCCGTAAGACTCTGTCAGCTTATGGTCCCTCCCTTTTGAATGGAATTTGAGTAGGAACCTGTCACAGCAAATGTAGCATGTTGAGGATAGGTGAGGTGTGAAGGCTGAGAGCCTACACCTGAGTCTGTGATGTCCAGAACTGCAGGCGCTTTGCCTGTGTGAGCTGAGACAGGAGCAGGGGAGGCTGCCTGCTGCTGCAGAGGAAAGTGGTGAAATTGAGCAGCTCCGAATGCCACCTGGGAAACCATCCTCTCCTAATATTAGCTGCTGTGGCTGAGGCAACCTGGCCAAGTGCATCACACACATAAAAGTGACCTCAGCCCCCGGTCAGGACAGATCAAAGACTCAAATTCCTGGGCTAGGAGGTGTCTTGGGCTGGATGCCCCCAGAAGCAGACCCTGAGCCAAGGAATCAAGTGAAAGTATGTCTGGGAGGTGATGCCAGGAAGCCCTGGGCAGAGGGGAGGGCATTGAGATGGGGAAGATGCAACTGGTCAGAGATGGACTCAGGTCTGAGGCTCCAGAATCCCTGTCTTTCACTCTCCTTTCCCAGTGGGAAAAGCCTCGGTTTGGTGACTGGGCAGCCCTGTTCTTAAAAACAAAACTAAGTTGTCTGAAATGCAGCGTTGTTTGAATACGTGTATGACATTGTTAGTTTGCTCCAGCTGCCATAACAAAGTCCTTAAACAGAAATGAATTTTCTCGCAGTTCTGGAAGTCTAAGATCAAGGTCTCGACAGGTTGGATTCTTCTGAGGCCTCTCTCCTTGGCTTGCAGACGGCCGTCTTCTCTTTGTGTCTTCATATCAGCTGCCCTCTGTGTATGTCTGTCTAAATTTCCTTTTCTTATGAGGACACCAGTCATATTGGATTAGAGCCCACCCTAATGACCTCCTTTTACTTAATTACCTCTTTAAAGACCCTGTCTCCAAATGCCAGAGCATTCTGAGGTCCTGGGGGTTGGAAGCTTAACATATAGATTTCGAGGGGACACAATTCCACCCATAACAGATGTTGACACTGGCAATTGTATTGCAAACCGTAGGAGCCCTTTTACCCAATATTAGGATGGCTGAGTTTCCAGTTCATCCCTGGGGGTGTATTTATCCTCTACAATGCAGTCATTTACTGTATTTCATTAAGAGACTTGACCTACTGTATAGCACAGGGAACTCTTCTCAATACTCTGTAATGACCTATATGGGAAAAGAATTGAAGAAAGAGTGGATATATGTATAACCGATTCACTTTGCTGTACAGCAGAAAGTAACACAACATTGTAAATCAACTCTACTCCAATAAAAAATTTTTTAAGAAGAGACTTCTGGTCTGTGACATCCAACATATGCCATGCTGAGGCCATCATCCTGCTAATAGTTACTGAATCCCTGTTGGAATTAGGGGTTTAGGTGAACGAGGAGGAACAAATGCCAGGTGGCTTCCACGAGCATCGTCTGCAGGGATTGAGATTGTCATAAATCCATAGCTCTCAGACTCAGATGCACGTAAGGGTCATGGGAGGAGCTCTGAATAATCCCGGTGCCCAGGCTCCACCCCTGACCAATTACATCAGATTCCCTGCAGGTGGAACCCGGGAATCAGAATTTTTCAAAGCTTCCCAGGTGATTCCAGTGTACTGCCAAAGCTTGAAACACCTTTTTTAGGCTAATGTGTCCCCCAATAATACTTTGTGGTTCAAAGTAAAAGAATTGAGAAGGCTCCCGTCATAAAGAGACTCTGTGATAATTCATATATAACGCAAATGACTCTTCCTTAAGGGATTTTGGAGGTTTTATTCCCAGGGTGGGGAGGGTTTCTTTGCCCTCTACTCAGGCACCAGCAGTAATTTGGTTTCCGTGTAAGTTGGTCCCATTGCCCCCTCCCTCTGCTTCTCTATATGATCTCTCTGTTCCCCCTACTCTCCACCTCTCCACACCGTCTCGCCATCCTTCTCCATTCTGTTCTGTGTCCTGCAAGGCTGACCTATATGAACCATCAAGGGGTCCCCCTACATTTGGCTTCTGGATGATTCTGGCCATAATGGAGCCTTGCCAGGAGAAAAAAAAAGGGAGAATGAAATCGGGGTATTGACTTGTGTGGCTCCCTCCCTGGGAGGTTGTCTTGGGATGACTGAAGTTTCCTCCTTCATAAAAGCCATGAAAATAATGTGATATGTTTTTAACCGTATGCTCTTCAGCCAAAGTCTTGAAGCTTATTTGTGTGTTTAACCAGAGATGAACAGGTGATCAAGAGGTGTTCATGGCACACCAGCACCAAGCTGAGACTCTCCCGTCCACGTAATCCAAAAGATGGAATGGGAATAAATGAATGAGTTAGTGAACATAGAATTGACTTTCCCAATGTTATTTGATGCTGTGCCCATGCAATATATCCCTTCCTTAATCCCCCGTGGGAGACGATACACATATAGTTTAAAATGTGCCTGGGTTTTGGTTTAATCAGGTCTCATAAGACACGCAGACACAGCCATGACTACCATGAAGGAAAACATTTATACTCAGAACTTCCGAGAAGCAGGAGGCATGGCATGGCACTGCGGGGCCATGGGTATGCACCAGGGTCTGTCAGGAGGCGGAGTCAGTGAGCGGAAAACGTGGGCAAGAGCCTGTCTTGTGATTTCTTCGGGAAAGGCAAGGCAAGACAAGGCACAGTAAGCAGGCTCAAGATGGGCTAGTTTGAGTAATTTCAGCAGGTTCTGGGGCATAGGGACTGTCCCTAGTTGCCTGGTACCTGGCCCTGGGGGTGATTAGGGCAGGGGGATAGTCACCTGGGGTGTGAGAGCCCAGTAAAGGAGAAGGTTGGGGTGTGGGCTCTGGATTGGTTGGTTTGCATAGATACACTTGCAGACAAGTCCTTTACTGTCTCTAGGAATCAGCTAGCCCTGGGCGGGGCAGTCTCTCCAGAATAAGTATGGCTTCCCAACATCAAAACATCAGAAAATATAGCAAATGAAAAAATGTGATTAATACACCTGCCTTGCAGCAACCTTGCAGAGAGGAACAGGGAAGGCAGGGTGACCTCCCCCCAGGCCAGGTGGAGGTCTGGTTAAATTCCACCTATCGTAAAAGTGGTCATGGAGTTGCTAATATCCCCAGGTGGCACTTGTTCCCCAGAGACCAGAACCAGCCAAGGGCTGGGAAAAGGGAAAGGAAGGAAATAAGAGCAGGGAGACACAGATGACCAAGGAGCACCACATCCAATCAGACAGACAGGTGGAGAAGACTAGGTGGCCAGGTGACAGTCACAAAACGGGCAAACCGTGCCAGGGACCTGATAGTCCAGAGGTTTCCGGTGTCCGAGACCACCCAGGATCAGATTAGCATCCAGGGAAGAAGGAGAGATGGACGGCAGGGAAGAGAGAGAAGAAAACAGATCCTGAAGTGTCTGGTTGGAGAATCCTGGGCTGTTCTGCAGTCTCACTGTTCAGATGGGAATGCTGAACCAGAGAGGGCAAGGGACTCCCCCAAGGTCACACAACGAGGGCGGGGCAGAGCAGAGACTGGGGCTCTGGTCTTTCAGTGACAGAGGCATCCCTGTGGGTCCCCCATATTTCCTTTCTATACGCTGCTGAACCCTACTGTAGGTATTGCCTGGGTTTCCAGATTCCCCTAGAGATGTGAGATGAGAGGGCATCAGCTCCGTGCTGGCCCCCTCCAACATGTCCCCATCACCTCAGAGTCTGGGGCAGAACCTTTCTCTGCTTTTGGCTTATTTTGGGTTCACACACAAAACCCAGCCCCAGTACCTTAGCTCCCTGAAGCTGATCCTTAGTGTAATTACCTAGTGCCAAGGCTTGGCACTTGTCATATGCTGGGTACCCATTTGAATGTGTCCGTGCTTTATCCCACTTGCTCCTCACTATAACCCTAGAAGGTAAGTTTTGTTATTATTTCCATTTTACAGAGAAGGAGACTCAGATCCATTCTGCAGATATTTCCAAAAAGAAGAGCAAGTGGAAGCCCTTTTCCAGATACCGGGTTCGATATGCGTATTCGAGTTGCTTCCATATCATGAACTTCCTTTCATTAAACGCATGCTACTAGGCACTTAATATACACGATGCCATCTCATCTTTGCAACAACTTCATGAAACTGGCACCATCAACACCCCCATTTAACAGATGAGGCAGAAAGAGGTGATGTGTCTTACTCAAGGTGACATGGCCATCCAGAGGCGAAGCTGCGGTTTGAACCTAGGCCTTCCTATGGCACGGTGACTCACTAACCTATGCTGTACAGGATGCAACTTCTTAGCCCCACCTCTTTTCCTTTCCATCTCCCTTTCTGCTCCAGCGTCCCATTGCCATGGAAACCAGCTGCATGCAGCCGTAGCCAGACAGAAACTCACCTCATCTGTCTTTCTCATCTTTTGCTTTCTTCTCTGGGCTTCTCTGCCCACAGCAAGAAATCCTTCTACCATGTGGACACCTACACATACTTGGAAAATCCAGGAGTTAACATTCTCTGGGAAAATGGGAAAACCCTTGACTCACGGGGTCAAAAGTGGGTGGATAAATACTCCCCATACCCTCCTCCTGTGACTTGGGTGGAAACATTTGAGGTGTGTTCTACGGGGTTCCTCAGAGGGGGCCCAGGTGGGACTGAGCCCAGGTGTCCTTAGGGCACCCAGCTCAATAATGCACCTTTGAGTTGGCTTTTCCTCATCCCTATTTCACCCATCCGGTCCCTCCCCAGACCACCCGCTGCTCCAACTACCTGGGATCACTTCCCAAAATAACCTTCATCTTGGGCTCTGACTTGAGGGCACCTCCAGTAAGACAGTTCTTACTGTTCATCTATTTCACAGTCTTCCTCGGCATCTGACCGTTGAGGCTTTCTGTTCTCAGGCACTGTGGGAGCCTTTCGTTTTCTCCATGATCCTAAGGTAGTTCGTATTTTTCCCTCGGTACAGATGAGGAAGTGGCGGTTCAGAAGGGTTAAGTCACTTGCTCATTTGGTGTCAATGACCTCATGGGGGTCTTGGGAAGTTTCCAGGATTTGAGACTTACTATTTGCTGGACACATGCTTTTCTCCCTCGGACTCTGCAATTCTTATGAACTCACTAAAAAAGAACATGACTCTCAGAAGCAGGGCTTTAAGATGTTTGAGAATCTTCTGAATCAGTGGTTCTCAGCTTGGGGTGATCCACCCCCACCCCTGCCCCTGGTGACCTGGGGACATCTGACAACGTCTGGAGCCGTATTTGGTTGTCACAACTTGGGGTGGGGTAGCTACAAGGGTGGTAGGCAGAATAATGCCCCTCCGTCCTGCCCCAAAGATGTCCATGTATTAACCCCTAGAAACCTGTGAATATGTTACATGGCAAAGGGGAATGAAGGGTTCCAGATGCCATTAAGGTTGCCAGTTGGCTGACCTTAAAATAGAGAGATTATTTTGGATTATCTGGATGGGAAAATGGAATCACAAGGGTCCTTAAATGGGGAAGAGAGGCAGCAGAAGAGAGTCAGAGGAAATGTGACCATGGGCCAGAAGTCAGAGATACGCGCTGTCGCTGGTTTGAAGGCAGAGCCAAGGAATGTGGGTGGCCTCTCAGAGCAGGAAGAGGCAAGACAATGGATGCTCCCCTCGAGCTTCCAGAAAGGAATGCAGCCCCGCTGACACCTTGACCTTCACCCAGTCAGACCCGCGTCGGACATCTGATCTAAACAGCTGTGAGATAATAAATGTGTGTGGTTTAAGCTGCTGTGTTGGTGGTGATTTGTTACAGCAGCAATAGAAAATGAATACGACTGGCATCCAGCGGCCAGGGACGCTGCTACCCCTCCTCCAATGCCTGGGACAGCCCCCATCACCAAGACTTCTCCAGCCCCTGCTGTATGAACACGTGATCATGGGTTTTAGTTTACATGGTATTCTTCAGATCTTTACTTAACTTTTTTTTCCCAGAAACTTTCTTTAATTATCATAGCTGGAAGTAATCTCTCCCTCCTTTGAAGACCTAGATATTGCATCTCAATTATGATGTGTACCACATTCTCTTTACTATGAGACTGATATTTGTTGTTTTCTTTTTTTTTTTTAAACATCATGTGCGTGTTTTTTTTGTTGTTGTTTGTTTGTTTGTTTTATTTATTTATTTATTTATTTTTGGCTGTGTTGGGTCTTCGTTTCTGTGCGAGGGCTTTCTCCAGTTGCGTCAAGCGGAGGCCACTCTTCATCGCGGTGCGCGGGCCTCTCACTGTCGCGGCCTCTCTTGTTGCGGAGCACAGGCTCCAGACGCGCAGGCTCAGTAGTTGTGGCTCACGGGCTTAGTTGCTCCGCGGCATGTGGGATCTTCCCAGACCAGGGCTCGAACCCGTGTCCCCTGCATTGGCAGGCAGATTCTCAACCACTGCGCCACCAGGGAAGCCCTATTTGTTGTTTTCTTATCTCTTTAACCAGATAGTAAAGCTCTCTGTGGTCCCAAACTCTGTTGTTACCCTTTCCTGGGACTCCTGTCCCCTTCCCCAGTGCCTGGATCAACCCCCCGCCCCACACATTACAGTCCTGTTCCTGGAGTCGTTCAGTCCTGGACTCAAAGCCC
The DNA here is from genome assembly GCF_028564815.1 of Eubalaena glacialis. Classification (NCBI taxonomy): domain Eukaryota; kingdom Metazoa; phylum Chordata; class Mammalia; order Artiodactyla; family Balaenidae; genus Eubalaena; species Eubalaena glacialis. The sequence continues at coordinate 79,293,497 of NC_083730.1, forward strand.
ATCTCAGCCACTGGCTCAGCTATTAGCTTCTGGACAGTGCACACATTATTCATGCCCACTAAGCCACGGTTTTCTCAATTGAAAACGGGAATAATGTATCCCACAGAGGGCTAGGGTGAGTATTGAATGTGATGATGCTTCTCAAATGACCTAGTCAATTATTTGGCACGCGGTAAATATTCAGTGATGGTTAGTTTTCTTTCAATACACAGTGTGCGATAAATAAATGCTTGCAGAACAAGTGAATGTATGAATTAATGAATGATCACCTGGCAAAAAAAAAGAGAGAACTATTCCAGCCCCAAATGTCCATAGTTTCAAAGTTGAGAAGTTTAGGGATTATAAACATTGGCTGGGGGTGGAGGGAGTCACAGGTCCCATTGGGAATTGAATGAAAGTTAGAAGCTTCTGCCCAGATTAGCGTCTCATAGGCATGTGTACACATGTACACTTCGCATGCAGTTTCAGGGGGTTCAGGGAAGCCCCTTGGGGTCTACAGGCTCAGGTTAAGAACTTCTGTTCTAGAAGAAGAACATAAGCAAACTCTTCCCAGGTGCCTGGTGGGAGGGATACCCTGGAGCAACCGGGGAACCCTATGCAATGTTGTGGAAGCTGAGGGGAGGGGCACCTGGATTTCGATCCCAGCTCGGGATAGCGACTCGATATATACATGGGCAGGACAGCGATTAAAAGCCAACACTTTTTGCAAAGACTTTTTTCTTTTTTTTTTTTGCACAATCAAATCAGAGATAATCTGGTGTACTATTGAATAAAAGTCTAACTATCATCACATACCTTTCTAGTGACGATTAATAATAATGGTTGTGTGCATATATTAAGATGAAACAGGAAAAATACAGTGATGGAGTTTGGATGGGATAAACCTCACCGTGTTGTTGTGATGTTCGAATGAGTTCATTGATGGAAAGCATTTTGACATTGAGTCTCTACAGGAAATTGTTCTTACACCTGATTATGTTCAAGTGTGCTGTTGGGATTTACACGAGACTCACACACCTGTATAGACTATGTAACGTGTGCGTATGTAGCATGGGGCCATCCGCCATCGAAGCTCGTAGTTATATGATGCCCAGTGGCTCCCATCCTCACCGACCACCTCTGTGTCAAGATGCCACCCGTTGGGGCAAACGGACCCCATTTTGTACACCATTCAATTAGGAAAAAAATCCTTTTCCCCTAAACTCTCTGGTGGGCTGCACATCAGGGAATGTTTATTCGCCTGTGAACAAAAGAATCAAGGAGTCAGACCTGTTTTTGTAGACAGAGTAGCAGTTGAATGAATTAGTGCACAAGGAATAGATTCTGAGTTGGATTAGACACGGTTCCATGTGGGGACACATCTCCTGGACCAGGGTGCTGAAATGTCATTGTATGACAGGGGTCTGAGTGTAAAGAAGAAATTGGTACAACATAGTATGGGGGCTTGGAGACAGAAGCCATTGCCAGATGTTTGGAAAGGGGAACCCTGGAAGGCTTCACAGAGGTGGTGACATTGAAGATAAATCTTGGAGGACAAATGCAAAATACTCAGGGACGAAGAAGAGAAGGGACAGTGCAGACACAGGGAGTATCACATGTGTAATTATGATTTTCAGATCTCCCAGACAGCCCAAGGGAGAGATGAGAATACATAGTTTTTCCCAAAGTGTGGTATACTTACCACTGGAGGCATAATAAAAATACAACAAAGGAAAAAGGTTTCATTTTTACCTTCTGTTTGTGACTAATAATACTGGTTTTCCATTTTATTGTACTGATAAAAAATTAAGTATTTATTATTGATTTATTTTTTTGGCTGCACAGCACAGCTTGCGGGATCTTAGTTCCCCGGCCAGGGATTGAACCCGTGCCCTCGGCAGTGAAAGCATGGAGTCCTAACCACTGGACTGCCAGGGAATTCCCAAAATTAAGTATTTAAAAAATAAAGTAGGGACTTTCCTGGCGGTCCAGTGGTTAAGACTCTGTGCTTCCAATGCAAGGGGCATGGGTTCAATCCCTTGTTGGGAAAATAAGATCCCACATGCCACGCAGCGTGGCAAAAAAATTTTAAAAATAAAGTAAAAAAGGTCAGTCCATTTAAAGGAGGAAAATCATACGTAGATAATTTGGTGTGACAAAATTATTAAAATGGTAGACAAATGACAGTTTGTTTTATCTATAGTTGTATAACAATCTACTCCCAAATTTGGTGGCTTAGAACACCATTTTATTTTGCTCACGGTTTTGTGGGTCAGAGATTCAGGAAGGGATGAGCTGGGCATTTTCTCTTTGATTCACTTGGGTCTGCTGGGGTGGCTGGGACAGCAGGATGGCTCTTTGTTCATATCCGGAGCCTCAGAGCTCTGTGGCCTGCCCCACTCTCCATGTGCTGTCTTATTCTCCAGGGCCTCCCCGTGTAGCTTGGGCTTCCTCACAGCATGGGGGCAGCGACTTGTACCAATTGTTCTGGAGACCCAGGGGGCAGGTGCAAGGCCTCTTATGACCTCTTATGATAGCTTTGACTATCCTGATCAAATTAGTCCCTAAGGCAAGCCCAGATTCAAGGCGAGGAATATAAGACTCCATCTCTCCATGGAGCAGCCATCCTTAAACCATCACACAGGTGTCATGTTCTCTAAGTCCATTCTGAGCTCACACTCTGTATTCCACTTCTCTGTGTTCCATGAATCTTGTAGCATTTAAATTCAGCCTTGCACATGGGTGTCCTCGGTGTAGCCCCAATTTAGGCAGCAAACCCCTCGTGGGTGGAGTTTACGGTTTAAACTTCTGGCTGGCTAGGCAGAGAGCAGTCTGGGCTCTCCTCCCTCCCCCATCTTTTCCCGATGGTGAGAATCTTCCTTAGGAGTCTTGGGGGAACAGAGTGGGAGCTGGGCATCGTGTCTTATTGGAAGCCTCCTCCTTTTCCTCTTGCCCTTGCTGTCACTTCTGAGTTATTCTCGGAAGTAAAAGCTCCCTATGCCCTCCTGGTCTTCTCTCAGGCAGCCAGGAAGGCAAGCATAGAGATCTGGGCTGCTCAGGCAGAAACAGGACCCCGGAATCAGGGAAGCAGAAACCTTCAGCAGCCGAGAAAGGACGGAGATGAGTACACGGAAGCTGGAGGGTGCTGAGGGCAGGGGGGCTGTGGTCATCTCCCCAAGGGGCTTCAGAGGCCTCTGGGAAGCTCTTTTCATCCCCCTCCCAAATCTCTCCAGCATGCTAGCCCACCTCTGTGCTCATGCCCCTCCATAACTAAGTCATAAAGAATCAGGGAATCCAGTGACAGGGAGAAGCTTTATACTTGGGACCAGAGGGTTTGGGTTTGAGGACTGGCTCTGGCTTAGTCCACCAGCATCATTGTTGAGTGCTTAAGGATAATAATGATGGTGATGAGGGGCTTTAAGTGCTTATGATGATGGATGAATGCCTTCTAAGTGCTTTACTTGTATCAACTCCTTTAATCCTCATAACACACCTATGAGGTATGGCGTTTTAGTACCTCCACTGTACAGTTGAAGAATTGAAGGCTAAGATTTATGTGTATGTGGGGAGCATGGAGAGAGAGAGAGATGGATGGATGGATGGGGGAGGGAGGAAGGGAGGGAGAGAGAGAGAAAGAGGGAAAGATAGGGAGAGGGAGAGAAGAGATAGCCATCTATCCATCTATCCACCTGCCCATCCATCCATCCATCGTCTATCTATCTAAGAGACAGAGACAGATAGACGCTGATTGGGAAGAACTTGTTGCCTTTTGGCTAAGTGTGGGCAAAAGCGGTTCAATTTATCTTTCTTCCTTGGAAGGGGCGTCTAGGGCCCACGACTGGGGGCATGAGGGCTCAGGGGCCCAAGTGTTCACAGAAGGCACACAACAGCCCCAGAGGAATAGACTCTAGAAAAAGTGTGGGAGTTTGAGTCCTGGCTTTGCTGATTACGGCGTGGATTTGGGGAGAGCTATTTAGCTAACTGTGCCTCTCTTTCGTTATCAGGCTGGAGAGTTTGATGTGAATCATGTGGAGCCTCAAGCACAGTGCCTCGTACTATGTAGTAAGTGCTCAATAAATAAGGTGAGTGCTTGGCTCAAAAAGTAACACCTGGTTTAATTTTAGGATGCCTCATGGCACGCCTCCCTCCTCCATGGAGAAGTCAAGGGGCTTATAACAAACATCAGTGGGGTGGGGAGGTAAAAATAATTACACCTGCATTTCACAGGGTGTCTAGGGCAGCACGCAAGATCCCCTGACATCTTGTTCTCATCAGGATTTGGATTCAGGAGGGCTGGACTGAGACCGAGGACTCTGCTGCATGGTCCACACACCAGCCTTTGCGACCAAGGGCTGGGGCAGCATCTCAGATCCAGGACTAACTTCCAGTGGGTGATTGTTGGCAGAGAGACTGGGGAGGTGGTAGGACCAGGACACCCCTGTATCTCTCCAATTATGCCAGGGTCCTGCCACCCAGATGGCCTACTCTAACCTGGAATGCCCTCTTTTTACATTGAAGGTGTGGTCCCGTGTTAGGATGCAGGGCAGAGGTGGCAGAACGGGAGGAGAGCAGGCTTTGAACCCAGACAGACCTGGCTTCAAACCCTCAGTCCTCCGCTTAGCAGCTGTGTGAACTTCGGTGGAATTACTGCCTCTCTCCTAACCTCAGTGTCTTCCCAGGTAAGATAGGGGAAGGGAAGTGCCCAAGGTCTCACAAGTAGCAAGGGCAGAGCCAGGGTGAGGGCCAGCCTTCTAACACCCACGCACAACTGTTACCAGATCTGTAGGTAGGTTCCTACTGTCCTATGAAATATCAGTCAGTTGATTGTTGGATGGGTTTAAAAATGCTCCTGCAGGAAGAGGTGGCAGGCTAGATTAGTAGAAAGCCTACCTAATGGTCTGGAAGGAGGAAGATGCCAGAGTGGGCGGGGCTTGCTGGCTAGAGCAAGTGGCTAGCCGCTTGCCTGAGGATGGGGCTGCTGACGGAGTGTGAGGCAGGGCTGGATTTCTTGAAACACCTGCAGGGCACCTACCAAGTGTCAGGCAGTGGGTGTGACAGCATCCCATGTGGGGGGCATTCTAAAATGCATACGGGTGTTTCCCCTAGGGGCTTTCAAACTTCCCACCCCTTCTCCAGATTTCACCCTCACCACATTCCACACAGATGCTGAGGACAGGCTTAGAGGAAGGACAGGTCCCTGGATGAGCCATATACAGCCATATAATTTTTGCCTGTTCCCTTCACCTCCAGTGGGTGGGATTCAAGAGCCCAGCTGTTGCCCCATTTAACAGAAAGCAACATCGAGGCGTGTTGTGTCTACAAGATTGAAATCCTTGCCACGTTGGCAGCCGCTGACCCATATCAGAGAACTGACCCAACCCCCGGAAAGGTGTCCCCAGACGGTCTTGCCCTTCCACTTCCAGCGGGGGCTGCAAAGTCCCCACTTCTGAGGATTTTTAGCTGCAGGTCATGAATGGACTTTGAGGAACCAGAGTGCAGTGACTCGCCTTCTGTCGGACACAACTGAGTCATGTGAGGCTCATCTAGTCCAACCTCATTTTATAGGTGGGTAGACTGAGGCCCCCCAGGGGAGGCTTTCTTCTGTAATAGTATGATAAAAAGAATTTTTAATCTTTTTGTAGGACAGTGTTTTTCTCCAGAGGAAAAATAAAGCATTTAGGCTTATCAAATGTGGAAAATGCAAATAAGAAGGATAGTAAAAATTGCCTATAATTAATCTTACCATTCAGGTATAACCATGCAACATTGATTTAATATATGACTCAAAGGACGTAACATGTAATTGTGTCTATTAAAGATGAATCAGTGGTACATGATTGTTTCCCGCCCAATTTTTCACGAACCTTTTCAACGGACTCTTTCCAAATCCTTCAAAGAGCTGTGACATCAGGTTGAATGGCCTTTTGAATTGCATCAGATAAATGAATCAATTTAACCAATCTCTTGTTGTGGCACATTTGTGTTGTTTTAATTTTTCACCTTCTTATAGATGCTGGGATGGAATAGCTGAGTTGCATTCATGGGAGTCTCTCTTTTCTCTCCCCACAGGGGGGAAAAAAATCCCTCCTACTCCTCTCTCCTCCTCTTCCCCATCAATTGTGCCCTTTTCTGTTGGAGTCGTTTTCAAGTGAGGCGAAATTTTGCCACAAGGGGTCCTTCATACTCTTTAGGCGGAAGCAGCCCTTTGTTCCGAGTAGAAAGGGATTTGGTGCCTGAGAAACTCTGGTTTGCAGCTCAGCTCTGACACTCGCTCTCTCCGAGGCTTTGGACAAGGGATTCGACCTCTATGCATCTCAGTTTTCCTGTCTGAGGACCGGGGAGAACACTCCCTTTAACCACATTATCTAAGCATCATAGCCACCTTGCAGGGAAAGTGTTTGGCGTGGTGCCCGGTGCCCGGCGGGCACTGGGTAAGTGACAGCTTCTTATAATGTGTTCAGTTCTGCTACTCAGTTCCTGGAAAATGGGAATTAGAAGGGTCCCCAGATCATGGGGGTCGTGGGCAGGATTAAATGAGATAGTACACGTAATGTGCCAAGCCAAGAGTTTCAGTTGATTGAATTGTTAACTTTTTAACCATTAATAAATAATTTTGTGGGTTTTCTTATTGTAAGGTCCTTGTCTGCTGCTGTCCCCATTTACAGAAGAAGAAAGGAGCCTTTGACAGGAGGTCAGGAGGGGCAGTGAGCTTTCTGGGGGCCTAGGAGTTGATCCCCCTTCCCCCCCCCTCATCCTCTGCTCACTGCCCAGGGGCATCTACTAAAAATGTCCTGATAGTGCTGCCGTGTTGGCTGCCCCAAGAGCAGCAGCTGCCCCAAGGTCACAGAGAGACCCCCCAGCGTGAAGTATAAGTGGCACCCTCCCCCGCAGCTGTGCAGCAGAATGACCAGCTCCTCGCCCGTCTCCCCAGAAGACCAAGTACCCAGCCTGCAGCACAGAAGCCCCTTCAACAGTCCTGCCCACACTGTCTTCTCTCGTTGGGGAAATTCATCCAAGTGGTCCCTCATTTTGCAGGGACACTTCCCACCTGACACCAACTCTCCAAGGGGTAGCAGTGGGGGATGCTTTCCCAGCCTCTCCCTGGCAATCGTCTGGGGAGACTTAGTTATCTATGGAGCCGGGGTTTGAAACCAGGTCCAGTCTGAGTTCGACACCAGAGCTCTTAAATACTATTTGGAAGAGAAGTTACTGGAAAGAGTAAGCACTTTATAAATATTGGCTCTGTTCTTATTATAGATAAGAACAGAGCCAATATTATATGTTTTAATATATAATATGTATAAAACATATATATGTACATAAACATAGATAAGAGAATATATATAAATATATATGTATATCTATATCTATGAGGATATAGCTAAGAGGTTAGATGAAAGAATATATGAATACATACATGTACACATATAATCCTACACCCACACACACAATCTTTTGATCCTCTCAACAACCCGCTGCGGAAGGTACTATTATCCTCATCCCCATTTCACAGATGAGCAAACAAAGTCCCAGAGATATCAGGTGCCTGTCTTCAGAGTCCATGCTCTTAACTGTGCCCTCTGCTGAGGAGGCTGTGACACGGTAAAGCATTAAAGGGGTCCGTGCAGTGCCTGGCACTGAGCATTAAAGGGCTCAGTGCCTGTTGGCTGTTTTCCTAGGAGGCCCTGAAGAGCCCAGAGAGGCAGCCGAGGGGGTTCCTCCAGGCTGATGCTTTTTAACTGACCTTCTGCGGGGTGGGGGCATGGAGCTGGGTTATCTCACTGTGGCCTTTCAACCTCTGGGAGGGCTGGGGTCAGGGCCGGGGCAGCAGGCCTGCTGAGGGCTGGAGGGCTGGGCAACATGGAGCCTGTCAATGTGAGACATCCCAGGAGGACCGCTGGGGAGGGCCCAGGGGGCGGCAGAGAGGTGGGGGGACCGTGCCCTGCAATCCACCATCCAGCCTGGGACAGCAGACTGAGGGCAGAGGGGCGGGCGGGAGGTCAGTGCTGCCCCCTCCCCAATGCTCCCTCTTCAACCAGCCGCTCTTCAAGGTTTTAGTACTTCATTTTGTAACCGTGAATAGCGTTCATGATCTCTCTTTAAGGAAAAATGCGAAATGCAGAGGGGGGTGTATCATCCTATCACCCTGAGGTAAACAACAAGAATTGCTGGACGTGTGACCTCCCCAAACTTCTTCCTCCTCCAGATAAGAAACATATAGACACATAGGATTTCCCCCCTTTTGCAAACATTAGATCACATCAAACTGTTATTCTGTGGCATGCCTTTTTCACTGATAGGTCCCGGACATTTTTCAAGTTAAAATTCATGGGTCTGCCTCGTTCTTTTTTAGGCGTTGCGTAATATTCCACACTGTGGCTGGGTCATCACTCAGCCGTCTCCCTGCTGATGGGCAGGAAGGTCACGTCAGCTTTTCTTCATGTTATAAAACGTGCTACGATCAAAACCCTTGCCCGTGTTCCTTCAGCCCTTACTGCTACTTCTAGAGCTCCAGAAGTGCATCAGAGGCCACAGAATTTTTGAATTGTAGTCGATTTTTATCAGACTGCTTGCCTAAAGGGCTCTGGCAATTTACACTTGGTCCGCTGAAGTGTTTGTTTCTATACAGCCTGAGTGTTATCTCTCTCTCTTTCTGTGTGTGTGTGTGTGTGTGTGTGTGTGTGAGAGAGAGAGAGAGAGAGAGAGAGAGAGAGAGAGAGAGAGAGAGAGGATATCAAGGATCAATGAATCTGGTAGATGAAAACTGAAAACAAAATTATATTTAAGACTTGTATGTCATATGCCTTTGAAAGCAAATGTTCTTCTGCCATTTTTAAAGGGAGAAGAAAATAAAAATCATAGTATTCTAGTCACACTACAGCCTTGTTTCACAAAGGAGATTACGATCTGAAAGGGAATGGCTTGGCCCTGCGACTAGGACAGTGGTGTCCAGAAGAAGGGACGCAGCCTGGGATGGTGGGTGGAGGTGGGGACTCAGGTGCACGTTGCCGTCAACTTGACGATCCAAAGGGCGGGGTGAAGTGCCCAGGATGGAAGGAGTGAGAATCTTCAGGTGGAGAAGACTCCACTGGCTTGCCCCCCAGGTCCCTGGGGTGCCATTTACTCTGCCTGAGTCCCCACCACCGCCAGCGTCTGTGTCCTTGTGCTTCTATTGACCCAAATCTAGACCTCACTCAGGGAGATGGCCCCCGGGGCACTGGAGTTGCTCTGCCCTCGTTGCCAGGCGGATTGAAGAATCTAGGACTCCGTGTTTTCCAGGGGCTGCCCTTAGGCTGTGATGGATTGGTGGGTGGTAGAGAAGCCCAGGTCCCTCGCCTGAGTTGGGACAAATTCAGAGGTATAGTTCACACTCCAGAGTGCCCTGTGGGATCAGGTTTAGACTTTGCCCGAAATCGCATCCTTGCTGGACCCCCTCTCCTGCCTCTCCCTCTGCCTTACAGGTTTCTCCTGGGGACAACCCATTAATAAATACCTTGCACACAAGTCTTGTCTCGGGCTGTGCAGATCTGAGGCACCGGAACGCTGGCAATACCGCGAAGCCCTCTGTTGGGAGCATTGTCTTCATTCAGCCGTCATCCAAACTCCAGACGTCAAACTCCCACACGCTGCTGCAGAGCAGGTAAAGTCAGCCTCCCAAAGCGAGTCTGACAGTGTGAACCAGGAAGCCTAAAGACTGTATCCTTCTTGCACTCGTCATTCTACATCTAAGAAAGCAGCCTGAAAAAAGAGCTGTCACTCACTCCATCATTTGCTAACTGGGTAACCTTGTATAATTTGCTCATTCTCTATAACCCTCAGTTTCCTCATCAGTGAAATGGAATAGTAATAGTGCCTATATCATGAGCCGGTGAGAATTAAATAAGGTAATGCATTTCATCGCTTACATCCCAGAGCCTGAGTAAAGAGTAAACGCTCCGTAAATGCTGTTGTATATCCTGCTCACAGCATGGTGGGCATTTATGTTTCCCAAACTCAGGGATTAATAAACTGTCATGGCAATTTCTTATTAAATGCCATCATAATAATATGATGGCATATTATTAAGTAGAATTTTTTTTTCCTGGAAGAATATAAAGGACTCTTAGCATTGGTTATTTTGGGGAAACAGGAGAGGTGGGTGGTGGTGATTAGAGAGGGAGAACTTTTCCTTTGGATTTCCTTCCCTTTTGTACTGACAGTCTTAAAAATAAAAAGACCATCAGAAAGTGTGAAAACCCAGTGTCAGCAGGGGTTACCCAGGTGATGACACAGGGCCCGGCCCATGGTAAGTGTTCTAAGTTCTTTAGAAATATTCAATCATTTCATCTTTGCAACAACTCTGTGAGGTAACTACTGTCATCATCCTCTTTTCAAAGGGGAAAAGGAGGCACAGAGAGATTCAGCAACTTGCTCCAGGTCACCCAGCTGGCAAGAGGCAGATCTGGGATTTGAACCCTGGAAGACTGGCTCTAGAGTCCATGCTCTTAATCATTAATGACACTGATAGCTTTAAAACTTTCAATTTGGGACCACATACTGTAGAATGCACTGGTCCTCCAATCCATGAAACCTTACTCATCCACGTGCTGGACTAATGACCGTGGGGATGAAAATTCCAGGGCTTGGGACCAAGTCTCTGATTCTGAAGCTGATGAACTATGTGATCTGAATCTTGGGGAAGTGATGACCTAGCCCAGGACACTGGAAAGGCCTTCGGCTCCAGGTCTGAGGCTCCAAGCTTGCCGCTAGGAGTCCCTGAATGGAACCCACAAGGGCTTTGGGGCTCAGGGTCTGGAACACACCTGGCCAAGTTGCAGCGCTTCACGGTCAGCTCGGCTGACACAGGAGACAGCCGTGGTGGGCCCTGGGGGAGAAGTTATTAGACTCAGACCCTCTCTCCTAGGCCTGGATCATTCTAGAGCTGGAACTAGATTTTCGCCTGAGATCTTGTTGGCTGGCTTAAAACCAAGCCCTCCTAGGCTGCCACTTCAAGTAACGCTTGAAGTGGGTCCTGGAGCAGGTTATGTCATCCCTAGAGCCCTGGTCAGGACCTCTGCTCAGCGGTACACTAGAACTTGGCAGCCCCCTTGCCTGGCCCTGAGCAACTATAATGTCAGAGGCTGAGTGCTGATTGAGATCGCCGTCTGGGTTCCAGGAGATGTTTTACCGCATTTCTAATGAATCTACAAGATGCTGGAGTCATAACTGGTCAGACAGGGGTCTATGTCGGAAGAGTCTGGGTGGGGGATATGACTGGGGTAACCTTGGAATGACCTTGGGGCTTTCCCAGGCTTGCGCTCAGCTGTAGTCTGGGCTGGGGTTCACGCTTGTCTCTACAGTGCTTGTTTCAGCAGAAGGAAAACGTGGGGTCAGATGGTTACCCCACCACTCACTCTCCATGTGATAACATCTGAGTCTCAGTTTTCCCCTCTATGACTAGAAACAACTACTTCTCTCATTAGGACTGTCATGAGCTTTAAGTGGAAGGTCATGACCATGGCCTTGCACGGAGTTAAGTTCCCAGCTCTCTCATAACTCATACTTATGATCACCTGGGCACAGGAGGGCAACCTAGTGACATACCAGATGTAGGACCAGGAGAGAAAAACAGACGATCTATGAAAAAACGCAGCAGAGTTTTAATGAAAGAGAAAAGAAAGCCAAACAAATAATATAGGAAAACAAAAGCCTCTGTTGACCCTCCCCAGACATTACCACTGTAACTAGTTTGGGAAGCTCTCCAGTCTTTCTTTCAATGCATTTTTTTATATTTCAAATATAAATGTACATCTAGATAGTCTGGAAAGTATGTTTTTTGAAAAAGAAGATCGTATTCTACCTATTTTGCAAGTTAGTGATTTTTACGTAATGCATCTCAGAATGGGGTAGAACATTTCAGCATCAATATCTATGGCTCTGTTAGCATTTCGTCCTATGAAATACCACTCGGTAGTTAGCATGCATTTAACGGTTCCGCCTTTGATGAACATCTAGGTGACTACCTACTTTCTCCTTTGGAAGTCATCCTGCACATGAACATCTTGTGCTTGTTTATCTTTGTGCACCTGTGGTAGTATTTCTATATGATACATCTGTTGACTCCCCCTAAAGACCCCGCAGAGAAAATCGTAGGTCAAGAAGGTTAAGTTGGTTTTTTTTTAATTTTTATTTTACATTGGAGTATAGTTGATTAACAATGTTGTGTTAGTTTCAGGTGTACAGCAAAGTGATTCAGTTACACATATACATGTATCTATTCTTTTTCAAATTCTTTTCCCACTTAGGTTATTACAGAGTATTGAGCAGAGTTCCCTGTGCTATACGGTAGGTCCCTGTTGGTTATCTATTTTAAATATAGTAGTGTGTACACGTCAATCCCAAACTCCCAATCTATCCCCGCCCCCCTTTCCTCCTGGTAACCAAAGTTCGTTCTCTAGGTCTGTGTTTTTGTTTTGTGCTATACAGTAGGTCCTTGTTGGTTTAAAATAGATAACCAAGAAGGCTAAGATTATTAGACTGACTGCAGTAAGGGATAGTATTAGCCGTGTCTCAAAAGGGAAGTAGGGCAGAGTATTGACAGGGTTTTAAAAGTTGGGCTGGATGATTCTAAAGTGGGTCTTGCAGGGCAGGGAACGGTTTCGAATTTGGCAGAGCTTATGACATGATGGCTCTGGATGGGTGAACACAGCGAGGCTAGGCTTTAGGGTGAATCTTGATGAGCAAATTGTCTTGGTAAGTTGTCTAGTCTTGTCTTCAAGGGGCAAGTATGTCCTAAAACCAGCAGCTGGTTTTTGCTTGGCCTCAGCATTGTTTCACGCAGGAACAGAAATTGATGTTGGTTTCAATTTTCAAGGCCTGCAAGGTAAATTTTTGGGTCAAAAGTATGACTGCTTAGAACTGCCAGCATATAGCAAGCAATAATAAAAAGCAGACCAACTGTTAGTCCATTTTATTGTTGTTTTTCTTTACAGATAAATGTGTCTTCTTATTGCCTGGGGCAGCCACTTCACTGTGCCCCTCCCTTAAGCCCCCCACTGTGTTCCAGTGATTGGCACAGAAGTATTTTGGAGAATTGGCAGGAGACAGTAAAATTGAAAACAATACCAACGATAAAAATAATTCCTTTCTGCTGTTGCACATACCACCCCTCCCAGTACAATACTGGTTCCAAGTTATATTTCTGCCTACAATGTAAGAGGTTAATTACTTTCTTTAAAAACAACTTTAAAAGTGTTGGAATAATTTTAGATTGACGTCACAACTGCACAGATAATACAGAAAATTCCCGTATCCCCTCGCCCCTTGTGCTGGCATCTTCCAACATCATGGAACATTCATCGAAACTGAGAAAGCTGGGACTTCCCTGGCGGTCCAGTGGTTTACACTCCGCGCTTCCACTGCAGGGGGTGCGGGTTCGATCCCTGGTCAGGGAAATAAGATCCTACATGCCGCGTGGCTGAAAAAAAAAATTAAATTTTTTTTTTTTAAAAAGTGAGAAACCAACTTCAGTACATAACAATTATCTAAATGTTATTCAGACTTTATTCAGATTTCACCACCTTTTACACAATCGTACTTCTTTTTCTTTGTTCCAATGTCTCATCCAGAATCCCACATTGTAATTATTCATCTTGTTTCCTCCCATCTATGGCAATTTCTCAGTCTTTTCTCGTTGTTCGTGACGTTGACTGATTTGAGGAATACTACTGGTCAGGCGCTTTGTAGAATGTCCCTGAACTGGGGTTTCACTGATGTTGTTCTCATGATGAGACTGGGTTGATGGGTTACTGGAAAGAAGACCACAGACGTGCGAACCCCATTGCTCTCCTGCCCTCACAGGTGGTGGTAACCTTGACCACGTGGTCAAGGTGATGTCTGCCGGTTTCTTCACTGTAAAGCTAGCATTTTCCTCCTTTCCACATTCTCTTATTTGGGGGGGAGTGGGGGGACGAGGGGAAGGGGTTAAGCCCCGCCTCCTGGACAGGGAGGTGTTTACTTATTACTCTTTGGTTTCTCCTGTAATGAAGGTTTGTCCCACTTCCCTCATCAATCACTTTTGTAAAAAGAGAATTTCTCAAATTCCACTAAAATACCTATCTTTCTCCAAGATGGATAACAGCATGCTTGATGAATTGAAGATCTCCACCACGCACTCCAATTTCATTCAATTTGATTGATTGGAGTTTCCCCAAAAGTTCTCAAGCAAGATCCCCAATATCCCCCGAGCTCCTTCTCAGAGTTCTCTGAAATCCTCCCGGGGTCAGGCATCAGCGGGGGAATTGGGTAGCATCTTAGATGCGGCTTCTCCAGCTGTGGCCCCTGGACCAGCATCACCTGGGAGCTGGTCAGACGTGCAGAGACTCAGGCCCCATCAAGACTGCCTGATTCAGACTCTGCATTTTAACAAGTCACCCCCAAGGTGACTGGGGCACAGGTCCATCATTTGAGAAGTGCTGTCTTAGGATCCCAGGGTCTCCAGAAACGGGGCAGGGAGATCAACTCCAAACAGGGGGTGGTCCCATCTCTATCAATGCCGCACCTGCTGTAGTTCTGGCTGCATCTTGCTGAGCTGGAGGACGATTAAGAAGGGCAGAAGTGAGGGTCACGGAGGTAAGGCGGGAGAGGCAGGTGGAACAGAAAGATGGCTCAGGGACAAGCCTGAGGTTGGAGGAGGGCTGGCGGGCTGGGGAAGGTGGGCGAGGGGCGGATGGTATCAGCATCACTGATAGATGAGCGTGTGGTGTCTGGGATGGCCTTGAGGAGACAGATGAGAGCAGGGACCCAGTGATGGATGAGCTGGGGTGGGGAAGGCTGCTTGACAGCTGCAAGGAGCAAAGGGCTCAGGGTTCAAGAGTCCACTGTGGGTGGCAGCAAAGCCCAACAGCCACGAGAGAGTAGGCGCTCCTCTCTTCCTGCAGCAGTGTTCACAAAAGCTTAACTACGCCATTATCTCTCTTAAAAAATTTTTTTTTAATGTACAGTTGGGTGGCATTCAATACCTTCACACTGTAGTGCAACCATCACCGCCATCCACCTCCAGAACTTTTTCATCTTGCAAAGCTGGAACTCTGTACCCACTAAACAATGACTCCCCATTCTCCCCTCTCCCCAGCCCCTGGCAACCACCATTCTACTTTTTGTCCCTGAGTTTTACCCTCTAGGAAACTCATATGAGTGGAATCACACAGCATCTGTCTTCCAGGATCTCTTTCCATCTTCACGAGTGCCTTCTGAACCAGATGGAGCAGGAAATGTTAGTCCCATTGTAGAGATGAGGAAACTGAGGGCTGGGGTGAATCACTGAGCCTGGATCTCACACCTAGTAAGTCAATGGCACACTCAATAGAGTTAGGGAGACCAGGAGACCATCCTGACTCTGCTGTGGAACATTCTGACCCACCAGCCATGAAGGTGGGCTGGAAAAGAAAGGAACAGGACTGAGGAGACATGTGGAGGTGGGGGGATCATCTCTGAGATCAAGGTCTCCGAGAGGTATGAATGACTGTAGCTTCCAAATCTCCCCAGCACCTGTCTTGGTACCTGCCATATAAAAGATGCTGAGATATTTGTTGAGTAAATAAACTGTGGACTATTTTCTTCCCCATTTTAACGATCGATAAGAATGAGTTTGCTAAGACAAGATGGGGAATCTATTCAAGGAAGCTTGGGTAATAGAAATGTGGTCGCTTTAGTAAAATCAAGTTCACGGCGAATTCAGAAGGCTTTCTTGGATTTTGCTGGGTCTCCCATGTTTGTCGCTGATCATGCAGGGCTATATGTACACATGTGCCACCTAGATGCCAGGATTCAGTGTGCCTTGAATGAAGTCATTTCATGTTTACCTTTTGAAATAGAAATCGCAGAATTCCCTGGCGGTCCAGTGGTTAGGACTCGGTGCTTTCACTGCCGGGGCCCGGGTGCAATCCCTGGCCAGGGAACTAAGATCCTGGAAGCTGCGACGCACGGCCATAAAATAAAAATAAAAATAAAATAGAAACCTCTGAAATGCATGTGAACTCTTTCCCATAAAAGGCAGTGTCACTTGGAGGCTTTCATGATGTGTTCCAGCTAATTCAGACACCAGACGCTATTAATCGCCAACCACATACTTACCTTTAAAAACAGGGATTATGTTTAACTTCTTCCTACCCTGTCCTCTAAACAGCTTAAACTTATTTTACTAACGGTGATATGTTTTTTTGCACTAGACCGGAGGTTGGCAATTTTTCTTCTGTGAAGGGTCAGACAGTAAATATTTTAGACTTTGAGGGCCGCACATTCTCTATTACAACTACTCCGTGCTGCCATTGTACGTTAATGAATGAGCACGGCTGGGTTCCAATAAAACTTTATTTACAGAAACACACGGTGGGGATTTGGACCACAAGGTGTAGTATGCTGACCTTGCACTAGACCATGAACTAGGTTGTACTGGTCTTTGGATCTCCATGATCCTCAAACCAAGCAGATGCTCCAATCTTCAGAAACAGGAAACACGCATTCTCCTTCTGTTCGCTAGCTGCCTTGGAAATGGGCTGGTGTGAACGACTGCAGGGGATGTTCTGTTGACCCCCAGATCCTCCCTGCACCTCTTTGGAGAGGCTGACCAGGGAGCACTGATCACTTGGGCGCACTTACCCTCTGACTTCCAGTGGGGCTCTGCTTTGGAAGGTGAAGCAGGGTATCAGGAAGAGGAGGAGAGAGGGCAGCGTATTTCCCCCTGGCTCCCTCCCTGCTGGGTCACTGGTTGGCCATCCACTGCTACCTCACCATAGGCTACAGCTCTCATCAGGCAGCCTTCTCCATACGGCTCTTTTCTTCCAGTTCCAGGAACTGAACCCTCCCTCCTAGACAGTTCTGGCTGCTATAACAAAAATACCACAGACTGGGGGCTTAGACAACAGACATTTGTTTCTCACTGTTCTGGAAGCTGGAAGTCCAAGATCAAGGTACTGGCAGTTTCAGTGTCAGGAACCAGCCCCTTCCTGGTTCACAGCTACCATCTGCTCACTGTGTCCTCACATGACAGAGGAGGTGAGGGAGCTCTCTGGGGTCCCTTTTATAAGGGCACTAATCCCATTCATGAGGGCTCCACTTCATGGCCTAATCACTTCCCAAAGGGCCCACTTCCTAATACGATCACCTTGGGGGTTAGGTTTCAACACATGAATTTTGGGGGGATATAAATATTCAGTCTACAAGTATATACTCTTCAGGTATAGGGGCATTAACAGTGTCTGCTGTTACTAGCCCCAGGGTACTTCACATCCCCCCTTTTTTTTCTATGCTCCCTTTCCACCCCTTTGGGGGGAAAGTTTAATCATTTGAACGTGCCATCCATGTCCTGCTGGGACCCTGAATGCTAGGAGAATTAAAAAGACAATCCAGGCCCTACACTAAGTTCTTCACATACATCAGCTCTTTCATTCCCCCACTGTGAGTGAGGTAAGCCTAGCAGACATGCTCTAAGATGGTCCCCAATGATCCCTACCTCCTGGTATTTATGCCCTTGTAAAACTACCACCCCGACCCCCTTGAGTGTAAATAAGACCTGGGACTTGTTTCTAAGCAACAGCACATGGCAAAGGGGATGAGATGCCACATCTGTGATATGTTACATGGATTGTAACTTCCATCTTGCTAGCAGACTTTCTCCCTTGCCGGCTCTGATGAAGCAAATGGCCATGCTGGGAAGGCCCACGTGACAAAGAACCAAGGGCAGCCTCCCGCCAGCAACCAGCAAGGGACAGAGGCCATCAATCCTACAACCTGCAAGAAACGGGGTCCTGTCAACAACATAGGAGCTTGGGCACCGATCCTTCCCCAGTTGAGCCTTCAGCTGAGACCCCAGCCTTGGCTGACACTTTGTTTTGTGGTCTCACTAGAGACCCTGTCTCAGAAGACTCAGCCAAGCAGTGTACCAATTCCCCACAGAAACTGAGAGAATAAACATGTGCTATTTTAAGCTGGGTTTGATATAATCTGCTAAGCAGCAATAGATAACTACACAGCAAGATGACTGCCTCTATCTTACAGGTGAGGACAGTAAGGTTCAGAGACGTGAGCTAATTTGCCCAAGGGACACATCTAGGAAACTGGCAGCCTGACGACTGTCAGGCATCGGAGCGAACTGCCCCTCCTCTGTGTGCACATATTTCCACCAAGTGGATGTCCTTTCAAGTGTCACTGCCCTTGGTGAATGACTCGCCTCTGAGCTCCTTCCTGTTCTACCCGGCACCACCCGGGTTGCAGCAGGAGTCCAGGGTATGTAAAACACCGTCCAGCTGTCAGCACTGGCATTTGTCAAAGGAAGTGACTGCTCTTGGGCCCCAGCACCGTTCCCAAAGTGGACACTGCTTTTGAAATGTGCTAACGTACAAGCTTGTCAGACTCAGCTCGGGGAGCTGAAGCAGTGATCTGATGCTGGGGGACAGATAAGGGAGAGGCAGCTGCCACAGTAAGCTGGGCATCTCTTTCCCTTGCTCACCTCTTGTCTACAGCCTTTCTCCAAAGCACTCATGGGCTGGAAGATGAGGGGCAGGGTGAGCGAAACCACCTCTCTTCAGATCTTCCTATTCTTAGGACCCAGAGGTGATGAACCAGTGAGAGATACAGACTCAGACACCCTCTTTCTAGTGAAAACCAGTGCCATGGGAGCTGAGATGGAGGGCACACCTCCTCAGCACGGATTGGAAGCAGAAGGGTCCCTTTCTGTTATAAGGTAGAGGAAGAAAGGGGGTGCAGTCCACCAACTAAAAGAGTTGGGATCAGATGTTAGGGAGAAGTATACCCTTTGGAAAGGGGACATGTGAGCCGCTGGCAGCCTGGGTTAAATGTAAAGATACTCCCAGATTGTCCTGCCTCATGGGTCTGCCTTATACCACTACGGTCTGTCTGCCCTTACTAAACAGGAATAGGTAACTCCAGATAAAGAATGTACACAAGTCATCTCTAATCAATAAGAGGGCAGGAACTTGTTTGCCCAGGAACTGGAGATACAGTGGTGAACAAGACACTGCACCTACTTGAAGGGCTTTAATCACCTATTAAAACACTTGAGTAATTATCCAGTACCAAGTTCCATGCTAGACTCTGGGATACAGTAGAAACAAGACAAAATCCTAGCATTTGGGCTCACATCTTGGTGAGGGGAATCATGATTGTTGAGTAACAAACATCCCCAAACTTAGTAGCTTCAAAAAAACACTGATTGCTCATTATTTTGTGGGTCTGGCATTTGGGTAGGGCTCGGTTGGGTGATTCTTCTGCCCTATGTGATGTCAGCCGGAGTCATCTGTGTGTTTGCATTTACCTGGTGGTTCGGATGGGAGGCCAAGATGACCTCTCATCCTCCAGGGTCTCTCTGCCTGGGGCCTCTCATCACTGAGTGGCCCAGCTTGTACTTCCTCACAACATGGAAGCTGGGCTTCAAGAAGGGAAAGCAGCAGCTCAAGTCCTCTTAAAATCTCAGAAGTCCCAGAACATCACTTCCACCACTCTCTACTGATTAAAGCAAGTCCCAAGGCCAGTCCACACTCAAGAAGAGGAGAAAAGAACTCCACCTCTTACTATGAGGAGTGGCAGGTGCATACATCGGTGCGGGGGGGAGACAGAGTTGTTGGTGACAAATTTTGGAGACTATCTTTCCCGACACGTAACTTCAGATAGTGATACACTCAGCAATGAATATTAAATACAGTAAAGAGAGATAACAGTCTGGAGGATGAGTGAAATGCTGCTCACAGCTGAGGTATGGGTATACTTTTAGGTGGTGGTAGGAAGGATATTTTATGATGATACATATCTAAGTTTATATGATTGTTTAGCTTCAAGTATTAAATGATGTAAGTGTTATAACCATGATACACATGAGGAAACTGAGGCTGAGGGAGGTGAAATGACTTAGTTTACAGAGCTAGTTAGTTGTGGGGCTAGGGTTTGGTAACAGGGCATGACTTCACAGCCCTTTTGGTGTTAATATTCCAGATGCACATCTATGACTTGATTGTTGAAGTCTTCCTTTTCCACCAATTGACCCAAGTAGCTGTCTCAAGAGGGACAGAATTTTGTCCCCACCTTAACATGATCCCTTTGCCACCATTTTACAGGCATAAGTTTGATTCTTGGCAGATGACAGATAATTGGAAGCATGTAGGTTCAAAACATCCTTTGAGACAGAGGAAATCCACAAGGGATGGATGAATTAAACTTCACCTGTCCATCTCTATGGATGAAAATTATCCCAGGTTGGCCTTATCTGCAATGGGAAGCAAATGGTAGCTATTATAGTGGCTATTTTAAAGCTATACTTTGAACACTTATTGTCAAGAGGTCATGAGACTCCTGGGTCACAGCACTGAAAGCAACACAATCATGGTGTCCCCATCATCCCTCAAGGAGTGATCCAGGTGAACACTGCACACTCAGTGAGTTTGCATCCCACTTGAGAAGCCCCAAGCTTAGGGACCCTGACTCTTTTATAACAGACTACAAGCAAACCTGTCTGAAATTGCCCCAGATGAAACATTACCATTATTACATTGGACACCAAACAAAACTATTCCCTGCTCTGGAGCGAGATACGAATTCCCTCTTCCAAGGCAGTGTGCTTTATAAACATCCTTGAAAAGTTAGCCCAGAATGAAAGGGCAGTGAGTGCCTCATGCACAAGACAGGCAGAACCATGAGATGCCCATGAAGAATTGCCTGCCAACACTTGTTATGTACCAGGCACTGTTCTGTGGTCCAACTAATTGAAACCTCGCAGCCATCCCGTGAAGTAGACCCTGTCATCCATCTTTACCGTTGAGGACACTGACCTTGGGCAGGTCCCTTCACCTCTCTGTCCTCCACAGCTAGCAAGTGACAGAACTGAGTAGGTGCCCTGCCCACCCAGCTTTTGCAGTCCCTGCCTCACCACCACACCACACGGCAGACGATATAAAAGCTGACAGTCTGCCTGCTAAGTACCTTATCTCAAAACTTCAGGACAACCTGTGACATGGCCGTTAGCCTCATGATCCTTTTATAGACGCTGAGGGAAGTGAAGTGATTTATCCAAGGTCACACCATGGCCAAGTTGGGATTCCCAAGTTGGGATGACCCAGGCCCTTCCCCCAGTGATGTCCTGTTCTCCTTGGCCCCGTGAGTCCCCCGTGATAGAAACAGCAGGTGATACACAGTATCATTTATTTGCCTTCTTTCCTATTAAATACAAACACAAAAATAAGATGGTGGGCCACAAAGGTGTATAAAACACTTGTATAATTTTATCTCCCCAGCTCCACTGAATATTTCCTGATGGCAAAACCTCATATTATGTCTTTACCTTGTACAAGGTACTATTACACTGATCCAGGAACCACTGGAAGATAGAAAACTTCATGGCATCCCATGTGATGAACACAATCCATATCACTCATTCATCCATTCATATATATACATATATGTATGAATACATGTGTTCATATGTATAATATACACATAAGTGAATAGATACATGTATTCATATATACATGCATATATGCATGCATATATATGCATCTATATGAATGTATGTGTATGGATATACATTCACATATATTTTATATTGTATTGTGTATAACATTATATGCATACATGACTATAACATATATAATACATACACATAACATACATATGTATATAATACACATACTTTGTTTTACTGTACTTCACAGATGAGTGCATTTTTTACAAATTGAAGGTTTGTGGCAACTCTATATCAAGAAAGCCCATCAGCACCATTTTTCCAATGGCTTCTACTCATTTTCCTGTCTCTGTGTCACATTTTGGTAATCCTCACAATATTTCAAACTTTTATGTTATTATTCTATTTGTTATGGTGATCCGGGATCAGTGATCTCTGATGTTCCTACTGTACTTGTTTTGGGGCACCATGATCCGCGCCCATATAAGACGGGGAACTGAATCGATAAATGTTCTGTGTGTTCTGACTGCTCTACCGACCGGCCGTTCCCAGTCTCTCTCCCACTCCTTGGACCTCCCTATTCTCCGAGACACAACAATATTGAAATTAGGCCAATTAATACAGTGGCCTCTAGTGTTCAAGTGAAAGGAAGAGTTGCACATCTCTCACTTTAAATCGAAAGCAAGGAACGATTATTAGCTTAGTGAGGAAGGCACATCCAAAGCCAAGACTGGCACAAGATGCCTAGCTTTGGGCCTAACAGTTGGCCAAGTTGTGACTACACAGGAAAAGTTCTTGAAGGAAATGTGTGGTTCTAGCCACCTCCTTATGGGTATGGGAAGTTTTCAATACTTTGTAGCCAAGAGCTGGGCTCCCTCCTCTGCCCGTGTGGTGCCCGTCCTCCATTCTCACCCCCTGAGCACAGCATGTCCCTCAGAGCCGACCCTCTATCCTGTGCCCAGGGGCAAGGCTGCCGGGAAACGTAGCACATCCCCACTGCCACGTCCAATGCCAGGGAAGCAATGGGCATCGTGAGTCTCATGCAGGTTCCTGGGAAAAGGGGCAGGCACAGCGGGCTCAGCGGAAGCCCCCGCACCATCCTCTGTGTTGCTGTTGAGAGATCCGAAGCCCATCTCTGGACGCGGCACTCTTGTCTGCCACCGGGCAGTGGAAAAGCGCTGACTTTCTGCCAGAAAGTGAGTCCTTGCAGGAGGGGGGCGGGGTGGGGATGGAGTCATTCCTGCACTCTCCGCACGCGCTGGCAAACGTCCAGCTTCGTGGAAGTTCCCTCCATCCTCTGGGCGGCTCACCTACGGAGAGGGACATCCTGGGACCTCCTCTCTCTGTGGCCCCCCCAGACTTTGGTTTCATCTGCTCCCGAGGCTCCCCGCTTCCGGCTGGCCGGCCCTGCAGTCTGTCACCGACAGGATGGTCAACCTCAGAGCTGTATGACCTTTCAAAGACACCAGGATTTGTTTAATTTTCAGAATTCACCTCTCTCCATCCTTATCAGAGGCGAGCCAGTCCCCAGCTGGGAAGGCTGCTTGGCATCTTTCCCTGAATTTTGAAACAGATGGGCTGGGAGCTTCTCAGACAGTGTCCTTTTTTTCTCAACGGAAAGAAATGGAGAGAAAGGAAAGACAATGATAGGATAGGATGGGGTGGCGGAGAGCTCCCTAGAGAAGAGAGGAAAAAGCCAAACACACATTTAATGATTATAACGCTGGACGCATCATCATGAAAACCTTCATTACTGCACTTTCAGAAAAAGGTCTTCCCGGCACTTAACTGTAGCTTATGTTTGCAGAGCTCTTCTCATGCACCAAGCGCTGTCTCCGCTAATCCTTACTGCCGCACATTGGGGTTCTGTTATCCCTATTTTACAGGTGCGGAAACAGAGGCAGAGTCATTGCCCAGAGCTACATGTAGCGTGGAGGGTCCAGGGTCCAAACACAGTGCCACAGACTCCGAGGTCTGCGCATGAGGCAGGTCTGAGTAAACTTTACCTCATCCTCACAGTAGCCTCAGGGAAGGAATGGACCCTCCCCCATTTTATATGATTTTCAGGATGTGACTTTCATTTTTCAAGTCACACAGTCAGCAAATGTCAAACACAGGAGGAATAATAATATAACAATACTAAACAGTGTCTGGCACAGGGGGTTCAAAACCCTTTACCACCTATGGATTTCTTTAATTCCAACAGCCACATGAAATACTATTTCATGGGCTTCCCTGGTGGCGCAGTGGTTAAGAACGTGCCTGCCAATGCAGGGGACACGGGTTCAAGCCCTGGTCCGGGAAGATCCCACATGCCGCAGAGCAACTAAGCCCGTGCGCCACAACTACTGAGCCTGCGCTCTAGAGTCCCTGAGTCACAACTACTGAGCCCGCGTGCTGCAACTACTGAAGCCCACGGGCCTGGAGCCCGTGCTCCACAACAAGAGAATCCACCACAATAAGAAGCCCGTGCACCACAACGAAGAGTAGCCCCCGCTCGCTGCAACTAGAGAAAGCCCACACGCAGCAACGAAGACCCAATGCAGCAAAAAATAAATATAAATAAAATAAATAAATTAAAAATAAAAAAGAAACACGATTTCATGGTACTATTATTGTCATTTTACAGGAGAGAAAAAGAAGGCTCAGGGATATAAAGTATGTCCAAGAGCAAACTGCTGGTGGGCGGTAAAAACAGGTTGAAATCAGAGCCACCTGACACTGTAAGCCTGTGTCATCCGTGACTGTCACACTCTTCTCCTTCCTATGCAGACCCTGGTCAGCAGGAACCCAACATCAAGGTCTTTCTCCAGTGGGGTCACCTGGTGCTCATGGATGAACAATCTGGATGCCCAGCTGCAGCAGACCCTATGGAATCACATGCCAACTTACTTTCCTTTTCCTTTCTGCTCGGACCCATCCAGACACCCCTACACATGCCCCTAGAAACCACAGGGACATTTTGAGGCCGATGCAAACTGGTTTGAGTGGGAAAACATCCCCTAAAGAGGGAATAACTGTAGCAGGCTACACCACCTAAGTCAGAAAGGGAGGACAAGAGATTTTCTAGAAGGGAAGCTGCAGGAAGGAAGCCATGCTTGGGAATTATGGGCACACACCCATTTTTTCATTTTTTTGATGGAGGGAGATTTGCCAGGAGAAGCCAAGCCTGAGAGTTTGACACCCAGGCTCATGCCGGGGCACGAGGTGAGGGTGGCGTAGGGCCCTGCTCAGCCGGAAGTTAGGAGACAGCGCTTCCATGGCCTCTTGCTGACAACTCCAACCCTGGGAAGACAGGTGAGCAAAAGTATCTCCCTCGGTCTGAAGCTACCGAGGTCTGAAGACATCCGGGCATCTGAACCTAGAGGGTCACCTGGGAGCTTAAACACACAAAGGAAAAAGAGCTCAAGACTGACACCATGCTTCCTTTTAGCCGATTAAGTTCTTGGCTTCTTAACTTGACTTTAGAATTGTTTCACCTATTTTCTCCTTATTTCAGACCATGATTACATCACTTATCATCTTAGCTTACACCTTATGTCAGTTTCTAAGCTTTATCTTATCCTTTCATTGGAGATTTTTGGGTCCAGGGGGGCTCCCTGAATAAAACTGCAGGCAGGAGAAAGGGGAAAATGCTTAGTGAGCATCTACGTGTGTGGGATACAACGTTGAAGGCGGCAGCCACTGCCCCTACGTTGCCCCTCTCCCGGGCATTCTTCTGGGTGTGGGTAGTCAGCAAATATATGTCCTTTATGACTGTGAGGCTTTCTAGCCAGGGGAGTGCGGGTGCTTTGAGGACCGACAGCTAGGGGTCTTAACCTACTCAAGGGAGTTATTTTACACTAATTCTGTTATTCTAACCTCTTCTACTTTCATCCCCCTCTTTAATTGGGTTGATTTTATCCTTTGTTTGGAATGTTATCCATTTAGAATTGTATTCTTAGTTGATGGAGTAGCAGGCAGGAAGTGTGGATATAAGGTGACCGCTGCAAGGAGAGTCCACACTCTAATCAAGGTGGCCTCCCAGTTGCCCCTTCCAGCAGCTCTTAGTAACTCACCAAACACACACACACACTTCAAAATGCTGTGGGATCTGCGTTATCAAGAAGACAACTTCCTCAGCATTTATACTTCAACTGCTGGAACTAGCTTACTTTCTCAAACATATGCTTTTTTTCCTCTTTTCTTTCAAGTGATGGTGGCGTATACTGCGCGTTCCCAAGGTCCCAAGTGAAATGTCTGACATTTGCAAACGTACCAAGGTTGTATCTAAGCTGCACCGTGGCTCTAGCAGCAAGGCGGTCTATCCATTTTCAGATGGAGATGGGAGGCTCAGCAAGGCTGAGGAACTGGCCCAAGGTCACGTGGCTCTCATTAATGGAGGGCAGCACTTACTCACCCGGTCTCATTCTAAAAGGTGAGTTTCTCACAGCCTCTGGATGCCCGCCCAATAGCCCGGAGTGTGGGACTAGCCTTGTGATGGTCTGGAATCACCGAAGCCACACCACCATGCCACCACAAGCTTTTAGAATGGAGTTAAGCTCTTACCGTGCAAGTTATTGCCTACCTGGGGAAGGGACCGTTGAGCTGTACACTCCAGGGGGTACAGAGGATGCCCTTCTACGGTTGAGGTACTGTGATTTCTTGAAGGTCATGATTGTTACTAAGTGCGAGGTGGAAATGAGATCTGGATCTGCCCCCTTCCCATCAGTGTGACTTGGGTTCCTCCTCAGTTTGCTTGTTCTTGACACAGGGATTCTACTAAGTCCTCCATTAGAGAATCGGTTTGGGGATAAAACGAAGACCATGAAAGGAAGGTAGGTACAGGGGTATGCGGGAGGGGTATCAAAAGTGTAGGACCTGCTGAGATAGAGTAACGGGTCGTTTCCAAGCAGATGAGCATTGGCAGAGGTGTGGGTCAGCGGTTCTCATGAACCGTGATTAGGAGTGTCCAGACTGCTTTGGAAACCAGGTTGGCATCATTCACTTTTTCTGCTGCTTCCCCCACTCACAGGGCATAGAAATGTGCTCGGCACCCAGTAGCTGCTGTTCAGTGGTTTCAGTATTAACTCGTTTAATCTTATGATGTGGACCCTATTACTTATTTTACATGTGAGGAAACTGGGACACAGAGAGGTGGAGTAGTTTTCTTAATGTCACACAGCTAGTGAATCGCAGAGCGAGAACTTGAACCTGGGCAGTCTGGCTCCAGAGCCTGAGATCTGGGCACCGTCTTGCCCTGCTTGAGCCCTCAATTCCTAGGGCTTTGCATGCAGTAAGCACTTAATGGTTTTTGAATGAATAGCCCTCAAGTGAGGAAGGGAAGGCAGGAAAGCATCCTTCTCTCCACCCCTAGGTTGGCTCAAACCCAGTAGACAAGGGGGAGCAGAGACTGCCTCAGCTCGAGGTACCCAGATGTGCCATGGAACATGGGTCTACACGCGTGTCCACGTGTGTCTACACAGCAACCCCTCACTGGAGCCAGGTCTTCCCTGTTTGAAACGAACCCTCCAGCTCTTCCCCTGCCCCCTCCCAGTCGCCTGCTCGGGGTCTCGGAACAGAAAAACCCTATCAATTCATCAGGGGACGTCAGCCTCTCGGAGCTGTTTGGGGCATAAATCAAACCACGAGGAGGAAAGGTTTTTTTTTTTTTTAAAAAAAAAAAAAAGGTAGGGGGGAGAGAAAAATCAGGGGAGGGGGTGGGGAGAAAGAGAGATGGAAGGAGGTGAGGGGGGTGTGAGATCAAAGGCAAAAATTCATCAGAGATAACGAAATTATTTATTTTTCCTGCTCTCAGGCTCCGGGCCTTTGAGGCCTCCACGCTGATGTATTTGGACATCTTGGGGCCGTCTGTTACTGGAGGCCACCCCAGCCCCCCAAAGGCACGTCGGTTCCATCAGCCGCGGCTGCCCACGGAGCCTTTTGAAGTGGATCCTGGTGGTGTTTACTCGCCTTCGTGTAGGAAACGTGTGCACAGTGCTGGCGGCGGCAGCTGCCCTGGCGGGGGAGGGGGGGCTTAGGGGTGGGGAGGGGGTCCCCTCATCATTCATGAGGCTGTTTATTTGGGAACCAGAGTGGCCCTTTCTCTGGTTATTACTCAACGTCCTCTACAGACCAAATGCCCTCGTTCCAGAACGTGGGGCAGGAATAACACACACGCCGCCCACTGCCAGGCACGCCATCTCGCCCGGGCCCCGTGGTGCACTTGGCTTTCAGAGAAGCCAGCTGAGCATCCTCTTGGCCCCCTCATTTTCAAGAGGGCTGGTTATGAGCACAGACCAGCACCAGAACCATGGGCTTCCAATGCTAGTTCTCTTACTAGCTTTTGCAACCATCACGGGCAAGAGAACTCACCTAATCCTCAAAGCAACTCTCCTTCCCCACATTACAGATGGAGAAACTGCGCTTCAAAGAAGCTAACATATGCAGGGAACTTAGATGAGTGCTCAGTACCTAGTAAGGCCAATATAAACGTTATTTGAAAACCAGCCGTTGGCTAAGGGCTACACGGGGTTCCCGTGGCTCCTCTTAAACATCAGCTCTCTCCACCCCGACCCCCCCCATGTTTTAGTTAGCTGGTAGACAGCTGAAGACATGATTTCATAATCTGTTTTAATAGGACAATAGTCTGAGAAGTTGCGGGCTTAAAAAGTCAGTAGTTTGAATGGATAGTGTTGAGGCTGACGGACACTGAGGCTACAGAATGCACAATGCCCACGTTCAAGGAGAAAAACCATCTGGCATCAAGTCACCAAATCAGTTAACTGCAATATGAAGCTGGGGGTTGAGGCAAAGACTAGAGTCAGACCGCCGAGCTGCAAAATTTGGAGGCTGCCGTGGGCCGGTTGTGGGACCCGGGAGGCACAGAGACCCCAGCTTACGGTTTCCTCATTGGTAAGAGGGAGACCCTCGTCCCTTCCTCCGTGAGGTTTCTGTGAAGACTCGGGGGTTTTCTTTATTAAATAACATTTATATAACATGATGTGCCAGGCACTGTCCTCACTGCTGGATAAAATATTTGCTTATTTAATCCTTAGAAAAAGCCTGTGGTCTAGATGATCTTTGTTTGCAAAGCAGAAATAGAGACACAGACGTAGAGAACAAATGTACGGACACCAAGGGGGAAACGGCGGGTGGGAGGAATTGGGAGATTGGGATTGACACAGATACAGTATGGATACTATGTATAAAATAGACAACTAATGAGAACATACTGTATAGCACGGGCAACTCTACTTAATGCACTGTGGTGACCTAAATGGGAAGGAAATCCAAAAAAGGGGGATGTATGTATATGCACAGCTGATTCATTTTGCTGTGTACAGTAGACACTAACACAACATTGTAAAGCAACTATACTCCAATAAAAATTAATTTAAAAAAAAAGAACAAGCCTCTGAGATGGGCACTATTATCCTTATTTTACAAATGAGGAAATTGAGGCTCAGAAACGAATAAGGTTACACAGAATGACACTGCCAAGGACACACAAGAGGGGCCCACACAGAGGCTGGATACTTAAGATTTCTCATGTTCGTGTCTTCAAGAATGGTTCAGAATTGCAATACTTCATGCTATAACCCCTTGGGCAGGGCACTTTGGCGCCCAAA
The DNA here is from genome assembly GCF_028564815.1 of Eubalaena glacialis. Classification (NCBI taxonomy): domain Eukaryota; kingdom Metazoa; phylum Chordata; class Mammalia; order Artiodactyla; family Balaenidae; genus Eubalaena; species Eubalaena glacialis. The sequence goes on from NC_083730.1 coordinate 79,322,534, forward strand.
CAGGCAGAGAGACGACTCTTCTGGAAGAGGTGTAGGAGGATGCCAAGGCCCTCGGCCGGAGACTGCAGACGGGGGGGTGAGGGTTGGAAATTCTCAAGTCTCAGCGAAGAGGTGACCCAGGCTGTCCACTTTACCTCTCCTGCAGCGGCAGGGACCAAAGTCCCGCTGGAAGGGTTGTGGACCAGCCAGATTCTGGCTGTTGGACCTCAGGGGCCCACAAGAGCCAGGAGAAAGTGGGGCTCCCCTGGGAACACACAGGCGAGGCCAGGCTGCTCCTTGGGGGAGAAGCAAGTCTACTGCTGGGCTCTTGGCTCTCGGGGGCAGCAGGGAAAGTGGTCCAGCAGCTCCCAGAGACTCTACAGGACCTCCTGGGAGTGGGGCAAGGGGTTTCCCAGAGCTAGAGGGGTTGCTGGCATTTCTGGTTTAAGTGGCCTAGAGTTGGGACCTGCTTCACACCATCCTGGCTGCCCCTACAAGCCCTGCCACCAATAACAGGACAACAGGACCCATTGGCATCAAGCCAGCGGATTTTAGCATCATGCAGTCAATGATACTATTTTTGAACAGAAGGGTATGCCTTCGATCTCCTCTGCCATTAAGGGTATTCCAGGAGGCGTGGCAGCAAATGCATCTCAAACTTCCTTGCTCACATCCTGTATCATCTAATCCAGCCTTGGGATCATCCTTGCAGAAGAAGCAGGGCCAGAGGTGGCCAGTAGCCCACTTTGTGAAACGGGGACGGGCAGATGACCCTCAGGAACTTGCCTCCCTGGTCTTGCCCTCAGCCTGGCTGGCTTGTGCTAAGAGGAAATGAGAGAGAAGCAACTCCCTGAAGGACAAAGACCCTCGGCACAAAAGCTCACAGGCGGAGGGGGAAGGCTGGTGCTGGTGAGGTGCTCGCCGGGTGAGAGGCAGGGTCTGGTTTTGATTAAACTATCATCATTTACTCACGTCAGGAACAATGCTGGGGAAGGCAGATGTCACGTGACCCACAGGCTGGGTTGGGAGCCAGCAGCCCTGCCAACCCAGAAAGTCACGATGCCCTTATGTTGCCCCCACTTTGTGCGATGATCCCGACATGGCTGGAAGGCCTCATGAAATCCCTGCAATGCCCCTACTGAAACAGATGCTTATCACAAGATGTCCTTATTCCTCTCAGGAAAATACTGATCTCTAGCCTTTCAGACTGGAGAGCCCACTCAGAATACTTATGGACCTTTTACCAAAGACAAAACTGGGACCTAAAACAGATTCCAGACTTTTCCAGCCTTGGGTTTATTATTGCTACGTTATTGAGGATCAAGCCAGAAATTAAGTCATCAAGAGTTACAGCCTTTTTCCTCCCCTATTCCCAGCTCAACCAGGGAACTTTCCAGAAGAGTATGTGGTTCAAGACTCCTTCCACTTAGGGGAATATGGTGAATGTCGGAAATGGTAGCCGTCATGATGTATCAGGTCTTTAAAATTGATGCTTTAACTTCAAGCACAGTAAATTCTCATCCCAGTGGCCGTGAGTGTCGTCATGCACATTATACGAGAAAACGGAGGCTCCCAGAAACTCATGAGGCAGGTTCACCCCAAATCTTTACATCCCTGTGGAAGGTGCATCATGGGATACAACAAATCTCGATTCTGTAACTCCACGAGGGCAGGGACCTTGCCTGTCTTCCGTGCTGTAGAACAGTGTCGGGCCCAGGAGAGTTCAGGCCTGGGATGTGGAAGCTCAGAGAGGTGATGGGAGTTCAGTTCAATTTCTTCATTAAAATGGAAACAGTGAAACTGCTTTGCATCTACCAGTAGGTGGCGCTGTCAAGAACACAGGTGATGAATGCGGAGTGCTACGTCCAAGGCTTTTTCATAATTTGAGGTACATTCAGAATGAACTGAAAGGGACCTCAAAGCAGCACCAGCATTGGTGGTACCTTTTCATGGAGGTGTGGCCATCAGGACAGATGTGTCTTGGGTTCTCACCCTCATCTCTGGGTAGCCACTGTAGGGGCGTAAGACCAGCCACCAGGCAGAGGCAGGTATCACACTTCCCATCGTGCTCCTGAGCAGCTGAACAGCTTACCCCCTATTAGTCAAGGGTTCCAAAATGTCCTGAGCCCAGAACCAACAAGGGTTCAAGTGTGTGTTCTTTTCCTTGATCAGAGAAGTTGCAAGTGTCTGAGTTTTTAATGTCTAGGAAAGACTGAGCACCAAACTTATCAATATTATTTAAAATAAGCTTTATTTTGGGATAGTTTTAGGATTACAGAAATGTTACAAAGGTAGTCCAGAGAATCATAGCCCATACACGCTTCCCCTAATGTTTTACATCACAATGGAACATTCGTCAGAACTAAAAAAAGAGTCCGTTAATAGTAACTCACTCCAGACTTTATTCAAATTTTCAGTGTTTCCACTGCTGTCCTTTTTTTATCCCAGGATCCAATCCAGGGCACCACACTACATGTAGAAGAATGTTCATTTATGTAATGTAGTACTGTAGTATATTTCCTAAATAAGCCAAATAAAAAGAGGGAAAGCCCTGTGACTCCTATTCTCCTGCCCCAATGCCATTATTAAGTTTGCTCTCTACCTTCTAGACCTCTGCCATCCAATATGGTACCCAGTAGCCAATGAGGCAATTTCCATTTCAATGTTAGTTCTACTTAATTCCTCAGCCACACTGGCCACATTTCAAGCGCTCAACGATGTGTGTTACTAGTGGCTGTGGCACCAGGCAGCAGAGGTATATATAGATTTCTATTATTACTTAAAGTTCTGTTATATAGCACTGTCCTGGATCTTTTTCTATGTGTTTTCCTACAAATATATGCTTAAATACATGCCTTTAATTTTTGACATAAAGATTGTAGGCTGCATAGCACATCACATTTTTACCTAATGTGTTTTAGCCATCACTCCACATCGGTACATTTTTAAAATTTATTTTATTGAAATATAGTTGATTTACGGTGCTGTGTTAGTTTCAGGTGTACAGCAAAGTGATTCAGTTATACATATATGTCTATTCTTTTTTAGATTCCTTTCCATTATCGTTTATTACAAGATGTTGATAGAGTTCCCTGTGCTGTACAGTAGGTCCTTGTTGGTTATCTGTTTTATATACAGTAGTGTGTACATTTAATCTGCTTCATTTTGGCTGCAGCAAATGGGGGCCCATAGTGAGGATTACCATCATATAAGTCATCTCCTCTTTGTGGGCACTTAGGAGGAAATTGGGAACAACCTATTACAACAAAAGCTACAAGGAACATCCCTTTTTCTTTCTAAGAGCGCTCTAAATTGACTTAATTCAGAGTAGAGTGACCTTAGCTAATAAGAAATACTCCCCCAGAAGAGTTCTGTACCATCAGAACTGTGTTTCAGGCCAATGACCCCTCAGTGAGATGGACACAGGAGAGAAACTCAGTCATGCCTCAGTGTGGGCAGGGACTGCCCAGAGGTCAGGTGTGTCTCAGGCCACTGTTGAGAGGCGTGAGCCAGAGACACCATCTGGCCACTCACAGGTAAAGCATTGTGATACCCAGACTAGAAAACGGCATCCAACCAGTATCTGAGGGTCTGAATTACATAGTTTGATTGGCAAATACCAATTACACAGTAAGAAATAGCAGTAGTTGGTTCTAAAAAAGCAGTTGTGTGGCAGCAATGTGCAAACCCTTTACGTAATGCCATTTAATCCAAAGCGATTCCGCTAGGTAGGTTCTATCATCACCATTTTACAGATGGAGAAACTGAGGTGAAGGGTTAGGGAACCTCCCCATGCTGTTTCTGCAAAAAAAAAAAAAAAAAAAAAAAATCCCAGCTGTCAGTGGCAGAGCTGGGACATGAACCCCACATGGAACCTGCAGTCCTAACCCATGCCAGCCGCCTGGGCCTCCCCTGTGACCGGGCATGCAAAAATAGCACAGAAATACATATACCCTTCACCCAGCCTCCCCTAGTGTTAATGTCTTACATCCCCAGGGCACTTATAAAAGCTAGACGTTAGCACTGGTCTATTACCATTAACTGAAACCCCGACTGTTTGGATCTCGGCAGTGTTTCCCCTCTTGTCCTTGTCACTGCCTACCGCGGATCAGACTCCTGTCTGTAGGTATTTGCTCCATCTTACAAAGGATGGGTGAGGAGGAGCCTCAGGGAACTCTGTTTACCAACCCAGGCCTGTCCAAAGCCAGACGGTGGCCTGACCTTGCTGAGTGATCTTGCACTTGTATTCTCAACGGCTGATGTAATGATGTGCTCATAATGTGCTCAGCATTAATTCTAATGATGAGACTAGAATTGGGCCTTAAGGAATGGGCAGGATGGTGGGGGGCAGGGCACGGGATTCATCACTGGCTTTGAGCGGAGACCTCCTGTGTCTCCATCTGTCACAGCCCTCCCTCCCAGGGAGCACAATTTTAGGCCCAGAGAAGCTTAGTACTCAATAACTGAGAAACCCTGGGCCTGGAAGGTTTGGACCTCTAGATCTCCATGCTTCTGATCAAATTCAGCTGGCAATTCGTTCTCATGGCTCAGATACGGGGTCTGCAAACCCTCCAGAAGCACGTTTGCTGTTGCTGACTGCACAGCATGCGTGGGTTGGCCCCTCAACCTAGATCCATCTTCCGAGATGGCCAAAGGCCATGGGGCCCACCTGTAAAACTTCCAACCCGGGCATCCTCAACGTGGCTTGTCATAGTGGAAGAATATTTTATTGTGGTTTCAGTTCCACCCCTCATTTATCACAGAGGGCCTCTAACCACGGGCTCGGGCAGAAAATGGTCCACAAGAAATCGGGTATGGTTACATTAGAATCCCCCAGGATGCTTTCAAAGCGTCCAGAGGCCTGGGCCCCACTCCAGACCCAGTGAAATCATCGTCCCCAGGAGTGGGGTTCTGGCCTCTGGATTTTTACAATCTCTCAAATCATGGATCAAAGCCAGTTTGAGGCATGATCCTGGATATATTTCCCGAGATTACAGGAATCCTTTCAAGGAGTGGTTTGGGAAGAGAGGCCTCCTTAAAGATACCTTGGGTGTGCCGTGTGGACGGGGCCTCTGCCTGGTGTTATTCCTGTACCTCTCCTCGCACTCAGGGGTCCTGCTGGAGACACAGCAAACACGTCACTTCCTTCACTGTATTGATGGGAAACTGCACCCCACCTACGGAACAAACAATGAAGATGAAATGATGGTACATTGTAGAGAGTATGTAAAAGATTCAACGTTGCAAAAGCTCCTCCACCCAAATTAAGCTTTTGTCAAGTGCACAGTATGACTAACGAAGGACGTGCGCACTCACTTTGCCTCATGTTCAGAACACTTATGCCCTAAGTAAAAACTTCACGGGCCCTATCTATGCACAGGGCTCAGTATGTAAATCATGTTCCTAAATCAAAGTAATATATACACTTGGGTACTAATAGTGTCAGCAAGAACCTTTAAGTACACGGGCTTTCTGAATTTCAAATACCTGGCCTTTAGTTTTTAAATTATATTTATTAAATTGGGTATGTAAACCTTGTCTCAGCATCTCCCCCCTCCCCAAACCAAAGTAATACAACTTTAAAAAGTCAATTAGTAAAATAGCCTCCTCCCCCAATTCCGCTACCCGGAAGAATTCGCTATTGATATCTTGGTATGTATCTTTGTCTCCAGGGCAAAAATCACCCCCGCTGAGAACCACTATTCTATCCTACATTCAGCAATGCCTGGAGATACACCTGAAGGTTGCTACTGACGTCAGCGGATAGTGGTGAGGGATGCTGTGAAATATCCTACACTGTACATACAGGACAGCACCCCAAAAAGACTTATCCAGCCCCCAATACCTCTACTGTTGAGACTGAGAAACTTTGTTTTAGATCTATTCTGTGCACATAAACGTGGGCATTTATGTTGTTACTCTTCTGAATTCTGCTATTTTGCACTTAATATTGAGGACATCTGTCTATTGTTCTGATGAATGCATGTCCCATAGAGCATTTTAGAAAACTGGAAATAATCTAGTGCTTATTACCTACATCTTTGCCCATTTATCCACTGAATCCCCGAGTCGTCTGAGCTGTTGCAGATGTGTCTCTTGTAGCCAAGAGAGATGGCTCTGAAACACCACTAACAGAAAAGCAGCTCAGGTCGGCAGAACTGTACGCTGTGTGGTTGTGTGTCTACACGCGTGTGTACTCAAAGAGTCTTCTGAATCATTTAGCCACCCGGGGCCTTGGAGGAAACCTCTCAAGAAGGGAAACCTGTGTGGAGAGCTCATTGTGGAGGTCGCTCTCCAGTCCTAAGCCTGGAAGCGCACATGAGTCATGGCTTTGAAATCCACCTCAGATGCCAGCTGAAGACAGAGGCTTTGCATAATCAAGTTGACAGATGAAGCCTGGCCTGCCCTGCTAGGGACAGGTTCATCCATATCCTGGGTTAAAAGAAATATTGCGTTTTTAAAGAGGAAAGCAACATATTTAAGAGATAAAGGAGGGGGAAAAGAGAGAAGAGTTTTCTGGTCATTAATTATAATAAAACACAGGGGGAAAAATTCACTTTAAAGGCAGGCTAAAGCCCCATAATCTTCAAAGAGACAGAGGAGGCTCAGCTGCCCGGGAAGAGAGAAACTTCCCCGGGACCGCACCATTTCTAACCAACTGCAAACAGCTAAAGTGAGGGCTGTAGTTGGTGGACTGCCTTGTGCTGGGAACGAGTTATATTCCTACCTAGCTAGCTCAGGTCAGCTATTGCCCCTTGGGTGTTGCGCTCAGATCCAACCACGTGCCGTGGAAAGGCGCTGGTTTCCAATCGACCCCAGGGCTGTAATGCCCAAATGTTCACCCTTGTTCTTTTGGGGTCTCAAACTCTTGTTCCCTCTTGGGACCCTGGTTTTCAGGGCAGAGAGTTCCAGTTTAAGGCCATTAGGTCATGGCCAGGCAAGAACTGGACCCAGAGTTCCAGTTTAAGGCCATTAGGTCGTGGCCAGGCAAGAGCACAGACCCAGTCTTGCCAGACTTTGCTCACAAGAAGCCCATCTCCAGGTTTGTGTCCAGTTTCTCCAGTTTGCACAAGCCAATTGACACGCCTCCAGCTGAACTGAGCCCTGCTATAGCCAGCTGGCCAGTTGTTGGAGGTACAGAAAGCCTTACACCATCATGAGGGAGGTGACTTCAATCAACGCCAGGGTATTCATGGCGGAATATGGCTTTATTTATCCAACAAACTTCTGGCTTGATGGCCTAACCCGTGGTGTTGGAAGAACCCAAGAGTTCTATGAAGCTGGGGGAGGGGGAGGTACTGGATGAGAGAGAGTCTTGAGTACTTTTTGGGAACTAAATCTGCATTTCAGTCTTATAAAGCCCTGAGAAGTGTGTCTGCAAGTGGGGAGAATTAGGTTGTCCAGCGGGAACCAGTTCTGTAGTGGGGCTTATACCAAGAAAAGTAAGGAGGCTTTGTAAGCGTTTCAATGTTTGAAAACAAAACAAAACAAACTAACTCTCCGCCCAACCTACCCTCCCCACCTCCTGAATTAAGAACTCTTGGATCACCCTGGAGGGGCAGGAAGATTCCGGTCCCCAAACACTCCCTCCCTCCAGCCTTTAGCTGCTGTTCGCTCTGCCAAGCAGGACACACTCCTAACGCACGCATTTCAGACCGCGGCCAGGACCCATCAGAGGCCTTAAATCCGTGACTTGAGACGCGCTTTAAAATAAAAAGTGAAAGGATAGAAAAATCAGCATCACTCCGTATAGTAAGGGCAGGTATTGCTCCAAGATACTTGTTTAATTACATACACACACGTGTGTAGGGATGCAGAGTCCTGGGGCTGACTCCCTACCGACCTATAAGCCCATCTTGCCCCTCTCGTCCCAATTCCACATTCGGTGACTTCAGGATGATAATTTGAAGTTGGGCATGGTGGGAGTATTTACACCATGGAAATTGGAAATTGGCAAATCAGAACTTTCCCCCCGGAGAGGTGTTTGTTTACACGTAACTAGTGGTAGTCTGGCCAGTGTTAAGGACGGGTGTCAAACTCTTCGACCTGTTAGTAAGAAAGTCACGTGCTGTATGTAGGTTGAGTTTCCTGGGATTCGCATGCAGGTGGGTTTCCTGGGGAGAACGCTTAGCGGTAGCACCTGTGGAAGCCAGGGAAGAAGGGGTGGGCTTTTTCTGGGGGAAACTAAACTGACATGCTGCTGCAGAGGCCTCAGTGGGCCCCACGGGGAGCCTTGGGACAAGTCTGAAAGGCCATTCCAGTTTCAAAGTGGAGAAGAGATGAGCTTTGTGCCCTTCACAGACTAGGCATTGAATGTAGGTTGCCCCTGAGAAGGTAGCAGTTGTTGGGGGGAAGCGGCTCTCTATGGCCAGAAGCCAGTTGCCAGAGGACAATGGATCTGTAAGCCATTAGCAGCCCGAACAAACAGCACCTGGGGGGATTGTTTCAGTCCTGAAGGAGGTGATCTGAGTGGCACACTAAGGCATCTACTACTTTAGCTGGAGTCTAAGGAGTAGACATGCTACCACCATGTGAATGAACCTAAAGCTAGAGAGTGACCGTGAGGACCAGCTGTCCCAGCCAAGGTCAACCTATAGCCAGTTGATCCTCAAATACATGAGAAAGCCCAGAGCTGCCCACGCAACCCCAGCTGATGAGAGATGCATGAGTGAGCCCAGCTGACACCAAAATACACACCTAGACGAATGCCAGTAGCAATCATACACGCTTATCTTAGACCACTGAGTTGACCCTCTACAGGCCTTTCAGAAAAAAGAATGGACTTGATCCTGAAGGTAGTGGTGAGTCATAGAAGGTTATTGAGCAAGAGGGTATCCCTTCCCAAGCGCTGTCTTTCTGGAATCAGAAACCGTTCCAATCAAGACTTTTCTGGGCACTAGAAACATTCACTCAAGCCAGCTCACAGTTTTTAAAAGTAGAGGGGAGGGCTTCCCTGCTGGTGCAGTGGTTAAGAATCCGCCTGCCAATGCAGGGGACACGGGTTCAAGCCCTGGTCCAGGAAGATCCCACATGCCGCGGAGCAACTGAGCCCGTGAGCCACAACTACTGAGCCTGCGCATCTGGAGCCTGCGTGCCGCAACTACTGAGCCTGCGTGCTGCAACTACTGAAGCCCGTACACCTAGAGCCTGTGCTCCGCAACACGAGAAGCCACTGCAATGGGAAGGCCACGCACCGCAACGAAGAGTAGCCCCCGCTCGCTGCAACTAGAGAAAGCCTGCGTGCAGCAACGAAGACCCAACACAGCCAAAAATAAAAATAAAATAAAATAAATTTATATAAAACAAATAAATAAAATAAAAGTAGAGGGGAGAGAGGTTTTTTTTTGTTGTTTTTTTTTAAAGGGTGTGGATCTCAAAATCTAGGGACAAGAAATGAGATGTCTGGGCTTGCTAGGAGTCAGAAGACTGTCAGTAACAGAGGCTACTTTCCATCTCCCTGTGCCCTCATGGCCTCTCCCCTCCATCCCTAGAGGTCTGATCTGTTCTGTTCCTCCTTGAGAGGATAGAAAGTGCCAGTCTTCAAATACCTGAATACCTACTGTGTGCGAGGCCAGCACTGCTTTGCTGGTCATTACCTGTTTGCCTTTCCACCAATTTCTCACCCTTTCCTCTGCTCAGCTTGTAAAGACAGCTGCAGACTTCCCTAGGCTCCTTGGCAGCTGGCTTTGGTTTGGGTCCATCCAATGGGAGCAGAGGAGAGAAGGAGAACCAGGCTATTTCTATCCCTCCCTCTCTTCCTCAGGTGCTGCCTTGTTCTTATTTCCAGGTCCTGACGCCAGCTCCATCCCTCCCTGGCCACCAGCCACTGCTGGGGAAATCCAGTGCCTTTCCAGATTCAGCCCAATGGCTCCAACCAAAGGAAGAGGTTAAGGCCACCTCTCCTGCCCTCCATCCTCTGCAGCAGGGGCCCCCCAGCTATTGGTCATCCCTGGGTTGTCTCGCCTTACCCTGTGTGCTCCAGCAACAATTTAGGGGCTTTGAAAGGGATTCTCTGTATTAAATTCCCTGGCATTTCCCCCCTGCCTGGGACCTTGCTGATGGGGCCACCCTATTGGGCCATACAGGTGTAGAAGGCACACATCCAGGGCACCTCTCACGTAGTGCCTGCTTTGACCTATTCAGTGCCAGAGCTCTGCGTCAGGTATGGCTCCGGGTGCTGGGGACGCAGCAGTGAACACAATGAAATCCCATCCTTGCTGTGTTCACCTTCCAAGCTCCTACTCCCCATACTGGGGGAGACAAGTAAGCCAAACATATGCAGTTTCAGTTGGTGATAAGAGCTATGAAGAAAAATAAAGCAGGAACATGGGTAGAGGCGGAGCAGGGGCATGCAGGTAGGGTGGCAATTTAAGATATGCTAGGAAAGGTCTCATGCGTAAAGACTTGAAGTAAGCATAAACCACGCTAATATCTGGGGCAAACACCTCCGCAGAGGGAATAGCAGGTACGCAAGTTCTGCTGTTGGAATCCGTCAATGACCCCACTTCTGTCACATTCTGATCTCCTGCTCCTGCCTCCACTGGCTGAACTCCCTAAGATGCAAAAGAACAGAGTGCAACTGGCACAGGAAGGAAATGAAATAGGTCTGGTCCAGATAGGACGTGGAGATACGGAAGTGGGAATTGATACCCATTTGTCTAGTAGCAGGACCTAGTGAGTAGGTCTGTGTACGTGTGCGTCTCGCTTGACAGAAACCGATTCCCCCTCCCACATATGCAGAACAGACCCGCCATGGAGATGTACCTCCCAGATCTCTTTAAAAAAAAGAGATTTTTGTTCAGCTGCAGAAACGTGGTTTAGCTGACAGATTTGGGATCAAGCTGAGATCGTGCTCTTCCTGGGCCGCTCATTGGCAATGACGGAGCAAGGCAGGGGGACTGGGGTCTCGCCCTTTCTGGCTACTAGAAGGGTCTCACAATCTTTGCTTGAGCTCCCTATTGGGTTAACTAATACTTCGTCAGCTCTGCTTCGGAGGCTGAGGCTCTCCCTGCCAATTCTTCTTCCCACCCTCGTCTTTCAGAGGCATATCCGTGGTGTTCTGGAAAGTGGTGAACAACTGGCCCTGATTTATGGCATTTGCCAAATTCTTTGGTGTAAATACTTCCACATCCAACCAGTTTCAGCCTATCCATTGGGTATCACTGAACGTAGAGTTGAGAAGTGATGTCAGCCCCAGCTTAGCACTGGGAATTGCCCTAAATAAGACACTTTCCCTTTTAACTCCATCTCTCCCTTACTTTCTGAAAGACCAAACTAACAGATTTGAGAATTCTAGCGTACAAAGTTCTCTTCCCATATCCCATCCATCCGCAAGTCACAGACTCTCAAATGTACCCTGAATCTGCCCACTTCCTTCCTGCTGACTATTCTAGAGAGAATAGAGGAAGACTAGGTGGCTTCATCTATGGTGATAATGTTTTAAAATCTCATCTTAATGCTTCTACTAGTTTCCCACTGGCCTAAAAATAAAAGCTAAACTCCCTTCTCTAACCTACAAAGTCCTGTACAATCCAGCTCCCTTTCTCCTTTCCAAAGGCACCTCCTACCCACCCTCCACCAGCCAGATTTGGCTTTCCTGCAGTTTGATGCCAAACCCAGTCGCATCTTACCCTAAAACAGCCCCTGCTGCACTCCAACCCTTACCCTGCTGGACTTCCCAGCTCTCATTGTTCCCTGATAGGGAGGTAGTTCTGTCTTCTGTGATGCTCGTTTCTCCCCCCAGAATAGGAAACTTCCCAGGGACACTGCCTTGGGCACCCACTTTGTATTTTTAGCATCCCCAGCACACACACTTGGCTGCAGTCAAGGGCTTTGCCTGAGTGAGGGAAGAGATTGGAGAAAAGCAAGGGCCAGGTGATAAGATGAGATGAAGTCATGTGCGGGGAACTTGGCGTGGAGGATCTTGTTTAGAAAACACAGTTCAATATGATGCATCGCCAGGTGTGTTGACAACTGGAATGGATGTCCTGGGGAGGACAGAGTGGCCTTCCTCCCGGAGTCCTGGAGAGACAGGGACTTGCGCTGCAGCTGACGAGGTCCATCTGCCTGTCTCCAGGCCAGATGGCACCTTAAGCCATCCCAGGTGTGGACCGTGCCAGACTCCCCAGAGAAGGCCCTTTCAGAGGTCTCTCATCAGCTTGCCTTGAAGTCTCACACCTTCCCGGGCAGGATGTTCCTTTATTGCAAACTCCCCAACTGATTGTTCTCAGGACCAAGCCCTTTGATGGTTTTATTGTCCCTAAATTCACACCAGGCCCCAATAACTTCAGAGCAGGTAGAGAATGCAGAGCAGGGAGGGTGCGGGAAGTGAATGGCCCAGGATCAAGGCAGGAGATTGCAACCTATAAATCTGCGGGCACAGACTTGCCTCTGAAGGCTTCCACGTGTGGGGCGGGGCAGCTCCTGCAATCTCCGGCCCAGGATGCCAGGGCTAAGTGGATCAAGGTGGTCCTGCACCTTCCAGGGCTCCTGTGCGCACCTGCTTCGGCTGCATGGGAAATGGTTGGTCCATGCAGCCAACTGCTGCTCTGCCCAGCAATGACCAGCTCTAGAACCAAGTGTCATTGGAGACTTGAATCGACGAGGCTTCATATTGGGTCCCACACATCCAGCTCGTGCTGGGACCAGCTTAGCCGACTTGCTGACTCAGGGTCTGTCTGAGGGATCCCAGACTGAGAGAAGAATTTGGGTACAATCACATTTGCTAATTTTCCTCCCTTCTCTGTCACATTTCCCCACTCCGTTATGCTTTCTGGAGTGACCGCCCATTAAAGGGGCCTGTTAATAACATGACTGCCTTTGACATTAAGGTTTATCCTATTGGGAACCTCTCAAGAAACTGCTTAGACGAAACCTCAGGATTGTTCTCTAAGAAGGAAGCTGGGGGTATTTAACCACCAACCCGGGTCTTTCATCGGCTGGGAGGATCACTCTGGGCGTTAACTTATCAGCACTCCTGGATCGTTCATGATTATTGTGGCCAGAGAAAGCCCTCAGGCAGAGGTGCAGGAGCTTTAGAAGTTGGGGGGCAGGCATCAGCATGAAGGCCACAGGACGAGAGCGGTCCACTGATGTTGTAGGTAAATTTCAGGGTGGGCCAAGAGGGTGTAGGGAACGTGTTCTGCATTCAGAAACTTGGGTTGATGAGGTCTTGCATAGGGGTCCAGCTCTATGAACTCCAGCTTGAGCTTGGAGTTTAGCAGGCTTCATTTATTCAGCCAACAAATATTGAAGCAACTGCTATGTTCCAGCACTGTTCAAGGTACTGAGATTGTAGACCTAAAGAATATAGGTGCTATCTCCTATCTTCAAGAAATAGCCCTAATCTTCCTCACCCAATAGTATATAGTCACGCTTCATCATATCGCCCTGCTTGGCCTCCATAGATACTCAGACAAACAAGAAAATATCAAAGGTGGCCTGCAGCTGATTAGGCTGAGATCTGAAGAAGAGGAAGCCAGATAAGTCAACAGCAGGGGTGAAGAACATTCCAGGTCAAGGGAGCAAAGAGGAGGGGAGGGGAGCCGTCAGCCTCCTTAGGAAGCCTTCCTGGATGTGGACAGGAAGTGAGCCATGCAGGTGTCTAGGAGAAGTGTGTTCCCAGGGCAGAGGCTTGAAATAGGAACACGCTTTGTATGTCCAAAGACATCAGTGGTACTGGTATCTGCTTTCTTCCCCCACCTTCCCTCTACTCTTCAGTTGTGATGTCTTTGTCTAGACTCTCCCTCCAAGATCTTTCACCTGGCCAACTCCTATTCACAGAACCTTTAAGAGCTCAGCTCAGATGCCACCTCCTCTAGGAAGCCTTCCCTGCTCCACCCCATCTCCAAATATCTGGGAGGTACCACGCAGATACCCGTTCATAGATCACATCAGCTGCAGAGAGCTGCTTAACCCAAGGTCATGCTCTTCCCTGTGTAGCCCACAACCAGTGACATGCCTGTGCAGGGGTATAAAGCCCTGGTCAGATCATCCCAGGATACCTCAGAAGGGTCATTCCAGGGCTCCCATGGGATTGGCCAACACTGTCGTTTGGTTCACACTGGAGATCAATTCTCCCTGCTTCCATAGGGGTTGATCCCAAGGTCACCCTCTAAACTTCACTTCAGTCCATTTCCTAGGAAACTCAGCCTGTGACCTTCCAGGGGCCCTTGTCACAGCCCATTGTAGTAGCAGCCATGAACAAGCAGACAGTTGCAGTCTCATTAAGAGAGTTTATTCAGCATTCAGCATGCTAGGCACTAATAAGGACTTGGTGTGATTACATAGATTCTCATCAAGTACTCAGAGCTGGGTAACCTTATCCCCATTTTATAGATTGGGGGGGAAAAGGACTCAAGTAGCTCACCCAAGGTCTCCTAGCAGATAAGAGGCAAGCTAGGGTCTGACACCAAACCTGTGGCCTCAGGCACTAATCAACACAGCTCCCTATTTCTTGGCTGGCCTATCTCTGTCTCATTCCTGATCCCAGGATGGGTCACTGACCTGGCCTCCCACTTACATGGCCCCCAAGAATTGGGTCTGCTTTTCTCCAAGGTACCTGTGAGCCTGGGATGGACACTACCAGCGTGTCATCAGCCATTACCTAGTTTCCTTGGTACCATCCCATGTCCCATCCTTATGAGTTTTCCTGGCTTGTGGATTATGTTTCCTTTCCATGCTTCTCAGTGCAGCGCCCATAACCACCGTCTGTTACCAGCAAAGGTCCTGCCCCTTGATGAACGAACACACCTTCATCTGTAAAGACTACAGGATCCCAGAGAAGGAGTGTGTCTTGTTCACCATCACACAGCATTCGGGTGGGCTAGCTTCCATCTTGACGATACCAAGGTGCCTGTGCTTGTAGGGAATGTATGATAGAAGGGGAATGTATGATAGAAGGGGATGTATGTTAGAAGGGGACCAGCTCTGGGGTCTGAGTCAGCAACAAGGGTCCACAGGATTTTCTAGCAAGCTATAGGCTGAGATCTTTTGGGGCTCAGGGTAGAAATAAGTTTCAGATTATTGGCATATCCTTTCTACCTGGCGTTGGGGGCAGCTCGGATGTGGTAGGGAGAGCAATGGATTGGGGGTCGGGATTTGAACCACTAGTCCTTCCAGGATGCGTAGACTTGGGCAAGTTCCTTATCCCCATTTTACAGCCAAGAAAACAAAGGCTCAGCTAGGAGATGGGCAGGCATTACTTATCTTCTGTGATGAAGAGTAAGTGCCTCTGATTTACAGTTCTATGAAGCACACACGCTTTTCTCAGCAACCCTGTGTCTAACTCTGAGACTGAGCAACTAGAGATGGTGGTGCCCCGTCTCTGTAACGTGAAGTCTGCAGAGAGGGAGAGTGTCTTTCATATCTTGTATGTCCTAAGAATCCTTGCTCAAGAGGCCAAAAAGTACTTTGTGTGCTGATTGTGGGGTTGACTGACCTCTGTTTGGAAAGCTCATGAAGACAGTGAATGATCAGATTAGTTAGTAGCATAGGGAAGTACAGGGTTTAGGGTCAGGCAGATCTGGGCTTGAATATTTGTTCTCTTACTAGTCCTGTGACTTCAGGCATATGACTTCACCTCTCTGAACCTTTATTCATCTATAAAATTAGGTAGTCTTTTCCCAGACCTCACAATTGGTGTTTCAGAGCTAGGATGCTCTTTGTATCTTCTGCCCAGACTGAATGCCATAACCAAACAGAAGCCATTGATTTTGTCCATGGATCTGCTTGGACATGGGATGGGGGTGGGGACAACAGTTCCCCATGTCATCAGCTGGGACAACTTGACTGAGCACTCTTGGAAGTGGATTCTTTCCCCCTACCCCAAATAGCTGGTGAGTTGGTGCTGGGTATTGGTTCCTTACCAGATGGGCCTCTCCTCAGGGATGCTTGGGCTTCCTCACAGCATGGCTGCAGTTTCCAAGAACAAGGATCCTAAGAGTGCCTGATGGAAGCTATGTCCTCTTTTGTGATGTAGTCTTGGAAGACACATGGTCATTTCTGCCATATTTGACCAGTCGAGGCAGCCGCAAAGCCTGGTTTAGGCTCCAGGTGGGAGGATGTAGATCCCAGCTATTGAGTGGGCTTGGCAAAGTGGATAGGAAATATTGTGATCATTTTTGGAAAATGCAATCTGTCACTCTGTCTTGGGTTCAGTTCAGCTGGCCACAACGAGCATTGGAGTCTCTGCCTCTTTGCCTGTTACCTTTCTCCGCCTTGCTTGGCTTTGGGCTAAGCCAGCACTCAGCAACAGCCTGAAAGCACTGGGGATTTGACACTTCTGAGGGCAACCTCAACCAACAGGTAACCTTACTGGCTCTTTCCCATCCCCCCTCTTATGCTTTTTGGGTCGACAAAGCAGACACTTGGGGACACTAAGGTTTACTAAATACATAACCTCAGCCCCTTTGACTTTTGCCTTTTCAAAGAGTTATAAGGGGGTTGCAGCTGTTTGAGGTGATTAAGGTACCTCTCAAATTACACCTGCCATTAGGTTTGCAGACACAGTTGTAAAAGAGCTACAGGTACCACGTGTTCTACAAGGGTCACATTAAAATGGGCACTTTTTTTGCATGCATCAGCCAGACTCTCCAAAGAACTTGAATTCTTGGAAGGGGAAGTGCGAGTAAGGAGATCTCCATGTGGCAGCCACGGATGTCCAACCCCCTTCAAGAAAGAACTTGCTGTTCAGTCGTAGGAGAGCGCATAGCAGCAGTGCTTTTGCAACCCATCACGGCACCCATGTTGTCTCCATGGTCTTCCCAGGTCACCCCAGCTGATGGTTGAGTAGAGTTGGGCGGGGGGGTGGGGGGTGGTCCAAGGGCCTGGCCATTGCTATCCCCGTGGAGCTTCCCGAATGGGCAGTTTTTTCTCAGGAGGCCCTATGGAGTTGAGCCCTTATCTGCACTGGGATCTGAGGCTCTCCCCGCCTGTTTCTGTTTTTTCTCCCTTTATTTCACACAGGCATCCCCCACCCTCCCTACAAGCACCTTTGCCCAGTCTCCGCTCCAGTCCCCTGTCCAGCCCCCCTCCCTCCATCCGTGTCTCGTCTCGTCCACCTCCCACATCAGGGCAGGCCTGCTCAGGTGGCCATGATTTCCCAGGGAGCTTCCGCCCCGGCTCCTCCCAAGGGATCTTTAAAACATAAATTGCTGACCCGGGATGTGTTGGGGCTGAGTTTATCATGAAGCTAAACGCTGGCATTTTCCCCTCAACTCGAGAGCCAAAACTAATATAAACACCCCACTCCCCATTCGTTACCCTAATGCCATCAGCAATCTGACCAGGCCTGACCCCATCTGAGGCCTCCTGATTTATGGCCTCATGAACAGATGCCCGGCTAGTTCTCAGCCACTGCGTCTGGTTACCAGGGAGGAGGGCACTTCAGGAGAAAGAAATGGCAGCCTCCCCCAATGGCCGGGGGACCACAGGCTTTGTCATCAAGGAGGAGATTTCGAAGTTGAAGTCTTTGCTGGTGTCTGGGAAAGGACAGAGGCCAAGCTATCTATTTAAGGCAGAAACAAGTCTTTTCTGCATCCCCCTTATTTCTACCTTAAGTCGGTTGACCTTGGAAAAGGGGGACAGAGAGGGAAAGCCATGGCAAAGCATGGGCCAGTGGCATGAGAAGGAGGCACGTGAGGTCTTACTCCCTTCTCCATGATTGAATCCTGGACCCTATTTTTTTCTTTTTAGCAGCAATAGGATTGTGGGCAGAATTCCCAAGTCAGTATTTTTGTGTCTATGTTTTTCCTTTACAGTAAATTTTTATCCCATACATACAGAAAAGTGCACAAATCATAAGTATAGAGCTTGATGAATTTTCAGAGTGAATGCACTTGTGTATGGCCATAATTAAGCAAGTCATCCTTAGATGTTGAGATGAGTAGTTTTATTTGTTTGTTTTCTAGTGTTCTTTTTAAAGACCTGCTTTCTAGTAGAATTTACCATAGGCTTCCTTCCTACATGCAGAAAATCTCACCTGGTTTATTCAACTTACTTTACAGGCTTTTTAGCTACCTGGTGGGGGGATGACCCCAGCATAAGGAGCCAGAGTCAGTCACAGCCTGGGCTCCCTTGGAATTAGGATTATTTGGTATTCTAGTCGGCAATTTTGCCATCTCCTCTTGCTGTCTTCACTTCTGTTTTCCTCTCAACCCCGTCACACCTGTTATTTGATGCCAGGATCTAGAGAATTCCAAGTTTAAAACCCATCTCTGCCTCTGTCTTAAAGGTGCTAGGCCCATATTAAAATTCAGGAAACTGAGTTTAACAGTTACATCCACTCCTGACATTTTCCAAAGTGCTACACTCCAAGCAAAAAAAACCACGTGAGAAACCTAGGTAGCCTACCGCCTTAACTTGGGCCTGAATCTCGGAGGGGACCTTATTAAGAAGTGGCCTCCGGACCCATCAGTCAGGGAGCAAGGAAATGGGACCAGGAAGGCAAGAAAGCATTGAGGCCTTAGTATCAAGCCTGGTCCCACGGAGGGTAACGCGTTCAGTTCTACAGGCGAGCTCGGGAGACCACATAAATCATCCCAAGTTGGCCTCATGGCGGTGAGGGAGCTGGAGTATTTATACCCCTGCAGCCGCCAGTCATTGGTTAAGGTGTTTATACTTCACGTCTGTACTGACCACACCTTGAGTTCCGGCCTCTAACAATAAGATGCCAGTGTTGGCTGTTAGAAGTGCTTCAGGAGCCACTGGGCATGAAAATGGCAAAGAGATCCCAGGAGAGAGACTGCACAGGGCATCTGCCTCCCCCCCAACACTAGGACATGCGACAGAGACTGTAGATGTTTCCGAGATGCTAGATAATTCCTGTTACCATTCATGAAGAGACCATTTTGGGGTTGAGAGTCCAGATCCCTGTACCCTTGCCAGCCTTCTGAGCCATGGATTAGTCTCACCCTCTTACATGTGGCTTTCATTGTGCTGAGAACCACAGCCAAAGAACGATGTTCCGGTGAAAACTAAGAACCAGGGATAATTTTACTGCAAAACGTACTAGGCACTTGATTTCTAATCTCCATTGTTGTCAGGGACAGTAGGTGTGGTGCCGATGGCACAGCAGCGAGATCTGTGTCAGTGGGAACCTGAGAGAAGCACGAGTTGGAGCGGGAAGAGTAGCTGTGACGGCGACAATGGCAGATAGAGCAGAAAGGGCAGTGTATTGGGAGCAGCCTGGAGAGAATCTCCTTATGACTGGGTCAGGCAGGAGAACTATAATAAAAAGGTTAAAAGGCTCCAGATCTACAGGAGCCAGCTCAGTGTAGAGGACCCCAGTGGCAGAGAACCATACATTGCTCTATATACCAGAAACTGTCAATCCTTGTAGTTGAGCATAAACCAAGAAATAGCACACCCACTCACATCCTGCTGTCAGCCTGATTTCGTTTGCCTCCAAAGATCCACTCTTTCTAGCATTCTGCCCCTGGTTCTGTGCTCTGAGAGGGAGGATCATTTGTTTATATGCATCTGGAAGACAGAGGGCAAAAGAACCAGTTGATGGACCCAATGAGAGTTACCAGCAGGTGATAGACAAGAGGAGAGAGGTTGGGGTATTTAGTCCCCTTCCTCCAACCAGTGGCTGCCTTTCTTTCGGACTTCAGCTTCCATGGCTCCAGCTCACAATCGGGCTCCGTGAGCTCTGGATATTTCCCCTGCCTTTTCAGTTCTGGGAGGGGAAGTGGTGTGATGAAGCGCTGAGACACTAGCAGAGGGATGCCATCTCTCATTGGTTCCCTCAACCCAGCCCATGCCTATGAGTAGTCAGCCGACATGGATTCTATCTCCGGTTGGGACCCTCATGGAGAAGAAGGGCATTTAGTTTTCAGGATTCAAGGCATTTAGTAGTGTGCAGGCTGATAAGAGACGCATGCAACGCGAGCTGATTCCTACAACGACTGGGTCAGCTCATAGACCAGCAGACTTTTTGATGAAGAACAGGGTATAACTTCATGAAGAAACTGGAAAACTCAAAGGGTCCTTCTTGCAGATTAATCAGGATGAAAGCTTTGGTACACAGAAGCATTGTTCGGAAATCTGAGATTCCCCAAAGAGAAAGAATTCCATCCACTGAAGAAGTGCAGGAATCCCCTTAAGAAGGGACTTATCCTCTTCAGGTGGATGTGACTCCCTGGTGAGGAGTTCCAGTTCAGGTCCCTTTGCAAGGGCAAGTTGATCCTCCTGACTCACGCTGGGAAGGCCCCCAGGAAGAGAGCCAGAGGAGTACTTTACTTAGAGCAGGGTCCATTTTCAGGCCCATTTAGGACCATCCTGGACCCCACAGGATAGAACAGGAGATTCCCTAGGTTCTGCCAAGGAGCCTGACCTCACTTCTGAAGTCAAGGGCATCCCTAGCAAGGCCCCACTGCTGGGAACTTGGGTCTATGGTCTCGGAATATTCCAGCAGAACTTGCTCTACTGCATTCATGCAGGATCAGCCAGAATCTGAAGTCCTTGTACCTTCTAAGTTTATCTCACTTCTGTTCCTCCATCTCCTCCATTAAAACAAGACATCAAAGCTTATCATTCTTTAAGTGCGGTCTGTCCCTCTGCTTCTGGAAAATCCTGTCATCCCTACAAGAACTCCCAAGACTGCAGAATTCCAAGTGGTGCTGACTATTCAACATTTAACTCAATCTAGTCACCTCAGCAACAGCCAAGAAATCGCCAGCGAGGAACTCACTCAACTCGACACTCATTATTAAAGAGGCCAGATACTCAAGGCTAAGTTTTTAAAAACTGCCAAGTGATTGCAGGTTGAATGCCATGTCTCTGCTCTTGTCATCGTCACTCACTTGCAAGGGCACATGGGGTCTCTTAACTTTTCAACTGCAAGCAAAGAGAGGACAAAATGGGCATCCTCTGAATTTTTCATCCTATTGCTGCTACATCTATGGCTTCAGATGTGGGTCACATTCATCTGCTTCTGGGCCACAGGGCTGTCCCTTTGTTCCTTGGCTTCAGGCATGGTTGACTCTTGGTCATGGACTATTCATTTGTTCTTCACCTACCTGCACAGAAATCCTGATGATAGACTCCATTCTACTTCCTGTTAAGCCCATAGTTTCGCTTTGAAATGTGTGTTATTTGCACTATCACATTGTTTATCTGCAGTATTTTTATTTCAGTACAGAAGGAAGTCACAATTCATAACGGACTCAGTCTCTTGCACAGCTGTGTACTGCCCACATATACACATTAAGTAGCTCATTAAATGTTAAATAACTAGGGAAGTGGTGTTTGAAATTTTGTTTGATTAATAGAATCAAATAGAGACATTATGTGGAGACTGTACACTCATCTCTCCCCCAGAGCGATTCCCGCATAAGCAATGGGCAAGAAAGTCACATTCAGAGAGAGCCTTAATGGTGAGCAGTTTGGCAATGTCTCTGGAAAGGCTTAGAACAACAGCAACAGAAGCTCTTACTAGAGCCCTTCTTCCCACCAGGCTTCTAGAGTTGAGGTGAACCCTTTAATCCAAAGTCATTGAAGACATTGCCTTTAAGAGGAGAAAGACTGAAACACCCTAACAGCAGTGGCCTCAGTGAGATTTATTACCCCTTCTGAGTTTTTAACTTAAGAATTTGGACCAAGATGGTATGTGTTATGATAGAGACCTTTGCAGAAGACACCGATGGCTGAGTTCACCTAAAACTTGATTATCAGGTAACTAGACCAATCCAGCATCAAGGGAAATAGGTTGTTCTAGAAGAGGTTACCCACATGCAATCCCCCACCCTCAGACTAAGAGGACAGTATAGCATGTTCTTTGTGTTCAGAAACCAGATTTAATGATAAAACTACGATATAAAGGAGAGAACCAGGTACAAAGAGCCAGAAGGGCACACAGGTGAGGCTACGACAGGATTCATTTGCCACTGCAGTCAACTCCTCACCCGTTCAGAGTTGGCCCCTTATCCTACCCCTAAGTCCTCGGCACTACAGACCTGAGAGAATCACCAACTTTACCTTCTCTGGTTTCCAGCTTGAGATGCCCCCAATCCTGATTCCCACTAACCTAAGGGAAGGCTTTGCTTGGCCTGAAAAAGCTAATCCTTGGCTCTTCTCATGAGGTCTCTCCAGGCTTCTCCATGGAGCCAGTAAAGGACAAAGTAGCAACAGCAAAAACAAGAAGCTCTTCCAAGACAAAGCCTAGAATGTACAACAGAGCATCGCAGCCTCTGATATGTGGGTCCCTCTTTATAAGGATTGTGGCTGAACCCTTTGTGGAAGGAAGGGCCAATGACTTTTTGAAGAGTCTATATTGGTTATCTTGCAGATTATCCCCTCTGATATTGTAATATAAATATGCATTTGGTCTTAGTCCTCAGCCTGGCACATAGCTCCTGAAACCCTTCTATAGGAAATCACAAGAGCCATCGGAGCATCTTGTTATAGTATTTAGTTTTGTTCCCAGTTCCTGAAATAGTTCTAGAGCTATAGAGGTAAAATGGGTGTCTTGTTA
Source organism: Eubalaena glacialis (assembly GCF_028564815.1). NCBI lineage: Eukaryota > Metazoa > Chordata > Mammalia > Artiodactyla > Balaenidae > Eubalaena > Eubalaena glacialis. The sequence continues at coordinate 79,344,987 of NC_083730.1, forward strand.
TTCATAACAAGCCCCTTTCAACCACACTGTTATGTTAACGGTGTCACTTTTGGAGAGCCCTTAAGATGGGGGCTGGTTGCCAGGGGAGCCAACCTTAGGATTAGGGAGTTGGAAGTCTCCAAACCCTATCCTTTTGGGTTGTTATACAGGCTTCGTTATGTAGGCATGATTGACCTGATCACTAATAACCAATGATATAATCAATCTCCAGCCCCTTTCCCCTCCCTGGAGGTGGAGGTGATGGGTAGGGCTGGCTGAAATTTCTGTGTCAGTAAACACATGGATGTGCTAGAAGGATGGTGCTCCTGGAGATGGCATGGAAGCTCTCTGCCCCTTCCCCACACGCCTTGCCCTATATCCTCTTCCATCTGGAGATTTGAGTTATATCCTTTTATAATAAATTCGTCAGCTAGTAAGTGTTTTTCTGGGTTCTGTGAGCTGCTCTAGCAAGTTTATTGACCCCAAGGAGGAGGTCATGGGAACCACCGATTAATAGCCAGTCGATCAGAAGCACAGGTAACAACCTGGAATTGTGATCTGGTGTCTGAAGTGGGAGGTGAACAGTCCTGTGCGACTGAGACCTGAACCCATGGGGGATCTGATACTTATCTCCAGGTAGATGGTGTCAGAATTGAGTTAAATGATAGAACACCCAGACGGTGATGCAGAATTGCTTTATGTGTGGAAAAACCACACATCTGGGTGAAGTAGAGCAATTGACCCTTGAACAACTCAGGGGTTAGGGGCACTGACCCTACATGCAGTTGAAAAAAAATCCATGGATAACTTATAGTTGGCTCTCCATCTACTTGGCTCCTCTGTATTAGTGGTTTGGTATCTGCAGATACAACCAACCATTGATCATGTAGTATCAGTTTATTTACCTTTAAAAAAAAGCATAAGTGGACCTGCATAGTTCAAATCCATATTATTCAAGGGTCACCTTATTGTAGTAGAGTACTGAGTAGAAGGGTCAAGTTTTTCCCTTTACGTTCTGGATTAGAATGTCATAACCTTGACAAAACCACGGTAAGAAGGGCTGGGTGTAGACCTAAGTCCTACCTTCTACGTCCTACCTTCCAGACACACGGAGTGCTTGGAGGTGACCAAGGTAAAGACCACCTCCATGTGGAGGTGACAGTGAGAACGTATAGAGAGAGGCAAACCCACAGGTGGTGTGTGGCCTTTAGTGGTGATGTTTTGATGCAGGAGCTCTGTCAGGTGGCCTGAAGCAAAGCTCTACCATGCAGACTCTCCAAGCTGGTGACCATAATGTGAAAAATTAGACCCTTCCTACTGGTAAATACAAAACAAAAACAACAACAACAAAAAATTCAATTAGAATTGGGAGGCCAGAAGAGGAATCTCATGCCCTACAATGATACTCGAACCCAACAAGAAGAATGCTTTTTGTATGGCAAGAGCTCAGCCAATGAGAGACTGTCATAACTCAGCCAATGAAAAGACACTCAATTCCTCCAATGGACTGTTTACTATAGCCCTCCCAACTTCCTTTTCCCCTCAACAAAAGAGTTCTTTCCTTGTTGCCCGGGACTTACATGTGGCTTGCCAGGGATGCAGACCCTGAATGGCACTTCTATGCCAATCCCGAGTAGACCCAATTTTTCTGGAGAGATACTTTGCAGTGTATTTAAGGTTAACATTTTGATGGCCCATATAGGGATCCAGAGAAGACCCTTGATGGCGCTGAGGCAGGTGAGCAAACAGGTGCAGTTCCCATAATAACCCAATTGATGCTCGCTGCTTTTCTCGCTGACCCTAGGGTTTGAGGGTAGGTCTTTCTCCTGGATCCAAACTTCCACCCTCTTTGCATTTTGAAGCTCTCCAGGTTTTATTCAGGATCCATTTTAAGGCTTCATCCTTTCTGGTTAAGGCTTTCTGTATCTCCAAGGACTCATTTAGCACTTCGACCTGACTCTTGAAATCATGGTGTTCCAACTGGAACTGCACTAGCCTTCAGCCTGATTCCTTTTGGAACAGGGGCGGTGTCACTGGAATTGCGGTTTGCCATTTAGGGCATCTGATATCAGAACACGAGCTGCACTTAGGGTGCCATGAAGTCTGTCTGCATCTAAGTTCCCCCAAACCCAAAACTAAGCGTCAACTGCAAGTTTTTCTCGGGTTAGTTGGTTATTGCTGCAACTGCATTCCAAACTTCTCTTATGGCCAAACCTCTATGTAGGGCCAAACCCCTACAGAATTTTATGGGAAAGAGCTGGATGACATAGGTTTGATGAACCCACAGACTCTTGGGTATCCCAATTGTCAAGATTCTTTTTTCCTTTTTGTATATGAAAAGGGAATGCCCTTGGGGTACTCATCCAAAAAGACAGGGACCACCATCAACCCACAGGATATTATAGGCAGCAAGGGGACCCTGTGACCCAGATGATCCCCCTTGCCTTAGAGCCATTACTTCCACTGCCCATTTGGTTAAGGCTGAGAAAGCACCTTTACCTATGGCTACGTCTGTCCAATAGGCTGAATTATACTCTCTTGCATGGGCTTGTACTTTGGCCAAGGGCACTGAGAGTAGACATGCTTTCTGAATAGCTCATGATTTTGGAATGTCATGGAAGCAATGTGACTTCCTTACTTCCAGTGGAAATAATTTAAAATGGTCCCTACGTTTAGGAATTATTGGATGCAGTACTTTTACCTGCTGCTTTAGCGATTAAGATTCTGGAGCATCCTAAACTTGACTCTCCGGAAGCTAAGGGAAATCACCTTGCTCACATTTCCACAAGGAATGCTACCCTTAAAAGGAACCAACAGCAGTCAAACCTCTGTCACAGCCCAAAAGGGAGATTTCCCCAAGTGATAAGTTAGAAAAACTGGCTAGAGAAGCCCAACCATCAACCTCAGAAAGGAAAAAAGATCGGAAGCGCAACCATTCCACTGGTGGATTGGCAAAAGAGATAAAACTGAGTTGTTTAGTCCAAACCCGAGCTGCCAGAGACTCAAATTCCCACCCCTCACCCTGTGCCTGTATTAAACCATTGGCTACTGACAACATGCGTGAATATAGATGGGAAACGTTAACAAGACTGAAAAAGAGTGCCTACCTCACTTGTCCAAAATACAACCCGGGGAAGTTCTTTCGTGCTGCTCCCACACATTTTAAACTGCCTAATGGACCATTTGAGATCGGCAAATGCGTTTCACACGACTTCCTCGATCCCATGGATATAAATATATTTTAGTCATGGTCTATGTTTTCACACTGCACCAAAGCCTTCCCTTGCAGACAGGCTACTGCCTCTTCCATGGCTAAAGTCCTTTTGGGAAAAGACCATACCTACCTGGGGAACTCCTCTTGAATTTCAATGATTGAGCAGCCCATTTTACTGGTCAAGTACTTCAAGTCTGCACTACTTGGCTGGTTTGACAACACTTTCACTGCCATTACTACTCTCAATCCTCTGGTTTAGTCGAACACACTAAGGACATGAAGACTCAGTTGGCAACATTTGTACAGGCCCTCCAAATACCTTGGCCAAAAGCATTACTGTTGGTCCTTCTAAACCTCAGACCCACCCCTTTTGGAACTCATGAACTGTCACCCATTGAGATAGTCACAGGAGGCCCAATGCACTTGGCTCCTGCCTGTTTTGACCCAGAACTGATAAAAGGAGAGATACTCCAGTATTGCAAAGACCTAATAGCTTCCATTAAAAATAACCACATTTTGGTAGAACAATCTCTTCACAATGTCCCCTAGAGAGACAAACACGTTAATCTCAGCTTGCAACCTAGATACCTCATCTATTGCTAAAGACACCTCCAGAAGACAACTTTTTTGAATAAGACAAATTAGATCTTTAAAGAACACGCATAATTCTGTTAAAAAATAGCAAACAGACTCATTTATTCTACCCCATTCTGAGTTCTTGACTTGAGAAATCTCTAAATCAAGGTGTCTGTTACATGGTGCATGCCTCCTTGGAGATTCAACTGGTTGGGCTTATCTGAAGCTTGATCAGGTACCCAAATCCATCCAACCTCAAAGGAGGTCATTCCCTCTCTTCTGGATGCCCACGGGCAGCATTTAAGATTTGTCTTGCCCCCAGAAGGGCCCCTTCCAGCTGAGGTGCTCTTCCCCCCATTCACTGGTAAACTAGCCAGCCTGTAGTTTAGCCGGTATCTCCCATGAAGCTATCAACGTCCCAATTGCTTTTTACCCTAACTTCTACCATGTTTAAGAGTGCCCTTTGGCCTGGAGGTCTCCATATTCTTGTGTTTGAAGTCAGTTCCACACGGAGAGATTTGGAGCTCTGTTCTACGGCTTTCAATCCAGAGAGCAGAATATGAGCCACAGCTCCAGTGCTAGTGGTGGGGGAAATTGTGAGCGTCTCCTATACCCTCACTTTAGGAGGGGAGCCCTTGGTGGATGGGGCCAGCAACTCCAGGTCTCCTCGGCTTGCTTCTCACCATGAAACCCCTGCCCCATGAGTCCCAGTATTTTCAGCAGCACAGAACCCAAGGTAGAACCTCGGTCCCAAGGGTGGTGATCCAGTGGAAGGAGGGGGTTCCTTGCATCTCAGCCGTATGCATACAGGACTTAGTCTCAGCAACAAGTCGCTGGAGCAGCATGAGGAATGCTGACATCCTGAACCTCCCTGAAAAAAAAGCTGGGAGCTGAGGGGAAAGGGGGCCCTAGGTCCTTCACTGTTCCATGCTGGAGTGAAGTTTAACCTCTCACTGAGCTAGGTGGGAGAAGGGAGTCTGCAGGTCTTGGTTCAAAAACCAAAGACTCTGCGGTTCTAAATTGTAGATTTTCTTGATTAAATGTATATTCATTTGCTGTAGGACCTTTGGGCCATTTCCAGAGACTTTAAATGGTTAATATTTTCCCCAGGGAACAGGTCTACCCCAGAACTCTTTATGCTGTCATGCTGGAAGGGCACCTCTGCATGTCTTTTTTTTTTTTTTTTAAGAAATGCATACAAACTAATGATGCTTGCTTGCTTCAAAATACAGAACAAGAAGTGGATGGATTATAGATAAGACTTACCATGAGATAATTTTTGAATAAGGACATGAGGGTAGAGCTACTGTCTTTGCATAAACCCCTCCAAAATATTTTTATCTTTCCCATAACCCCTGAACTTGGTCTTTCTATTGGTTAGTTCAAAGAATTAGAGTGGCAGCTATAAGTTTTTTCTATATGAGATATTCCCTTGGGCAGAACTCTGAACGTGCTTTTTGCATTGTTGTGTTTTGCTTTCTGATAATAATTGTTCATTAATAGGTATAGACTGAATAATAGGGTTAGAAGATTGCGAGGTTACAAGCGCCATCAATCGATAGGGCAGGAATTGAGTAAAATAAATGGAAAACCATTTAGGAATCTCACATTTTTCACACATGAATCAAAGTGGGGAGAGGAACCTTTACAATGAAAAGGTGTTTGAGCGAGAAATCTCAGCATCCCTAAAGGTGGGTCGTCCTGGCACGTGCCTCCCAGACATGAGGCCATAAGAAATACCCACCACCTCCAGAAGGAACCAACAGCAAGAATCCCATGATCAGGGTTAAAGTGAATTATTTCTTGTCATTTAAGAGACCAAGTTATTTGTCTTGCAGATTATCTGACATTCTGGATGAGCCCATCCTGAGACTTGGAAAGCTCACAGTGAGTGGGCCTGGTGTAGATCTTCTCTAGGGTCTGACCTTCTGGACATGTGGTAGAAATACTCAGAGGTGACCAGAGTGACAATTCCAGTTGAAGTCAGACATTGTCCATTCCACAGGGGTCTGAACCTTAGAATGTATGGCAGGAAACCCTTGAATGACAGTTTTGGATTTGAGGGCTCCATGGGGCAGATGGGACACACTTGCCGTGGCTCCATCATCCACTGACTTAGGGTTGGTGACACAGAAGTGACAAAACTAGACCCCTCCAGCCAATTGGGTAGAACCTGGCACTACCCGCAAGCCTCGCTAGAGTGACTGTCTGCTCTGAGCTCAGGAATAAGCCCAAGTGGACCTTGATTTCAAAGACAAAGGTACTCCTTTGAATTGAAGCTGCAATGGGATAGCATCCCTTCGGCCATCACCATGCTTTACCTACCTTGCTGCAATCTCTAGTTTTACAAGCTTCACTTGCTAAAAAAAAAAAAAAAAAAAAGTAGAAAAAGTGGCTTGATCCCATCACTCACAACATGGGAGACTGGGATAAAGCAAACTGAGTGAGGAAGAGATGCCATCTCTGGGAAACTTATGCTTGTCGAGCGATATGCTATGACATGCCACTCAGCTCCCCTGACACCCTTCATTTTGATGACTTCACTTGCTAGCAGACAGCCCTTAGCAGTCAGCTCCCTGAGGGGATTATTTCGGCCAAAGAACTGCCTTCGCCTAGGTTACATGCTCATTTCCTGACATTGCCCCTGCCAGTGACTAATCAATACAGGATAGAGAGGTCCGATGCTCTTGCCCCTACTCAGGACAGCTTCAAAGAATCTTCCTCTTTAAAACCGCTTGCTGGACCAAAAGAGAGGTGGACAGTTCAACTCCTCTACCTACCCAATCCTGTTTCCTTCTTGGCTTCCACAGGTATTAATCCCAAGAACACTCTGGACAGCAAGACAGGCAAGACAGGTAAGAGGGAAGAAAGCATCAGGGTCTCCACTTGAGAAAGGCTCTTCAAGACAAAGCCAGCATCTAAGAGGCTGAGCAAGAGAACCACGGATCTTGGCACCTTCTGCCACGAAAGACTTCTCTGAACAAGTACCAGGCAGCAGCCTCAGGACACCTCGGAAAGCCAGAGCTGCAATGCATCCAGGTGCTGTCTGTTACATTCAAAGCAGATCAGATCTACACGCAACTGTAAGCCGGGAAGCAAGCGGGTCAGCCTCAAGATGCAATACATCCCCCATGGATTTTCTTGAGTTGTTTTCCCAATTCAGTAAGCAGGGCTACTTCTAGAAGCTTGTGTCCTGCTATCTCAAAGGCAGCTACCCAAGCTTCTCAGCAGCCTGCTGGGATACTGGTGCTAATAGCATTCTACAGGTGTGCCACCATTGACATGGCTGTCACCTACTTGTCCCAGAGCATTTGAGCCACACTCTCCCCCCATCCCACACACAAAGGAATTGGGAAGGAATGCTAACAACCTTGCCGAATAGCTCCTGGGACATTAAGCTCTGCTTGGTGAGGTGCCAGGCACCATGGGGCAAACCAGGCTGGAGCTATATCTAGAGCGTCTTGGATACCCGTCACCACCTCATTCAGTCTCTTCCTTTCCAGCTTCCTCATTCCAGCTCTAACCTTGTTTTACCCAGAAGTTCAAGTAGCTGGTTTCCCACGGTTCTTCAGATCTCAGCTCAAGTTACTACATATAGTCATGGAGATCAGGAACAGAGGGCTTGACGCAAGACCATGGGAAGAAGGTGTCCCTGCTTCTTCCCGAGCAGCAGATGCTGAGGGGGTGAGCAGACCTCGCTCTCCAGTGTTGGAACTCAAGGCTGCAGGGCTTGTTCCCAGAGGAGCTAAGAAAAGTCTCAGGATCTCACATAGCCATGTTTTGACTTGCATACTCATCTGGAGATGTGCCTAGAAAACCAATCAAAGACACTTCTCCCTCAGCCTTTATGTTCTACCTCAACCGCTGGGATAAAAATCATTGCCGGCCATGTTTTAGAAGATGAATCAAGATGCTCTAACATGACCTTGCCAGGAACATCAGGAGTCATCTAAGGCATTCTTCTAGAGAAGCACCCACTGACCATCTCTTGACAGAATAAGCTTGGAATCACTGCAGGATTTTCCCTATTCACAGGTAGGGTTATCTAGCACACATGCCGTAGCAAACAGTCTCCTGTTTTTAAACAGATATTATTCAATCCCTTCTAAACCACAGTAAGAGGGAAATTTCATCTCTATGTCCTAGTTCTGGACCTGAAAATAACCATGTCTTCCAGTTGTATATCCATATTTTTGTATTTAATTTACCACAATCTGCAGCATGGTCTGTACTCACCCAAATTACATAGTTCAGAAGGCCTACCTCCATATAAGCTTCGTTGCTAATATAGACCCCCGGTGATATTGGGACACTGAGACTGGCTAAATAAATGGCATCCATGAACATAGTACTCTATCAAATTGCATTGGTTCAGGAGATGCTGGAAAGATTGAGTCACGTCAATCCTCTCAACATGGGTTATCAAACTCTATTGGGAAATCACATTAGTTAAGGAAACAGTCACATCTCTGCTACCATATTTAGCACAAAGGATCGGCTTTAATGTTCTAAATACCACTTGATCAACACTTTTACCAGAACCAAAGCAATGTTGGAAGTACCATCCATTCCTGACCAGTGAGTACAAACTGCCAGGCCTAATCAACTCTCTGGAATAATGAATCCTGCTTTCTGAATGATTGCTGGGGGGAGAAACAGGTAGACCTTGAAGCCATCATGGAAGTGTTTATAGTTCTGTCTGGAGTGTTAGCAATACAGATGTTTTCATAAACACATGAATAGACAGATCCTGTCACTTAAAGATACCCACCAGTGAGGGCAGGGGGCTGACTGCAGATTGCCTCAGGAGTTTTCATCCAGAAAGAGATCTTTGATTAATGCAGTTAACAACTCTCTCTCATGATAGGATCCCCTCCCCCAAAATAAATTAAGGAAGCTCAGCCATCTAGAGGCCACATGGGGGAAAGTCAAGTGGTCCAAGTCTGAGTAGTTTGGAGTTTCGGCATTCATGATAGTCAATTTCTGAGCCTCTCTGGGAAGGGAACCCTACTCCCAGGAATTTTCATGGAATTAAACATATGCACCCATCAAGAGAAAGATCAGCTTAGACCAGGTACAGTTTAGCTACAAGGAAAGCCCCAGAGGGAGGGGTGGGGCAAACATGTCTTTGGCCTTCACATTCTGTTTTCCCTGAGAGTAAAATGCAGAAAAGCAGGGGAGGCCCCCAGGGCAGAGGCCCTTTGCACCAGGAAAACGGGGACTCTTTCCCGTGCATTATCACTTGCTATTTGCTCAGTGTACCTTGCTTTAGAGCCACCGTAGGAGTCACCCTGAGGACCCTGCGTACACACGACCTGCTCTTCTCTCCTGGCCGCAGCAACATTAAGGTCCCCATTCACGTTCATCACCCCATTGGCACCAGCGTCGGCCAAGGACACTCTGTTGATAACCACATCCTTCCACGAGCGAGCAGCTCGGGGCATCGGCTGTCTAGCAGGAGAGTCTTTGGAGAAGAGTGTGACAGCAGGTGAAGCCCAGCTTGCTTTGTAGACTTTCCACCCCAAATGGAGCTACATGCCCCAAATTGTCCCTTTCAACAATCAAACCCTCCAGCAATAGAGTTTTGTATTTTTTCTTCCTAGTGCTATGTATTGATAATTGCTCTGCAGAACAGATAGTATTGAAGGGAATCCTTAGAAACTTCTCTCACCAACCTGTCCCTAGACCTGGGGGCTATTCCACTGATGCTTTATATGGTCTGAAACCGCAAACGTTAGTGAAGACCTCAAAGTCTCTGGCATACAGAACTGACTCCGTATTTGTTCGTGGCATAGATCCGGGGGAAAATAAGATTCCAGGAGGAAAAGAAGGTACTGCTAGCTTCAGCCAAGATCAGCATAAGTAAGTTGTTTGTGTGAAGTTATGAAAAGCCTTTAAGGAAACTTTGTCAGCATGGGATGGGTAGCTTTTAATCTAGTTGGGTCCTCAAACTAGTAGGGGCCAGTGGCTCTGGGACTACACTTATCTTGGAGGAGACTTAGAGGCCATGGCTACTAGCACCCAGTGGGCACACTGGCCGCAGCCCCTTCTCTCCATAGGAGAAAGCGTTTCCCCCATTCCTCACTGGCTAGATGGTAGCCGGCAGTGGCCAGACACTCCACCAGTAACCAGAGCAGCCTAGAAGTTACTGAGCAAGAAAGCAGAGAATCACCCTCTTGGCGACGCGGCCCAGCCTGGGGAAGGAGGGATGCGGAATGAATCGGGGCAGGGGACACAAATGGAGATTTTTTAGCACATTCCGAAGCTTTGGATTCTTCAGCTCCACAGTTGATCAGAGAATCATTTTGGCCTCAAAGACTTAGTCCTAGACTGAGGTGAGGTGGCGGAACATGAACACTGTTCGTGGGTCTACTATACCACTGGGTACATTTCTCTTAAAGATACTTCATCCTCTAAATGGGAGGTGAGCTCTGCCTCAAAGTCAAGGGTGCTCTAGGCAGTAAGAAGTTTCAGCTGCCAGTTGGCACTTACAGCTCATGAGAAAGAAGTAGCATCCTGGTCCCACCCTTTTGTTCCTTCAACAGAGGACCCCAAGGCTCTAGGAGATGGAGCCACAAAATGAACCCAGTGGGTCTCTGAGTGAAGAGGTCCATACATGCCTCCTGCTGACCTCGAATGGGTACGCAGAACAGCAGGGGAACAAGAAGATACAGAAGAGCTTGTAACTTAAGTATCTGGGAGAAAAATAAGTCCATAGATGGATCTGGCATCAAGCTTCAGAAACAAATAGAAATCTAGAGTTAAGTATGAATAGGAACAAAAGCTCGTTCTCTAAAAGCAAAAGATGCCAGAGTGGAGGTTCACAGTGAATCAAATTCACCAGCCCCACCAGCTGGGCAGAAAGAACCAAGTCAGAACCGAGCAAGTCAAAACAAGCTCATGATAGACCTTAACTTTTCCAGTATCTAAGAAGATAAAGCACCAGAAAGCAAGGAAAGAGACAGCCTGAGTGCCCTTCACTCTCCCAAAGTACGTGTTTTGGGGGAAGAGTACGAAGCGACTGGCAGGCCACGTGCTGCTCTCTGGGGGTGTCCTTCTCCACTGTGGGTATCCAGGGCTACTGAGATGCCTGACGTTAAATGGGAAAGGGTGGGAAAAGGTGCCAGGCAAGGGTGCTATGACTCCCACCACCACCTGTTCCTCAGGTAGCCAGTCCCCCGAGAGCGGGCAGCAGGCTTGGAATCTTCGAGGCAACCTGTCTTCTCAGATCAGCCTCAGAGAGGATGCCGCCCTGATCTCTGCACCTCTCTGGGTCTGATTGCTTTGGCATTTGAGTTTAATCCCTCCTTTGCTAAGCTGATGCAAAACAAAAACCATGCTTGCTTTCTTCTTTAGAGATAGAGAGCCCACCCGTGCCCCCCTTGAGCAGCAGGGAAACAGACTTCTGTTCTCCCAGGTCAGAGAGGAGACACTTAAGGGATGGCGTGCTCCTGAGCCCCTGGCCTCCCCCTCATTCCCGAAGCCAGAGGCTGGAGCCACTGTCAGCTCTCATTAGAGGAGCCGATCGTCCTTGCTTCCATTCTTGAAATGGCAACGATGGGGTAATCACCTCCACGGGGAGTCAGAGTGGGAGGGGGTGCTCTGGCCCAAGTATTCAGGCTCATTAAGACCAGATCCAGGAGATGCTACTTGGCCCCCTGCACTGAGCAATTATAACCTGCTTTGTTCAAATCCCTTGTCATGGCCCAGAAACTAATTGATCCCGAGTCTGGAGGCTCCATCTTGGTGAATGCAGAGACACTATAAGAATAAAAATAGTAAGTGGCATGGAAAACTAAGTTTGAGTTTCCCCAAAGTGGTTTCTCTTGAAATACATCATTTTGGGCGTGAACCCATTCAAGGCAGATGGCCTGGTCAACCCAGTTGCAACTAGCTTGGAAAAGTTTGAGCATCTAGTTAGCCTGGTCATTTAGATAAGCTGGTTATTCAAGACCAAATATTAACATATTTTGTTAGCTGAAAGTAAACTGGTGTTTAAGGGGTGTGGTCCCAGGACTTCCTTCGTGGCGCAGTGGTTAAGAATCCACCTGCCAATGCAGGGGACACGGGTTCAAGTCCTGGTCCGGGAAGATCCCACATGCTGCGGAGCAACTAAGCCTGTGCGCCACAACTACTGAGCTTGCGCTCTAGAGCCCGCATGCCACAAATACTGAGCCCACGTGCCACAACTACTGAAGCCCGTGCGCCTAGAGCCCATGCTCCACAACAAGAGAAGCCGCCGCAATGAGAAGCCCACGCACCGCAATGAAGAGTAGACCCCGCTCGCCGCAACTAGAGAAAGCCTGTGCGCAGCAATGAAGACCCAACACAGCCAAAAATAAATAAATAATTTATAAAAAAATAAAATAAAGCGTGTGGTCCCAGTAGCACAGTGGCCTGGAAAGGGGACCCGAGAAGGTAGGTAAGGAGACCAATAAACTCATTTTCCAAGAGCAGCAGATTCCAGAGGAGCTTCATGATGAACCGAATGCACGAGCCTCACCAGCTAGGCAGCCATAGTCAAGGTTCAACATGGACGTGTTTAGACTTAATTTTTCCAAACATCTCAGGAAGCACAGTGCCTCTTATCTTCCATTCTGTCTCCAGATCACGCTAGATCTTCATCTGGTGGGGTCACGAGTTCCATAAAACATTCCAATAGGATCACATATGGCCCCCAAAGTGAAGTCTCTGGGAGTCTCTACAAATGATTATTTCCCTTTCAAGGGAATTCAGCCACAGGAGAAACCAAGGAAATGAGGGTCAGAGAAAGGCACGATGCTGGCCAAGATGTCAGCTCTCTCCAGAAACCAAAAAGAGGCAGGTTGAAGGGGTTGGCGTACTCCAAGAGGCTAGTATAGTTGCCATGACTCCTCTAGCCCCAGGGCCAGGTCAGGAGAGCCTAAGGAGAGGCAGTCTCCAACAGCAGGAAGATTTCTCTTCCTGCCCCCACTGGGATCTTGACTCCAGGAGCCTCTGGCTTTGAAACTGAGGACTAGATCCATTCGGCTATAACTTGCTTGTCTAAGTAAACTGTAACCTGCCCACACTGATCAAGCTTGCTTTAGCTGTTCCTGTGAATTGCACACCCTCCAAGCTTCACATAGCTTATCACAAGACCCTTTAACCGCCCCCTATAGGTAACATCTGACATGGGTCACAATAGCAACAGTTGCCCAAGTTGTTTTTCAGGAACTTGGAGCTAGTTCTTGCCCAGCTCAAACTGGTCGAGACCACCAACCATTCAACTGGGCCTGCGTGAGTGTCCAGCGGATGACCTTTTGACAGCAGAGGGCCAAAATCTCTGCCTTCAATCATACTAATGCCACTTTCTGAACGTGCATCCCATGAAGAAGCATGGGGCTCAGATACACCTGAGCAGAGATGTCCTGAGGATACAGACACAGGGAGCTGTGTGCACTGAAGCTTCGTTTTGGACAAGCTTGAATAACCAATGGGAGGACAACTTCTTACTTGTAAGCAATTTTCCACCTCTCTCCCTAGACGTACACTGGATACATTCAAAGGGAAAAGACCAGACCAACAGAGCAGCCAGAGGAAGGACTTCAGAGCCAAGAGCGTCCCCAGGCTGAACCGTGTCATCCTGCAAGTAAGTGATGTTGAGTTTGTGCCAACTTGCTGTTGAGTGGCGTGTACACTTCCTCTAGTCTAGAGGTGTGTCCCGATCGCCTTGGACCAGTCAGAGGAGTCACATCCCCTTAGCCAGTGACGGGTTCACGTAATCTGGGCCCAAGGTAATCAGCAATCAGCTCCTGGCATTCCCCAACCAGAGCGAAGTTCAGGACTGTCGCTGGGAATTCTGTCCATGCGCTCTTCTTTGAGGGCAGAGCTGAGGGAGAGATGGGGGAGCCACCACCTTAGATATCATCTTCAGCTAAAGACAAAAGATGTTGGGGGTAGGGAGAGCCAGTTATGGGAGGTGACCAGGAAAAGCACAGTAAAAAGAATAAAGTTGTTATGCAGATTTAAGTTGTTGCCTTCTGCCTTGGTAAGAGTTTCTAGAAATAAGGTCATTCTTTTCTTCCTGGTACAGGAGGGAGACGCCCTACAGAGGGAAATTCCAAATCTCAGTGTAATCTAAGATTACAAATAAGTATCTTTTACAAAGGGTAATTTCTACTCGGTTTTCCATTTCTTCCATGTCTGCTGTTTAATTACCAGCCTAAAATAATCCTTATACCAAAGACTCATTTTGGGGTCACAAGTTGCACCCCTACAACTCCCTGTTCATATCATCTGTGCAGGTAGACTTCAAAATTAACTCCTCATAGCAATGCCTTATGGGGCAGACCGGGTAGTTTGGTTTTTTGGGGTTTTTTTGGCCGCGTGGCAAGTGGGATCTTAGTGCCCCGTCCAGGGATCGAACCCCTGCCCCCTGCATTGGAAGTGCAGAGTCTTAACCACTGGACCGCCAGGGAAGTCCCAGCCCCAGCTTTTATAAACAAGTTTGTATAAAAAAATTATATAAAAAAATACTCAGCTTACTACATGTTGGGCATGGCTCTAAGCACTTTTACTTCAAGGTGTTTTGAGGACTAAGGGAATTATGCTATTTTTTTTTTTTTTAATCTCATCTACACTTAAGGTGGCTGAGGCGCAGAGGTGTTAAGTAACTTGTCCAAAGTCACACAGCAGGTCAGTGGTCAGGCAGGATGCTCACTCAGTCTGGACCCAGTCTAATTGCAACACTTGATCCTACCACTTCTATCATGGATGTTCAAGTAGGTCATAAATGCCAATATATGTCAAAATGCAGAAGTCTTCATTGCTTAACAATTGGAAAATCATTTTAACACTATGGATTTATTCCTTTCATGTTAAATGCGTTTCTTAAAGCTAAGGTTCCGATTTACCCTTGTGAGGACAACCATTCAAGTTCTTGTTAAAGGAGGATGAGTCCTCGCTTGCAGGGGGGAGCTTCTATGCAGCTTTGAAAGAGAAAGTTGAGCTCACTTTCTAAGTAGAGATCGCTGTGGTAGGCGTGGCTGCCCGGGAGGAGGGGGTGGTGCTGAAAGCAGCTCCCAGAAGCCCTCAATTCAACCTTGAAGCAACCCAGCATCTCTGTCACCTGAGACCTTAAGAAGCACTTTCTATTATTGGGGTCATAAATAGGACAAGAACAGATACCAAAATGGGATCCTCCACAAGATGGATGTATATTTGTCAAACTTCTAAAAGCATCTTCCTGCCGAGACAGGGCAACAGATCAGGTGGGTTTATAGATTCTCCCGGCTCTAACGTTTCACGATAGCAATCTTGGTTGTATCAAAGTTCTTTGGGGCGAGGGAGGGGTTGCTTTCCAATTCACTGGGCAGCCATCACGCAGTGCCGCCCTATTTTACAAACCAAGAAAATTCTGGAGAAAAACAGCCCCAGGTCTCACGTTACTCCGCTAAGAAACGGAGTCGGAAGGCAGAACAGCCTCTCGGGGCCTCCTTGCTATCTGGAATCGTCATTTGCACCTTGCAACCCCAGCAGTGCCCTCGAAGAACTGAGCCCTGCTGGACCCAAGTTCATTATCAGCAGGATCTACTGTATACAGTTGTTGAAAATGGATCCTGCAGATGTGGGACAGCTGTTTGTACTTAGCCGTTAAGTGTCCTTGCAATGCTGGCGGCCTCTGACAAAAGGGATGCCTCGTAGAGAACAGTGCAGCTCTCAAAGACTTCCTAAATCAGGCCCAGATGTCTACATGCAACTCACATTTCTCCGTGAAGACTTTCTGGAGAACTAGGTTTTTCACTAAGGTATATGCAGTAGAATGTGCAAGGCAGGATGCACAGCTCCTAGGGGAAAGATCCTATAGTAGCAGCTGGGTGCTGGGAACTAGAGAAACACTCCTATCATGGAGGTCAATCCTCAACGCTATGAAGTTGATGGCTACCTTCGCATCTGTAAAATGGGCATGCTAGTTTGCCTGAGGGCACACGGCCGATGCCAGTACTGGTTGGTCAAGGGCTTTGGCATTCTAAACAGACTTCTATTTAGCCCCAAATATCATTTCCTGTCTTTTCCTAGTAAGAGACTTTCCCATTGTTAGTTGTGTAGACATGATTACCCCAAACAGGGCAAGATCTTCTTGCAGCCAGGTGTGGCGACGTCACTAAAGTTCTAGCAAATGTGATATAGGTGGAATTGGTGAGCTCAGGTTCTAGGCTATGTTCTTAAAGGAGGCACCTTCACCTTCCTACTGGCTGGAATCCCGATAGTGACTGGCACCCCAGCAGCCACCTTGTAATGTGAGGTGACTCTAAGAACATATGCCTTGAACAGAGTAATAAGACTGAAGGAGGCTGGGTCCCTACATCATGCCAGCCCCTAGATGGGCTGCCTCTAGATTTTAATGGAGGAAAAACCTATTCGGTTAAACCACTGTTCTTTTAGGTTTAGCAGTCATTACTAGACGAACCAAGTACAAAGTAACATACACCCTCCCTCTCACATGCACCGGCAAAAAGCAAAGAGTACCTGGTGGGTAGGTTTCCTTTGTGCCCCTGGCCAGCCACCTTCCATGATGCTTGGTGGAGAGGCTTCCAGCAGGAGGTCACGAATGGATCTTAGCAACAGTTCTGAGCATGTGGAAAGGATTTGAAAGGAAACAGTGTAGCCATCAAGTTTAGGTTATGGCTTAATCTCTCTCTAGCCAAGTTAAAAAAGGTCAGACTCAACTCTTGAGTTTTTATATCTTTTAGAAGCTGGTTGGGGTCTTGACAGTTCTTAACGTGCTCAAAAACAGACAGCTTTGGTGTCAAGCACTTCCATCTGATCTAGATTTACAGAAGTCCTGTGAGGCAGGTGTTCCTTCCAGGTGAACCCGAGGCTCAGGGAAAGCTGTCACCTTGCCTAAGGTCATCCAGCTCATGGTAGAGCCAGGCTTTCAACAGTTACACTTGACCCCTAAGGTATAGCCTGTGGCTAAAAGCGTAGCTAAGAGCAACCCCAGGCTCACCCACCCCGTTACCGACAACATTCTCTTGTCTCCAGTGGGTAAGTCCATTCCTTCTCCGTGTCCGAGTCCTACATGGGAACAACACTTTGGGGTGTACTTTTTCGGAAGTCCTTCTGTCAAGGATGGCAAGGTTTTGGGAAAGAGGGTGTGAAATTGAGGCTCAGAAGTTTTCTTGGCTGTAAGCTTTCACTTAGGGGGACAACATAGGGCAGAGTGCTGCTTTACAAAGAACACAGCCAAGGGAATTCCCTGGAGGTCCAGTGGTTAGGACTCTGAGGGTCCACTGCAGGGGGCATGGGTTCGATCCCTGGTCGGGGAACTAAGATCCCGCAAGCCGCGCAATGTAGCCAAAACAAACACACACACAGAGCCAAGTCAGAAGTCAAGCTCCTGGAGTTTCTGGTTCCCCGTCTCCATGGTCTGAACCTAATGACAAAACTAAAGAGGTCATGTAGCTCAGAAGGTCAAGGGTGTATCAGATACCACGCCAAGTGCTCTCAAATAGGTTATGTCATGAAGTCAGCATTTCCCTGGAGCCACTTGTGGGCCTGTCAGCCCTGTCAGAACTTAGACCAACTTCTAATTCTAGTGGCTAACACCCAACCTCTCTCCCAAAACACAGGCACACACCCCATGGCTGTGTCAGGCCTTTGAGCAACCAGCTCGGATGGATGCTAATTCCCCATCTCCAGGGCATCCCAGAAGGAGGAAGGTACACTGCAAACCCCAAGTGACAGAGGCAGGAACAGGTACACAAGCTATCGGGAGATGTATGCCAGGTCTGGCCTGTGTCCTGCATATACATTCTCGTTTTATCTTTGCAACAATGCTATAGGAGACTGACGTTTAAAGCAGTTAAGACCTTGCCCGAGGTCACATGGCAAGTCAAACCCAGATTTAAGCTTTGACTTTTCCGAAAAAAAATGAAGAACTCTATCGAAGAGGGGGTTCAGCCCCCAGAAGGTATTCAAGACTTTAGCATCCTCAGAAATAATAGGGCTATGGGAGTGCTGGCATGGGGGATGGGCTGGAACATGGCCACTGGAAAAAGTCTCGGCTTCCAGGGCCTGCCCTTTCAGCCCAAGTGCCTACTTAGATTAGGCCCCAACAGGCCTCGGGGGGGAAATTACAAGTAAGTGTTCAATTTCTCCTTCCACAGCAGCTCGGGGCTGGGAAATTATTTCTCCGCAGCAGCCTTTCCACACCCACAGCTGTGGCTCCTCTGACTGTCAGTGCGTTGCCAACAGGTTGGAAATGAATGTATTTCCTGTGCACGGCTGTCAGGGAGATGCACGTGTGCTCTCCCCGCACTCCGGCGCTGGTTCTTTCGCGGGGACCCCACCAGCAAACCTGGGAGAATGTGATCACCCAGCTGATACGCTAGGCGTTGTCTAGGGTTTCTGAGGATGATGAAAGGGGAAGTGAGGGGGCCAGAAAGTGGAGGGGAAGTCTGGTGGACCTCCACTGCGCCCCTCTGCTTTATAAAGCAGGGCAGTAAGGGCTGGGAGCTGGATGCGTGCACTGGAGGAGGGATAGCTCCGCCCAATTTGTAGCCATCCCTCTGCCCCGAGGGTGTGCGGAGAGCTGGATAATTGCACACCTCTTGGCTAGGACTCCCTACACCATCCAAGTTTGCTTGTTTCCTTTATCACTTCCGCTCCTGCATAAGTTGGGTCTCACAGGGTGTTAGGGGCGGGGGGTGAGGGGGACGGGATGGGGAGACAATTCATCCCAAAGTTTACTCTTTTGTCCAGTGATGCTTCCAACGGCTTAAGCCATTTGAAGTGATCCAGTCAGCTGCCACTGGGCCCAGACAATAGGTCTCCTTTCAAAATCTCCTTTCCTTCTCCAGTCCAAGTCCTACACGCTGCAAGTTTTGTTTAGTTATTGCTTGCCCCAGGGAACTCTTGCTGTCATCCTGCCGTTGAGTTTCAGGGACCAGGAAGCTCTTCTGAGTTCCCATGTCATTCTGTTCTTGACCCCCAAAGCATTTGACTATTCACACTGATCCATCTCCCTGTAGATTGCACTTGGTGGTGGCAACGGCACAGTGGCTGCTCAATTGCTGACGTGAGTACTGGTTACCAGGAACTGTAAAGGCCTGCATTTCAGCCTGGCCAACTTTGAAGTAGGTCGTTTTCCTGTTTACAGGTGAACCAGACCCAGAAGTTAACTCACTCAAAGCATACAGATACTAGAAGGCAGAATGGAATTAGAGGTGGTCCTAGATCATAAGATCCATCCGTTAACCGTGTTCTTTTTTATGGGGAACTCTGCTCCGTGAAGAATCAGGCAATTGTGGAGCATCTAACAGCTAAAAGATGGTCCCAAGATCACTTCCCGTCAATGATATTAGTGTTCTTGTTGGAAGGTTTCCCGCAGCACTTCTAACTCCAAGAATCACTCCTAGAATAGTCAATTTTGTACTCATCCCTAGATGCATCATCCTGAAAACATGAGTTTTCATAAGGACATTGGCAAGACGACTTACAAAAATAAGGTCTATAATTCACGTTTTCAGGTCTGCATTTGCAGCTGAATCCAAGTACACTCATGTATCTGTTTCAGTAATGTTACCCACCCTCCTTGTTTATCCAGCAGAATATTGAACATTAAATCTTAAGGCTTAGGTAAAACTGGTCTGAAAAATTCAGTTACGTCCATTGATTTAAGACAGCTTTAACGTTTTAGCTAACAAAGGAGTATTTCAGAAGTAAACCTCTAGCTAATAAACGAGTTTTCTCCTCCCTCAACAGAGCAGATCTGAATCCTCAGGGCTCCACTGACATTGCTCGTGGGGAAGTATAGATTTGGCATTCTATTTACGGGAGACTTAGTTTGGGGTTAGACTGCTGGGCCCTAAAGACTCAGATTTCTTTAAATAAGTGACCATCAGTAGAAGCTGTCATGTTGACCCGCCTCATGGTTTATGCTTCTTCAGGTGGAGTCTCCACCCTTCCAAGAGTTACACCACGTCCCAGGAGGACAGCTTTCGCGGCCGCCTCGCCCAAGCTCCTAGCCCTCTGCTTGTCTTAGCAGCAAATCAAAGGCATCTGAAGAAGATGGGCAGAAGAGAGAGCAAAATCTGGAACTTATTTGTCCAATTCCTCTTTCTAGGCCTCAGTTTTAGGAGAAGCCAATTCTGAGTCCCCAGCTCCTGTTGGGCGGCTAATACATTACAGACCAGGGCTGTTGGCCTTCCCCAGTCAATAGAAATTGATCAGAGGCCAGACCAGAAATTCAGGCAAGGCTTTATTGGGGCCCCTGCTGCAGCAGCGGGGAGCGAGAACAAAGAGGTTCCCTTGCTCGCTCGCTCCCCGAGGCGGGGGCAAGCTTGTTCCTTATGTGGGGTGAGGGTAGGGGTGTGTCCAGAGGTCAGGCTGGAAGGATGGCTTAGGCGGTTTGCCCACCCGTTAAGTGGTCTTGTGTGCAGGAGGCCTGCTTTTGCTCCTGACACCCTGTTTTTGCTCCAGGTTCTTCAAAAGTGGCCGCTGGGGGGCTTCCCTGGTGGCGCAGTGGTTGAGAATCCACCTGCCAATGCAGGGGACGCGGGTTCGAGCCCTGGTCTGGGAAGATCCCACATGCCGTGGAGCAACTAGGCCCGTGAGCCACAACTACTGAGCCTGCGCGTCTGGAGCCTGTGCTCCGCAACAAGAGAGGCCGCGACAGTGAGAGGCCTGCGCACCGCGATGAAGAGTGGCCCCCGCTCGCCGCAACTAGAGAAAGCCCTCGCACAGCAACGAAGACCCAACACAGCCAAATATAAATAAATTAATTAATTAAAAAAAAAAAAAGTGGCAGTTGGGTTTTTTGGTCTCTTTGTAACTTTTGGGTCAAGAATTTGCCCCAACTGCACATGCACGCAGTTATTTTTAGTCCCATACAGTTTCTTTGTATTTTGTTGCTCAAGGAGAGGTGTGTCCAGGTGCAAGAATTGCAGCACTGCAGCGAAGGGTCCCAGGTCCCAGGCTGTCTCACTCCTACAGTTACAGCCGCGGCTGGAGTGGACGCCCAGGACGGGCAGCAGCTCCTGCTGTCAGCCTGAGTGCTTTGCCTTTTCTTGTTAGCGTCCTTAACTCCGCTCACGCCTCTCCACATGATCTGTTCATTAAGTTGTCTTCAATGAAACCCTTTGGATGTACCAGCTGCTTCTCGCCAGGATCCGAAGTGACACACCTACTCAGGACCGGCTACATCATTTGCCTGGCCTGGTGCAAAGCAAACACGTGGGCCTCTTGTGCCAACATTAAGAATTTCAAGGGACCTCCCTGGTGGCGCAGTGGTTAAGAATCCGCCTGCCAATGCAGGGGACACGGGTTCGAGCCCTGGTCCGGGAAGATCCCACATGCCGTGGAGCAACTAAGCCCACGCACCACAACTACTGAGCCTGTGCTCTAGAGCCCACGAGCCACAACTACTGAGGTCCGTGCGCCTAGAGCCCGTGCTCCACAACAAGAGAAGCCACCGCAATGAGAAGCCTGTGCACCACCATGAAGAGTAGCCCTGCTAGACGCAACTAGAGAAAGCCCGCGCGCAGCAACGAAGACCCAACGCAGCCAAAAATAAATAATTTATATAAAAAGAATTTCAAGTCTTCCAACATCAAGTGTTAATATAAGGACAGGGCTCTAAGCATTGGGTGCTTTGGAGCTCCCAAGGTCGTGTGCACTCATCTGCTTAAACAGGAGGGATTTCCCCTGCCACGCCAAGGCTACACAGGCTGCAGGGAGGGACGGTTAAAGGACCCACCATGGCTTTTTGGCAGATTTACCTACTTGACATGCAGTTGTGCCTCCTTGACTAAGAGGAGAACAACTAGAGGATGCCACTTGCCCAGGTAGGACAGCAAGCATGGGGGAGACCAGCAGTGGGCTCCTAGTTCAAGAGGGGTTGGAGACACAGATCCTGCTGTGCTCCTGTCACAAGAGGAAGATCTGCCAAAGTCACTGGCCGTGAAGACGTTGGCAGTAACAGCTGATGAGAATCCAAGATGCGAGCTCTCGCTCAGTATCTGCCCTGTACTATGCTGAACATTTAAATGCCTTCCAAGTTTGTCTAAACTAAATGGGTAACTCCATTTCAGAGATGGGAAAACTAAGGCACATCACTTCCCATCTGTGTACCTAAGTTCACACAGGCAGTGGAAGTGAGCCGTGACCTTTGAATGGATCCCCAATAAGAGTGTTTATTTAAAACTTATGGTTACCAGGGGGTAAGGGGGTGAGGGATAAATTGGAAGATTGGGACTGACATATACACGCTACTATATATAAGATAGATAACTAATAAGGACCTACTGTATAGCACAGGGAATTCTACTCAATATTCTGTAATGGCCTACATTACATTCTTTTCCTATGGGAAAAGACTCTAAAAACGAGTGGATATATGTATAACTGATTCACTTTGCTGTACACCTGAAACTAACACAACATTGTAAATCAACTATATTCCAATAAAAATTAAAAATAAAATAAATAGCAAATTATCTTTTAAAAGAGAGTGTTTAACTGCAATTACATGCCACTTTGAGCTAGGATTTCATGCACTTCTAATCTTCACATCTCAGATGATAGTATTGTGGCAGCTTTGAAACCATGACTTTCAAATCTGTATCTACCGGAAACTTAGTTGGCGGACGGCCACACCTGCTGAAGTCAAAGAGCTGTTACTGCATTTGAACCAAGGCCAGGCTCCCTGTGAGCTGGCCTGCAGCTCCCGCCCGTAATTGTACTGCAGGGACACTCAGGTGAGCCTTTTCTGGAGAGTCACAGGTGACTATGGCTCAAGGACTTCCCCCTGGCCTTGCTGAACTCTTAGGTTGCCCAGCAGTTGATTTCCACTCCCTTTTATCACTGGGGTGGGGCGGGCCTGAGGGTCAGACTCTTATCGACATCTGAGGTTCCCCCAGCTCTCCCCATTTCCCCTCACAGGCGCCTCTCCTAAAAAAAAAAAATCCCTTGCAAGTCGAATCCTGCACTATCATCTCTTCCTCAGAGGACCTAGATTAACACGAGAACTTATGTCCATTTTAGAAGAGGGGTAAAAGGCTCAGAGAGGTTAGGCGTTTGCCCAAGGTCACACAGCAAAACCATAGTTGAACCTAGAGTTTCAGACTCTAGAGCCTGTGGATTTTAGTTGTTCTAGTCAGAGAAATTCTGATTTTGCCCATCCAGGCAAAAGTCTTTGCTATTGGGTTGGCCAAAAAGTTCGTTCAGTTAGTGAATTCGTTGTTCAATAAAGTTCTTCGTGAAAATGAAAAATGTCTTTTAGTTTTACTTAAAACCGAACACTATAACAAGACAACTGACAAGATTTCTCAGTCTCCTGGGCATTGGGAAACTAGCAAGTCAACTTCTAGAACTTAGGGCACTCTCATTTTGTTTACCAAGAGTGATAACTCAAGGGAATCGCCTACAAAGGTCACCCTTCACTTTTTGACTGGATTCTCAGGTGTGTTCTGAAACCAGCCTGCCCAGTGAGGCAAATGCTTCTTTAAGAATCTGTTTGGTGGCCATCAGCCTATATTCACCCACCTATTATGAAACTAGGGAATAGCGCATAGAGAAAATAATGCACAGCCCAGATTTCTGCCTCCATGCTTTTTTAAATTGGAGTATAGTTGCTTTACAATGTTGTTCGTTTCTGCTGTACAATGAAGTGAATCAGCTATATGTATACATATATCCCCTCCCTCTTGGACCTCCCTCCCACTCCCCCCTCCATCCCACCCATCTAGGTCATCACAGAGCACCGAGCTGAGCTCCCTGTGCTATACAGCAGGTTCCCACCAGCTATCTATTTTACACATGGTAGTGTATATATGTTAATCCTAATCTCCCAATTTGTCCCACCCTCCCCTTCCCCCCATGTCCACATGTCCATTCTCTACGTCCTCATCTCTATTCCTGCCCTGCAAATAGGTTAATATGTACCATTTTTCTGGATTCCACATATATGCGTTAATGTACAATATTTGTTTTCCTCTTTGACCCACTTCATTCTGTGTAATTCAAAAAGACACATGTACCCCAATGTCCACTGCAGCACTATTTACAATAGCCAGGATATGGAAACAACCTAAATGTCCATTGACAGATGAATAAAGATGTGGTAAATATATACAATGGAATATTACTCAGCCATAAAAAGGAACGAAATTGGGTCATTTGTAGAGATGTGGATGGACCTCCATAGATTTTTCATGGCCACAGATGCAACTGTGGATCTTTTTGAGCTTGTACAGAAGGTCCAAGTCTCAGGGTCAGAAACAAGGGGTTTGAACTAGAAAGATCTAAAGTTTAGTGGGTTTTCCCCCCTCTTGTGTTCCAGAACTGTAGCTAAAACATTGCATCTTATTGCATGTTAAAAAATCATAGCCTGAATGACTATCTTTCCTCCACCCCTGCTATTGAAAGTCCAAACAAGATTCCACTTAGAAGGAAGCAAGATACATCTATGCAGCAATGTAGGATGATCACCAGAAATAACTAAGTGAAGAGGCCAATGAACAGTTGGAATTTGTAGCTTGCTCCTACTTATATGTGGGAAGGGATCTTCCTGTACAAGGAAGATTTCAGGATATTTCTATCTCAGCGGTGCAGGCTAGGAGAAGAATTTCATTATGCGACGCTGCTTTTGGAATTTTACCTTGCGTGTCTATTACCTTGACAGGGTTTAAGGAATTATACTTAAACTTTTTCCTAATAAATATTAGGATGTATTTGGGCAATTCAACCTTCAAGTATATCCAAGTGTGTAATTGCCGAGTGTCTAATACTGGCCAGAGTCGACCAAAACCCATCACCCGCCTGACACTGAAAGAGCCCTCCATTCTCATGCTTTGGGATGCACATATTTACCTGGGCTTGAGGGGGGTTTCCAACCGGCTATTGGCCCTGCTCTGGGTCTAAACATCCTGTGTTCATTTGCCATCTCACAGTTGCAGCCGTTTCCAAGGGATTAGGACTCTCACCTTTGGACCTTCTCACACCCTGCTAGGTGTGTTCTAATCATCACAGCAGGCCCCGGCTGTCATGCCTCATTACTTAAATATATTATCATGACCTGGCCTTGGCCAGTATGGTGGGATTAAAGCAATAAAACTATATGGACAAGTGGCCAGCATTAGGCCTGTTCTTACCCAGAAGTGCCGTGGGTAATGGCACACAGCTGCCGCTCAAGGCACCAGGCCTCCCACCCCCCACTTCCTCTCTGCACAGCCCCTGCCCAGTTGCAAGGCAGCTGCTTCTGCCCTCTGTCAGCGGGACATTGGATTGGTCCAGCTCCGAGAGCCCTTGGCAACTAAGATCCTCAAGATGGAGATGTGTTACTTAGCAACGCACAAGCTTGGGCTTCTCCAACTCCCAAAGGTCTTAGGGAGAGCGCATCTATTCTTATTACTATAGCTACCACTTGTATAAGCAGCATACTAGCTTCCTTGCATACCTACTTATTTCTAACAGCTCTGTGAAGGATAGATCAGTCCTACTTTTTAAAAGGGGGTGAGGGAGGAGTATGGCTCAGAAGGTCGCGATATTCATATGGCATCATATAGCTAGTCAAGGCAGAGCTAAGACTTAAACACTGGTTCACCTAAAGTCCCTGCTCTCAGCAATTACTCCATCCACTCCCTGCTCTTAGCTGGCCCCTCAGTGCACTGATGTAACATTAGTTTCATGTGTTCTTGCATCAGGTGACTTCTCGTTTGGGCTTTATGGCATCTGCAGATCTACAGCATTCATGCCTAAAGTGGTAGGACAGAAGTGTTTCGATTTTACTTTTAATATGACTCATTGCCGTGCTAGGAATAGCAATGTTGGCTCCCAATTTTATGGGACGTTAGCGCTCTGGAAGAATTCAGGAAAGGCATGATGGCGTTTGGCTAAAGCAGCCATCAATTATAGCCAGGTATGTGCAGTGTGTAGGGTGACCAATCATTTCCGCTTGCCTGAGATGTGGACTGTCAAAACTGGGTGAGTCACAACAGGGATGATCGGTCACGCTGCGTGTGATCTGGAGACTTGAGAGAAGGGGGAAAAGGGGTCAAGATAAAGATGGAAGAATGAATATTTCAAGGGCAGGCATCCTGGTCCATTACTGGACATGTACTGCATAGGTAAGAAGATAGGTAACTTACAAGGGAAAGCTAGAATAGAATCTGTAGCATCCCTACATGTTCTAGCTCTTCACCTCAGTCTCCTTTAGTCACCATCAGAAGCCCAGGACCTCGGATGAACACTGTACATGGCTATGAACCAACCCCAAGATGGGGGTCTGTTGAGTGAGTGAAGTATACTTCGCACTTGGATAAAAAGTCAGAATATTCCTAAATGTCCCTCAGTTATGGTACATCCATGGCTATAGCATTCAACAGATTAGACCTCTGACAAGATTAGTTAACTTGATATATAGTTTATGAAATTTATTAGAGATTGTACATTAAATTTCCTCATTTTGATCATTGTATTGTGGCAGAAGAGATTATATTTATTTTTAGGAATTGCACACAAGGATATTTTAGAGTAAATGGACATATAGGGCTCCAGTTTCCTCTGATGGCTCCAAGAAAAAAACTTCAGAGAATATGAAGCAAGTGGGGCAAAATATAAACAGTTTGTGAATCAGGGTAAAGGGTACATGTGAATTCTTTGTTATGTTCTTACAGCTTTTCTGTAAGATTGACATGTATCAAAATTGCAAAGAATAAGCTGCACATTAGTAGTTATAGCAGAATCTCATTTTTTGCTTCATGCTAATAGGAACTCTAAGTAGAAAGCCGTTATGGATTTTCAGCTTTTAGCAGTGGTTGTCTCAAGAATGAGGATTCTCTGAGACCAACTTTCCATGTCATGAATTGAACAGTCTGGAATACATGAGTTGTATAAATAAGGTGTTTTTTGTTTTGTTTTGTTTTGTTTTGTTTAAAGGAAGCACAATGAAACCCCACCCTTTAAGATACCGGTCACAAACTCAGGTCTCAGACTTGGGATCACAACCTTAAATTCTACCTTGTGATCCAAGGCCTGTGCTCGAGAAACTCAAGGGCTGCTTGGAGGAGTTTCATCCACTTTCCTAAAGTTTGGGACTTGGCCACTTGCTCACTCTAGACCAGTGGGCTACATGCTCGGACTCATTTCAGTTCCCAGGAGGACTCTTTCCAGAAGTTCTTAGTCTTGTGTTGAGAAAACCACTTACTGTCACTTACAAGAACCCAACTCATAGCAAACACAAGATAGGCAGCATCAAATAAGAGCACAGGCTTGGAATCCAGTGGACCTGGAACTCCGTGCTGGTTCTGCCATTTCCTCCCTGAGCTCAAGAGCACACGCTGGTTTTCTCCACTGTAAAATGGAGATACTAAAACCCACCTCGTGTCTTCTGGATTACAGAGACAAGACACCAGCTCAATGCGTACCATGTAATAGTAGTGGTTATTACCAATATCGGGATAGCTTGTGGGTCTTGGCTCCTGGCATCAGGATGATCTTGTTTCTTCTGAGTGGGCTTGAGCTTAACTTATAACTAGTATCAGTCTCTGTAGACTATGCTTCGCTTTTGGCCAACAGGAAGCTTGGGACCAAGTTTGTAGCCCTTGCTGAAGGTGTCTACAGGACCATTTATGCGTGCTTCACTTACCCCAGCTTTAGTGTGTTTTACCTTTACTCCACACACTTATTTTGAATGTTTTTCGAGCAGAGCAAGAGTGCATCGATGCATTGGAAGCGCTTGCCAAAGTATGAAGAAATAGCTGGCCATCTCCCACACCTCACCATTTCCAATCCCCTACAGGTTTGGTCACTGGTTACAGCCTGGCATGTGTGTTTTCATAGCTTTCTGCAGTTTCACAAGCCATAAAAATATATCTGAGTTTGGATTTATAAGAAAGGAAACATGCTGAGTGTTTGGAAACCCAATGCTCAACAGACAGAAGGTCTGGTAGAACAGTTGATTACTAGAAAAGTAGATCCAGCCCATCCTGAGCTGACACTATCAAACTGGTTAAGTTTCAGAGCCTGTAGGTAGATAGAGAATCCAACCAGAAGTCCACAGACACGAGATGAACTCCTATCATGCATGTCTCTGGTTGAGCGGTTTAGCTTCTGAGCATGTTTACGTCTATAAAAATATCACTAAACACCCCACCCTAAGGTTATCATGAATCTCAGAGGAGGTAACGTTTTAAGAGCTAAGACAGTCCAGTCTGTACCAAGAACCGTACCAGCAGACCCTTGGGTAAATGTTCCCAGTAAGGAACACAAATGGAAAAGGTTGGTCTACCCAACTTGACTGGAGAGATTTAACACAAGAAAACAAGCTGGAAAAACATCTCAGACACAGATGTGAAAGACTGCAGAAAATGGTCTATTAGGAGAGAAATAGAAACCACATTGTTGGAGTTGTTTTAAAACGAGCAGCCTAGAGAACATCGTGGAAGTTCACACTGGGCCCTGGGAGCAGGGGGGGTGGGGCGGTGGGCAGGGCCCCAGTAACCTGATCAGCCTCTCCCAACTCTTAGTCTGTTTTAAGAAACTCACAGTGGTGCTTAGAATTAAGTCAGGTGGTGTGTTCAAACCATTAGCCTTATTCATTAAGAGGTGAAGTATTAACTAAGACATCCCTACCTGTCATGGGGGTTCATAGCCATCCATCAGGGAATTGAGAACAGTTCAAAGTGCAGACCAAACTCTTGAGCCAGGTTGACTTGGAACTTGAGTAGGGGTGGGGTGGAGGTGGGAGGGTGTTCAATGCTCCAGTCCTTAGCCTAAGATCTGGACATCACTCAAGAAGTTCTCATTGGCCAGACCTTCCTATTTGAGGAGCTGTCGATTTCAGAGAACTTCACTGCCCCCGAGTCGGTTCTGTGACTCACCCCCAGATGCTGTTTGCTTTCTACACCCCACTGCTGCTACCACCACCGCTGTCGTCTGTTTTTCTGGCCTCTTCGTGTGGGCTCTCCCACCCACTCTCTCTCCACTTCAGACGGGCTTCCTTCCAGCCCTGCCTGCTCTGTCTAAAGTCCTCCCTCCCCACCATCTGCTGGTTAAGGCCTCCGCATCCTTCCATGGCAGCTCAAGGGTACCTCCCATAGTTCTGTGAATTCTCATAGGTCAGATCCCCTGCTCACAGGCCCCTTAGCACTACAGACCTATCCTTCACACACTTATCATAGTTAGAGCTTGGGATGTGTCCGTTTCCCACTAATATGTAGGTGCTGAGAAGGCAAATATCCACGACCCAGTGAGCACACAGTGATGTCCAAATTGAACGAATGATTATTATGCAAATGTCAGAAGATTCAAGTTCTAGTCTCAAGGCTGCCATTAAGTTTTTTTTTTAAACCAGAAGAGTCCCTGTAGGGTGATAGAAATGAGTGTCTTTCTATATAACTTTGGGTTCCAGGTGGGTTTCTGATGCCTAGGCTTCAATTTCCTAACTTTGAAGAGTCTGCGATGGCAGCATGGAAAACCTCATGCCATTAGACCAGGGACGTAGGAATAGATACTGCCCTCTACCCTACCCACTCCTCCCACAAGGGCTCAAAGGAAGTTAGGTGCCCCGAACAGGTGATATAAGGCAAAGCAATACAAGAAGCGCCAGGACTCGAAAGCTTCAGTACACAAATCCAATGCTGAATCAGAGCACTGAATGGTATTTTCCTTAAACTCACTTTAGACCACAGTGGCTACTGTTTTATTCAGTCTGTGATCTGATCCCTATTTTGAGAGCAAAGAATGAGCGAATGCAAACGGCTTGCACAGGGAAAGATGGAATCCAAGATCTTCTTTCCAGGGAGGTTTAATATCCCACAAAGCTTCACTAGCCAAGGAGGGAGGGCTGGGAATGAGATGAATGTCTGCGAAGGAGCTTGAGAGCCGAGTAAAGGCGAACCAAGGGCAAGACTGCCCTTAGGACTCCCGTCTTGAAAGAAGGTAAAGCTTCATACAGTGGGAGGACTAGGGAGACCAAAGGGTAACTAACCGGAGGAAGAAAGTCACGTGTGTGGAAGGAAGACTCTAAGTGGTGGTGCTTCTGACCTGGGCTTTGCCCTCGGAGCCTGGTTTTTCCAGCTGCAGAATTCAGACTATTCAACAAGAAGGTTGCTTGGGGCCATCCTAGCTCGGCCTCTATAAGTTGCTTACTGTCACACTGGAAACATCCTCATACTTTTCCTTATTAAAGGAAAGCTCTTCATGTTCCAGCACGAGCACCTCTTGTCTACCATCCTCAGAGCTAACTAGCTGGCTCGTGATACACAGCCATGATGCTTCACTAATGTTCTTTCATGCTTCCAGGATCCAATCCAGGGTACCATGTTGCATCTCACTGTCATGTCTCCATCCCCTCCAATCTTTTGGTTGTTTCTCTTTTCCTTCCCTAAATCCCCAAAGAATTTAAGAGGTATTACTAGGCTCATAAGGATGAGCAAGTCAGTGGAGAATGGGAAATTTCCAGAAAAGGAGATGAAGGAATGGCATACCCACCTTGAAGAGTGGGGAAAGCCAAAACTAGTGTCTGCAAAGAGACATACGAGATGGACTGATCCACTCAGTAGGGCCTGCAGCCCCCGCTCCTGGGAAGGTGGGACAGAATAACTGCTCTATAGTCACAGACTCAACCATATACTCAGTCCTCTACCTCCACCACAGAGACCTGTACCCAATGAAGATTAAGTCTATTCTCTAGATGGAGTTTCAGCCAGGTGTTAGAACTCAAGACACGGTGAAGAGCTCGATGCAGAAGCAAGAAGCTAAAATCTTAAACCGAGGGACTCTCCCTGCTTCCAGAACCCTCTCCCAGGTCATGCTTTAATCTCCACCGCCTGGTTAGTCTGCTTCCTCGATCTAATTGTCAGCTCTTCACTCCATTTGGACTACATAGATGCCGCCTACGAGAGCTGGAGGTATCTTGTACGTAGAAGCACAGCCTTCATAAACCTGAATTTGCATTTCACTTTCTTACTTGCGGGTTGACCTTGTGAACTTCATTTGTACAATGAGGATTTCCACCACCTACCTGGAGACTGAGGCAGATGAGCTCATAGTGTAAAGCACCTGGAGATCGTCATGGACATCCAGTGGATCATTGCAGAAAATTACTTAAATGCACAGGGTGAGAGTTGCCAACTTGAGCGACTAACATGCTTTTTGTGTTTCACCCTCACGTGTGTCTAGCCTAGATCTGACACTGATTATAGGCTCATTGACGGATGCTCTAACACAAGACTTCAGAACACTCGCTAAATTTCAATGCATAACGCAGTTCTAGAGGGCCAAAGGCAACAATGTTGAGTTTGCTTAAGGTACCAAGTGGTGTGGCACTTCGCAACAGTGGTGGTGCACCCCAGTGACACTGAAGTCTGCATGTGAAGCCAGGAGATCTGCCTGGGATTAAAATTGTGGTTCATCCATAGTCAGATAATTGCATGTTGCCTATTTTAGGACAAAATGCCTCTGATATTGAATATCCATAAGTTGGTAGGTGAATATCTATAATAGGTTGGTAGGTGTTACCTTTTGAAAGGTACAAAGGGTCTATTTTTCAGTGAGAGTGCAGTAAGTGTGGACTTGCAGAAAGGGGCCCCCTTCTTTCTTTCACTGGAGCCCCTCAAGTATCTTTGCCTTTATGTTTCTTGTTTTAATGCTTTTATCCCGTTCTTCCCATAAGTGTCTGGTAAAGCTCAGATATATTATAAGTCTGGGTCAATCACAATTCCTTGTGATGGTAGGGTCAAACTGCTCTCCAGCCCTTCACAACAGATCCTAAATACACACAGTATTCAGAAGACACTGCCTGTAAAATGGGGTCAGGGATGGCCACGAAAGGAAATTGTTCAAAGTCATACAGAGACAGGAATAGTAGTACTCAGGTTTAAATCTTAGCTCAACATTTATGAACAGGTAGAGAAAGAGCAGCATCTTATCACCATAGAAACACGGCCTGGTATGTGGTTGGTGCTCTTGTGTTGAACAGAATAGTGCTAGATGCCAAGTGTCTGTCTGGGACTAGAGATATGTCACCCCCCCGAAAAGAATTTCCAGACCGAACTGCTACCCCACAGCAGGGACCCTAGGGGAGGTCTTTCAGATTAGATTGACATCTTGTTTTTTGGTTTCACCGGTTCTCCTGAAGCTGTCCATCCCCTGCCCCCCTCCTGTTCTGTTATCAGCCTTGGGTTGGGGGCCGATATTAAAAGGGCTCTGATAAAGCTCCCTAAGTGGCAGCAAGCTGTAAACATTCCCACTGATGCCATTTGATTAACCTGCTGAGAAAATGCCTGAAGAAGGTCCTGGCTTGTCACTGAGAGACAGGCAACGGTGCCACACAGAGAGCTGTTGAAAAGCAAGTTGGTTGGGGCCACCACAGTGGAGTTATATAAAGCACTTGGCTCCAAGACAGAGGCCTCTGCAGCACTGCATGTGCAGTCTGCCAGGTTGGCTGTGGGTTTATGGTTTGATAGACATACGCGATGGGGATGCATTCATAGTGCAGATAAGTTAATGACCTATTAGTGGTGAGCAGGGATAGAGATAAAGCCGTTGTGCAAACCCTGCCCCACATTCCAAAGCAACAGACAATTTGGTTTAACGCCCTGGTTATATCCCATCCAAAGAGCTTCCCTATTAGGTTGCAGTTTCTAGATGCCCATCTATTTAGAGGGTATAGGATGGGCTAGAGGGAACAAGGATTAACCATTTGTGGAACTCACAGAATCTTTAACCATCACCTGAACTAACTTACTCAGGTAAAAGGAGTCTAAATATTAAACCAAATTCAAGTTTTTCTCCTAACGTAAAATAAGCCTCATCCAAACATTATCTCGCAAGGAATTCTGCTTAGAAATAGACTTGGCATATTCGCATATATGTGATTTAGGGAGAATTTAGTCATTGGCTCAGGATGCATCAATAGGCAGGGCAGAAGGGATTGTGCTGGAACAATTAACTGAAATTTTAAGAGCTTGCCATAAGATGACAGTATTGGTTTGAATGTTCCAGATACCTTATCAAAAGGATTCCAACTTCCTGGACAATTGCCCGGTTGGTCTGCCCTTGGCTCCAATGAAGAGAGTATATTTGCAGTGGGATGTATATTGTCCTTTTTGGAAGGCAATTTGGCAACAGCTAGTAAGACTTACTTATGTACCACACATTCTAGCAATCCCACTTTTGGGATTCCATCCCGTAGTAATAAGTAAAGCACCAGTTCACAAAGACAGACATGCGACAATGTTTATTCAGCATTATTTAGGGACCCCCCCCCAAAGCAGGAAAGGACCTCCCTAGTTTGGTGAATGGGTGAGTTAATTATGGCCTATTATGCACTACTGAAGCGACTGAGCCAGAGTCCCTGGACTTAGATTTTTCAAACATGTATTAGGAAAACCACTCAACCATGTTGTCTGCAAGAAACTCCCTTTTAATATTAAGAGGAAAAGTAATGGGATGAAGCTATACCATGCTGACACTAAGAAAGGTGGAGCAGCTCTTTCAAAGAGAAAGATTCTGAGCAAGTTGAAGGATAAAGAAGAGCACAACAAAATTAAGGGGTCAACTCTAACGATCTGTGTATACATATAACGTCAAAATGTGAAGCTCAGTGACTTATCCATTTCTCTTTGCAGTTCTTTCTAGTTGGTGACTTCAACGGCCCTCTTGCAGTGATTGACAGGCCCAGCAGGGCAGGAAAGTCAGTAAAGATAGTTGAACTAACTAGCACCAGTCTGCCACATCTAAAGGAAAAAGTACTCTATAAATGTTCAACAGCACTAATACTTTCCTCCGAGTTCACGTGGAACATTCACTAAAATAGACCACATTCTAGGCTATGGAAAAGCCAGGCCCAGAGAAGCGACAGATCCCCCCCTATCGATGGTAGGGCATGTGCTTTTTTGGTTGTATGTATAATGAACATGAAAATAAGTGGGTGCCTACCTTCTAGTATAAGTCCTCAGAGAGGACACTGACCTAGGATTGCATGTGCATGTAGAGCATCTGTAAGTGTTCCACCTTTGGGTTCTCCATATGTAAAGACCTAAGTCAGGGGTCAGAGATGAGAAGGTCAAGCCATTGCCTCCTGAGTTTGAGGAATGGGGCAGGCAGATTTTCCCCGTTAGGAGGCTGGAGATTTGCTCTGGAGTCACTCACTCTTTCGTTAGGTACTAGAAAGACAGTAGCTTTTTCAAGAGCCTCCCCCCAACACTGTCCTTTTACGGGGTACCAGGTATTAGTCACCCGGCCTACCCACAGCCCCTGAGAACTGAAACTGCTCAGATCCCAGCCCCCACCAACCAGGAGGCCATGTTTTTGTACCATGTGACTATGCTTTCCGGGGGCTCAGCTGATTGGCCTGAGGCAGCCACCTGACCCTGGAGCAGCTTGCCTGGTGGCTGGCTACTGACTCCTGGGACCGAGGTATAAAGGGAGGGGCTGGGTTAAACCATAGGCATATTTGAAACGAAGATGAAATAAGCCAGTCGGCAAGAGGGACAGATGCCAAAAGGTTGTTTAGATACAGAATTAAGGTGAGACTTGAAGCCTAGAAGGCTCCAAGAAGCCAGGTCTTCAAGGCGCTTTATTTTGTAATCCAAATGCCCACCTGTGCCTTTTCAACACATGATCCCTTCTGCCTGGGATTCCTTGACGGAGGCCCACAGAAGGGAAGGGAACACTACACACTCCTGGGTTCATACATCCAGGGTTGACAGCTGGATTCAATCCCCCTGTAACCATTTTGAAGTCAGTAGGCATTTATTTCCCTTACATGTAAGCCACCAAGGACCAGGGTCTGGTGGCTCCTAGAAAGCCACCATGTTGGGAGCACGGAATATATAGCTGCCTTCTACCCTGTGGACCAAGACATAGTAAAGCATGTTGTACATTGTAAGGGCAAAGAGGATGGAGAAGGACTCTCACGTGTGATTCATGGGCAAACAAGTTGGGTTTCTGCAGTGATTTGGAAGTCCACACTGGGACAGAACTTAAGTACCTCCCCAGACTAAGCACCTCCCTGGTGCTGACACTGCCATTTACTGGCTTTAAGACACGCATGGGGTAATTTGTGACTCCACTGACATAACTTCTGAGCCTTCGTTCTTCATCTTTAACATGGGCATGTAGTTAACACCTTAGGGCTATGGAGACAGAGAATTCATATGAAGTACCTAACAGCGCAAGACGTCTGAGTGTTCATGATGTGAACGTCCATAAAACCTTGGGCCACTTATAGGCTACCACATTATCTTATTCTGCTCCCCTACAGGCCATAGAAGCTCCTTATGTATGAGCAGCATCCTGTCTCAGTGTGCCCCACCAATGACCACTACAGCACTCTGCATGTAAGGGCTCAAATATATACTAATCGAGTGTCTGCTTCTACAGGGCATGGATGGGTCTTCAACCCACTTAAATCTAGAGATTACCCATTTAAGGATGTACTGGCAGAAAGTCAAGCCAATGAACCAATGCAGTTGTAAAGTAAATGGGGCAGCACACAATGAATTAAGACAAACTGACCTTTAAGATTGTCCCTCAAAGCCTAGGCCCAAAGGAAGTATGTACTTTTAGTTACCCCACTGTGTGTCCATCCTATGGGCCATTCACACACATAATTATATTTAAGTTGTACAACTCGTCCTGCTTCACAGGTGGAGAAAAAAAGGACACCACCCTATACTCCTGCGAATGCTAGTAGCTAAGCAATGTTGAGAGCTTGCCCCAATGGAACACATCCAACCTGCAGAAGAGGTATCTGTAAGGTTTCAGAGACCTGAATTAACTTGACATTTAAAGTTGGAGTGCACAAAATCGATTTCTAGCTCCCTTTGAAAATGAGGGATGAACTGGCAACTCTGGGTCTGCATTCTCACATGACCTCAGAGTTATGTAGAGAGCCCAGCTCTGGTCTAAGATGGATTCACTCCTGACCAAGCCCCAGCTCTCCCAGTTTCATGTCCCTTACCTGTCTGGTCCCTGTGAGTGCACTTGGGTTTGAGAAATCTGAAATAAATGTTGGTATTTATAGCATGCGTGACGTTCCAGGAAGCTATAGGGTATCAGGAATGTGACCTGATAAACTATGCAGCTCCCTTTTTAAACTGGGACTTTGATGGGCAAAAGTCTCAAAGAATGACCTTTGTATGGGCAGCAGGATAGTCTGCCGAGTCAGTGTTATTTGGAGATTTGACCCTTCAGAGACAACCAGATGACTAAAGACTCCATCTCATTGGGGCAAAAAAGGATGATCAAGATTTGAGGTATGACTACCAAATGTAAAATAGCTAGTGGGAAGCAGCTGCATGGCACAGGGAGATCAGCTCGGTGTTTTGCGACCACCTAGAGGAGTGGGGTAGGGAGGGTGGGAGGTAGACGCAAGAGGGAGGGGATATGGGGATATACTTATGCATATAGCTGATTCACTTTGTTATACAGCAGAAACTAACAACACTGTAAAGCAATGATACTCCAATAAAGATGTTAAGATTTGAGGTATGTATTGATAGAATACCCACCTACAACGTTAAGCCATACGTGAAGTTTTTTTTGTTTGTTTTTTTGTTTGTTTGTTTTTGGCCGCACTGCATGGCATGCAGGATCCTAGTTTCCCCTAACCAGGGATCGAACCTGCACCCCCTGCAAGTGGAAGCGCAGAGTCTTAACCACTGGACCGCCAAGGAAGCCCCCCACACTTGAAGTCTTAGTATGTTTAGGAAACCCTCTTCCTCTATACACTAGGTTGGAGAACTTTTATATATCTTTCTTCAAAAGGTGGTTATTGTAACTAGAGCCTCTCAGTTACTTGGTTATCCAGGGTACATCTTTACTTCCATCTAAAGAACAAGATGTCTTTTTTTTTTTTAAACAATGCTGTAGCTAGAGATTGTATCCCAAGCCACAAATACACTTTGACAGTGACCTCCAACACTTGTGAATGTGAGCCCCATGCTCCAGGAGTAATTGTGAGGTCTGAGTTAGGTTTGTTTCCTCTATGAGCATTAATCGAGGTTATTTCAGCTGAGGGTTCCCCAGAACAGCACTTTCAAGATCGAGAAGACCTCACACAACTTTAAGGCTCAAACCTAAGATTTCCCCCTTGGAGGGAGAACTGGGGAGGAATGCACCATCTAGGCACTTCAGACGATGTCTAACACCTGCTCTGTGCCAACCACTGGTCCACGTGGGGTCAGGGGAACAGCCGGGAGTCCCTACCCTTGCAGAACTCAGTCTAGTTAGAGGCAGTCACGCATACAGATTCGACTGTTAAGTCACTGGGATACACGAGGCTTTCCTAGGTAAGGAACTAGTGTCACCTACGTAGTGGCCCTGTAACACCAAGCTCAGTCTTCACGTCTGGCTGCAATGATTACAGTTTGTAGCATCGACGCTCATGGAGGAGCGTTTTCATGGTGCATAACATCCGTTAGTGCCTTTGCAATGGAAAGGTAAGTTTCAAATGGGGTTCAGAGCATCTCAAATGGACCTTGATTCCTCCCCCACTCCCCTCTCCAGTCTCCTCTATCTCAGCGAGTGGCAGCATTTAGTCTCTATACTTCACGCCCGTAAGATAAGCACTGCTTTTTCTTTTCTTTTTTTTTTTTTTTAGACAAAGGGTGTTACAGAAGCGCAAGTACCCCCCAGGTCAAAGTTCATGTGCTATTGAACCTGAATCCATCAACCTAGCCTACTTGAAAGTGACAGTTCTACTCCATGAAGCCTTCAGCCCTGCATGGAGGATGCCCCACCCGACTCCAGGAACCCCTTGAATCCCATCTCAAAGGGGGACTGAGACTTGGGATTACGGTGGGCTTGTTTGCTGGCCTCTATTTCCCCACGGGAAGGAAGGAGAGGTTGAGAAGTGATTCCATGCAGAGCACCAAGGCCCTAACTGGAAGGGAAAGACTCTCTGCTCTGGGGATGGGTGGAGAGAAGGTTCTGAAAGAAACACCTGCTCCACAGCGCCACGTTGTCCGAGCACCAGAGGCAAGAGGTGCTAGGATCTCCCAGGTGTGAGAACCACGTTACAGCGGAAAGGCTAACTTATTGCTCCTTATCCGGGTTAACAGCCTAAACAGCTCTGCTACCAGGTGCTCCAAAGGAAGGGCACACTGAGGCTGCAGCGTGGCAATTCCCCGCTTCTTTCTGCTTCTCCAAAAGCAAACAACTTGCTAGCAAAATCCAGTGCTTCCACCAAAAGCCAATTCCACCTGCAAATCAAGGTGAGCTTTCAGGAGCCACCTATTTTGACCTGTGAAGCAGCAAGTTTGGGTTTTGTAAGCAAGAGTGACTCACAGCGAAGCTATTTTTGTAATTTGCTAATTCCCTTTATCCAAGATGCTCCTGTGCATCTTATTCCTCCATCCCGGGGCTGGGCCTCCAAGGTGAGCTTCCTTGTCAGTTTGAGAACTGTTCCATTTCCTCTCCAGCTCATCTCAGAGGTGAAAAGAACAGGGAGGGGTTGGGGAGAGCAGCCAGGAGACTCAGGTTAGCCCGGGGTCCCAGGCAGTTCAGGGAAGGACCGGACTTATTCTCCTGTCCACTGTGCCGAACATCTGTCCTCGTTAACTTGCACAGGTTTCTGGTTTTTTAAGCTTTTCCACGTAGACACACTATGGGCACTCTACATTGTTTTTATTTTTTATTTTTTAAATAGTCTGTGTACTTTCATGTTCCGATTGTTTGTCTCTGAGTTATGACCCAGGATCCATACTGCAGGACTTGCTTGAGGACTGGAAATTCCATGAACAAACAGACATGAGTTATTGCCCCCAAACACCAAGTGGCATCAGGAGCTAAGTCAAGCGTTAACCCAACAAGCATTGCTGAGGCCAGATGGAATCTCTGCTTCCAGATCTGTGAACCTGTGTCTAGAAACAGTTCCAAAAAGCCAGAGCCAAGGTATGGTCAGCCCCCTCAAGATGGCTGTTCTCTTCGCTCTCTGTGCGTCCCCTGCTCGACCAGTTCCTGCCTCACCTACACCCAACTCACACGACTGAGCTTTCCTCTTCCATCAGTAGCTGCCTGTGTTCTTGGCTCCTTGCCCCAGCCAGTAACTGTTCTAATCCTTAGACCCGGATGGCCCTTCCTGCTAGTTTATCGAAGGGAAACATCTGCCCTTGTGATGGTCATTAACCCCAGCGACTATATAGGATGTGTTCCTTCTGGTTTCCATAGTAACTGAAGAGCCAACCCAAAGTCAATTCCTCCTTTTACCTGGTAACCTCTTCCAAGTACAAAGGACTGCTACTGAGTCCTGCCTGTTGTCTGCTGTACACGACGGGTTGCTGCTCTAGGACTTGGTTTCGGACGTCTAAGATTCCGTCTCCAATAAGTCACTGATGTCTGGTGCTGTCTCCAGGCTCTTTCTTTGGTCTGGCGGCTGGG
This sequence comes from Eubalaena glacialis, assembly GCF_028564815.1. Classification (NCBI taxonomy): domain Eukaryota; kingdom Metazoa; phylum Chordata; class Mammalia; order Artiodactyla; family Balaenidae; genus Eubalaena; species Eubalaena glacialis. Next base: position 79,384,105 of record NC_083730.1, read on the forward strand.
CAATTCCAAGGTTTGCAGGCCTGTGAGGTGCAGCCTGACAGACAACCATGCTTATGTCAGACTAGAAGTCCAGTAGGACAGCCTCCTTCAACCCAAAGCAAAAAAATCCTCCAAAGCATCAGTTAAACTCCACGTTTCATCCTTCTACTGAGGCAACTCCCCCAAACTTTTTTTGGGGGGAACCGGCACTAGAGATCCCACTTTCCCTAAATCGTTATTCACCATCTTCATTTGATACGTTTATAATATTTCTCCATTCTCTTAATGAGAATTTCTAGTAAGCCTACTCAAGTGAGGAAACACATTTTGCCAAGATCTGAGGATGGTCTTCTAGTTCAGTCTTGCAAGAACTTCCTATTAAGTTGGCCTTTCATATACCATGATTCTTCCATGTAGGATTAGTTGGCCAGTTCTACCATCTGAGTTTCTTTTAAAGGGAATTGTGCTTTCTTGTTCTGAAGTGGTCGGCTGAAACAGTTTAGGAAGACCCTGGGATGAAAAAGTCACTGGAACACACGATGATCCTTCATCTTCACATGTGGTCCTGAGTCAGGCACAGCTTTAAATGTAGTCATTTGATTGGAAGAAGACTGCTGTTGGCAAAGGACCCAAACAGAACCTGAGCTAACTTTGCATTCCTCCCTCATCCTGGGTGCTTAACCTTTTCTCCTTTCATAGGTTAGGTGAGCATCTCCCAAGTTAGTCCACAGGACCCTGGGTCCACCGTTACCCCAGAAATTTGTGGTTCCTAAGTCAGAGACGCGGGTTTATGCAGCATTAAACATTCCTTTGCAGAACTTATCAGGGCTTTGAATATGCCCACATGGATGTGAACCTCTGAGAAGCTTGAGGTGCAGCATTCCCTCAAACTCATTTGGGGTCTGAACCTGTTATCATGCTGCAGGAAAAGGTCAGTTCTAGGATTCTACTCTGAAAGACAAAATTGAGGATTGTTTTGCAGATCAAGAAGTTGAGAATAGGCATGAGTAAGTTGTTTACCCAAGATCCTGGTGGCCTCAGACCCAGGACAGACCTATGTTCCTTATCCTTTTTCCTGCTTCAATTTTTCTTCATAGGCCCTATCACTACTCGATTCATTCTGCACATCCATCTAGAATATACCACGCAGGCAGGCGCTCTCTCCTCCACCAAATATTCAGCACCTATGGTAGTGTCCAGAGTATAACAGGCGTTCAGTTTTTTACTTGGATTACTCCACTGTAACACGCCCAGACTTCCATTCAAGGAGATCTGGGACCACATTTTTGTATTCTGCTCTGTAACAATGTTGTCTTTATCAAAATAGCATTTCACATCTCAAAGGCTTAGAGAAAAGTTAGGCTTCAGTAAATGTGATGTTGATTTGATGCCAACCTTGGTTTGGTAATTTTCCACTTCAGGGACTATGTAATCCCAGATTGAGATGCAAACTTAGATCTAAGAACACGGTCCAGAGCATCCTGAACACACACTTTGGAAGCAAAGACCTGAGTATGCAGTGCCCAAAGGACCAGGCTTAGTCATTATTCTTGGCAACAGCTTTCACGATCTCTGGAGGCCTTGAAAGAACATGGGATCATGTGCCTGGATGCCCTCATCTCATAAGCATCTACATGGTCACCCAGAGTCACCACCTCCCAGTGGGACGTGGTGGCCTTCAGAGCATCGGAAGAGCAGTGCCTCCAAAAGGTTGGAGGACCCATACGCATAGCAACACTGCAAGGGAGAAGACTGAGTCCCCATGGGAGAAATTAAGGCTCTTCGGCCTTAAGGGGAGAAAGTTAGGTCAGCCCATTTACCTGGCAGAGAACCACTGCCACCCACAGTGATCTCCAGAGGCCTGCAGGTAGACACTCCTTTTTATTGGAAAGCAAGCCCCAAGAGGTTAAGTGACTCAGGCCAAGACACACAGCTGTTAAAACTCAGACTGGAACTCGTGTCTGAGGGTCAGGCTAGGTCTCCTCCCAAAAGCACAATTGCTCTGGAGGACTAGGAAGACCTCAACCTCAGGCCAGACGCACAGCTTAGACTTTCCCAAAACCTTGACCCATGAACTTGAGACAACCTTGCCTTTGTCCTGAGATCACTCTCCAGGCTCTTATGCGTGTTGAACTTGGGTAAGAGGATAGGAAGTTACAACCTGGCCCCCTTTTACTCCCACTGGAGATTTCAAGAGGGAGATTGCACACGAAGCCCCCAGGGCGACCCAGCAGAGCCATGATGCTTGGACAGGGAATTGAGGATTGCTGCTTATTACAGACCATACTCTTGCCTACTTCGAGAATACCAGACACTAGCCTGCAGCGCTGCCCTAGGATGCTGTGTCGAGAAGGATTTCACATCCATTCAGTCACTCACTGTGGACCAAGCGCTGCCATGATTAGCAGTGACCCAGGGAGGAAGGGCGGCAGGTTTGCTGTTGTGCGTCACTTGGCAACTCGTTTACACAGGGAAAGTAGGGCTCAGGACTAAAGTTAGAGCCGATTCCCCTGCCTTTCATGCAGCACTGCCCTGGACCTTCAGACGAATCCCCTAAGAACATAAAGGGGAAAAGTACGTAGCGCCTTGCAAATTTTTTTTTTTTTTTTTTTTTTTTTAAGGCAGCAACAACCTCCGAGTGACTTCCCCTGAGGAGGGAGGAACGAAGGGAGTGATGTATCGGCACTTGGCTTTCCTGACACTTTACACGGATGTGAACACAAGGCCGGCACAAGAACTACTCCCCGTGACCCAAAGGGGGCAGCACTCACCCAACTTAGGGAGAGAAAGTACTAAAGCCGTTGCGAGAGGAAAACCCTTGGCTCGTTCCCTTATAAGGGACGTTTAAATCGAGTTATTCTCAATATTCTGGATGAGCCCTACCTAATCACATGAGCCCTTTAAATGTGTGTCTAGAAGTCAGACACGGAAAGCCAGCAAATCAAAGCACAAGAAAGAATCATAATACGTGGTTGACAGCTTGAAGATGGAGGTGGGCACACGGCAAGGGAGGGAGGAGGGCCTAGAGGAGCTGAGTGGCCTTCAGCTGCCAGCCAGCAAGTGACCGCAGCCTTACACTGCGAAGAACTGAATTAGACCAGCTAGAAGAAGCTTGAAGCCGATTTGACTCCTAGTCTCCAGATGAGGCTTCAACCCAGCTGACACCATGATTTTAGCCTTGGGACACCTGAGCAGAGAACCCAGCCACCCTGAGCCTGGTCAGTGCCTACAGAACAGTGAAATAGTGGACTTATTTTTAAAGCTGCCGAGTTTTTGCTCTGCAGCAATAGAAAGCTAACACAGACTCCCTGTTGCCACGATTGTCATGTGTGCTCTGAAGAAAAAGCATAGATACACGCGCATTACAGGGGAACAAAAGCTTCGCTGTGGAGATTTGGGGGCATCCCCTTTCAGATAATACCCCAGGGATGATATACAGACTCCGTCTCTGCTGTTCTCTATTAAGATGGTCAAGCCATCACCAGAGGCTTAAAATGCTTAACGAGGCTCACTAGACCAGGATTGAGTTGAGTCTGTTCAACTGACGTCAGAAATGGTCAGACCTCGGTTAAGAAGGCCTCCGTCAACCAGCATCCAACCAGAATACCCACTTTGTTATGCTGTTATCTGTTAATGAAGACCTAAGCCACTCGGACCGTGTAGAGGGCTTCTTAGGAGACATGAATAGTTGATATCTCCGAGGTCTGAGCCATGCTCACCCCACTGATGCCAGTTCCTCCCATTAAACATGAACTCGAACCTCAGTCTTTAAAACTGGTCCCCCCAAAAGGGACTGTCTCATAGGGTAACATGGGAAGAGAATCTAGTCACTGAAGATCTGCATTTGAGTGCCTACTCTAGGCCAGGAGCTTCGAGTCCGTCTACTTCTTGGAAAGGGTATGCTCTTCCCGAAGATGCAGAAAGATTCCAAGGAAGGAATTGGGTCTGTTAAGCTTCACATTGCATCTCATCTTTGGTCCCTTAAATCTTGGAAGGGCCTCTCGTCGGAGGTGGGACACAAGCAGATAGACCTCACAAGCTGAGCACTGGGGCAGGAAGTACCTTTGGGAAAGAAACCAATACCATCTGCATGGAACAGGTCATCGGCAAGTCAATATCGAACCTGGTTTGATATTTCTAGGGCTATCTTGAGCCTAAACTCTAAGACCAGCTGAGCCTGCTATATGGGAGCAAAATTTGCCATGAGGATTAATTTATGCTGATTTTTAGGAAACAGAAGACACAGGAAGCTTTGTTACCTCTCCCTTAACTGCCTGAAAGAACTTAGAGGGGCTGATCCCTGAAAAAAAGCAACCAGAGGTATCTACAGAGAAGATGGGCTAGGTGTGGCTGCAGGGACTCAGCAGGGTCTAGAGACCCGAGTCCGCTCTGTGACCCCATTGTCTCTGCGTGGCCCAGCGACCAGACATTTGAATGTCCATCTCCATGTGAATTGCCTTCCTCCTCTTTGACGTCCCGAACTATCCAACACCTTCTTTTGTCTACCTGGAGACGATCTGTAAAAAAGGTGAGGGCTTTGACCATTTTGGTGAGCTACCCCAAGTTTTCTTGGGCTGCTCCCATATATACATCTTAACCTTTTGTTTCTCTCCTGTTCATCTGTCTCATGTCAATTTAGTTCTTAGAGCAGCCAGAAGAGCCTAGAGGGGCAGAGGAAAATTTCTTCCTCTGACACTGCTGAGACTGGATTTGGACTAATACAAAAGTGACTCCAAAACTAATGCCATGGATGCATGTGACCTTAAGGGTCCATGCCATCCAAGAGCATTCCTTCCATTTCTATAGGGAAGCTGAGGTATGGTCTCGCCTTGCCTGAAGGCTCAGTACTTCTGAGCATCTCCTTTCCATTCTAGAAACGCTTCAGGATCTTGTGCTTGCCCTCCTTGCTTCCATCCACGTGTTCCTTCTCTGTGCTCAATTCTGAGAATTCAAGGCCAGCTTTCAGCGTTCAGTCCACGTGCACAAAGCCAGTGTGTGATCTACCTCAAAGTCTAGTCCGTGGTGAGGCAGGCAGGGGAGTTGTCATCCTATGTAGGGTACAGCATCCTAAACACTTTTGCAAGACCCTATGGAATCCGCCGCCTGCTCTCGTCTCCAGCTCACATCATCTGCTTTTCCTCACCTCAGGCTCTGCTCCATCTGGCCCCCAGGTCTGTGCAAAAGCCCTTCCCTCAACTTAGGCTTCCAAACTCACCTGACTCTTAGGGATTGGGCTAGTGCAATGCGGGAGCCCGCAGGAGACCTAGGAGGTCACACACACACAAAAGGGACCCACTGATGCCTGAAAGGTAACAGTCTGTTTATCCCTCTAACCACCCCCTACCCCCAATTAGATCAGGCTGGACTCTACCCCAGCAGCTGGCATGTGGCATGTTCTTGGGAAGTTCTGAGGGATATGAAAACAGGTGCTGCTTTACAGAAGTCCACAGTGATTCTAGAGCAAGGCTCAGATGAAGGGCCAGGAGCGGAGGCTCACAAAGTTGGGTTGGACCCTGCTGCTCCTGCAGATTGCCTTTGCCGAAACCCAGGTGCACGTGCTTTTAGTCTTGTCTATTGAAGAATCATCTCAATTCCTAGACTTCACTTCACATTGTACTGACAGCTGCCCCATCCTCCCCCAGTTCTCAATCAATGCCAAGCCAGAACTCCGCGTCGGGGCATGCATTATTTATCTCTAATGGGAGTAGAGTTACTCAAGGCATCAATGAATCAATGGATGCAGATGTGTCATCAGGACCTTCCTCAATCAATAGGTAGGGGGCAGATTCAACAGGGGAGGGAGAATGAGAAGGGAAGGGCCTGAAGATTCAGGGCAACCAGTGTTGACCCGAGTCAGGATCTGAGCTGCAGCCTTAGCTCAGACCCTAAACAAGTCTTTGTCCAGGTGGGCCTCAGTTTCCCTCATCTGTATAAAGGGGCAGTGAGGCTAAATCATCTTAAGACACTTCCAGCACTCATCTTTTTAATTAAGAGACTTGAAGTTTCCAGGGTCTGTTCCCAGGACCAGCTAGAAATGTTCAAAGCAGTTGAAACTAGTTTAACTAGCTCAGGCGCCTTCAGAAGTTGAGTTTTGGAAAAGCCATTATTTTTACAACATAAACGATGACTCACATACCCAGGGGCAGCTGAGTCTGGATCATGCTTTCCATGATGGGCATGGCCTCTTACATGTTTCTGCCTAGGGTAAGGGTTGATCTCATTTTTAGTATGTTATAACTAATCCTGGCTCATAAAGACAGTTTGGAAAGTAGAGAATAGGGAGGATTTAGCATTACATTTCCCCCAAGTTTTAAGGGCTTGGTTTTGTACCTTCTTAGAACTGTTTAATGGGTCTGATGATTTGCTTCCATGAGTTGGACTCTAGCCATGACTATACGCCTAATAGACATTTGGGTTTAGCTTTGCCATTAACAAGTCTTTGTGCCTGAAATGTCTGTACTCAAGGGATGAGGGCTCTGGGTTGTCGGCCGTCGTTTTTTTCCAGCTCTTCCCTGGTGAGGCCCTTGCTTATTCCCATGGACCACTGTGCTATTGGAACCTCATGCTACCTAGGGAGACACTGGGCACGTAGGGTCCCCCTACAGGAGGGTATTTCTTGAGGTCCCCAACTTGTATCAGAACTAGTTAGAGTACAGTGAGGGGCTCAGCCCTCATAGCATCTTGGACGTCCCATAGCTTGCCCTTCACATCACTTATATTCCACCTTGGGCTTCCCTGTCTCAGGGAACGCTGCTACTATCTACTTAGCCCACACAACTGGGAGTTCTAGCCTTGATGGCTCTCTCCCCTTCGTACCCAAAAGCCAGTTGTTGTTGGTTTTTTTTTTAAATCAAGTCCTATTACCACTTCAATCCCCAATCCATTTTCATCTTGCCACTCTCATTGCCACAGCTTGGATCCCAGTCCCATACCTCACGTGGATAACTGGAGTATCTCCCTGCTATCTCTATTTCTTGCTGCCTATAAATTAGATAGTTGCCAGTGATCGACAAAGCACACGCTCAAGTTTTGATTGATGTCTTCACATCATCTCTGGAATAAAGTTCGAAGAGATCCCACAGAACAGGGCTCCTGCCCATCTGTCCCCTCATCTTTAGCTGCTGCCACCACCCCCATATGCCCATCGTGCTCCAGTCATTGTCCTTTTGTTCTTCATCCCAAACTCATTCCTACCTCAGGACCTTTGCACTGGCTGTTCCACTTTGGATGTTCAAGGTTTTTGCACAGACTTCAATAACTCACACATCCATTAATTCTCAGCCGAGGACTCTGAATTAGTTACTGAATCTAAACTAATCAGTGAACCCCGTACTGGATTCAGGCACAGGAGGCCTGAGTTATACTGGATAGTTGAAGTATTACTGCCCTGGGGTATGGAATTCTCCGAATTTATTTTAAGTGCTTTATCCCAGAAGGATTAAGAAAGCCTCAGGCAGATGACAGCCTTGAGTTAGGGAGGGATCCTTTGGGGAATCTTTCAAAAGAAACAAACCTAGGCAGAGAGCACGTTTCAGGAACTGTTAGATGCTTTTCCTAACAGAAGCACTCTTAGATATTTAGACTTATTACGGAAATTAGATCAAATGGAGTTGGCCCCCCAAAATGAGTTCTGGTCCTCACACCTCAAAAGGTAATGTCCTCGTAAGTCAGATGCAAATGTCAGAGGCTAGATAGAGCTCAGAATCCAAGTCCAGGTTTACAGAAAAGCTAGATCATTCCTTATTCTTGCTCTTGGTTTGGTGTCTGACATGTAAGCAGGTGCTCAGAGTTTTCTTTCTGTCCCTTTATTCGACCCTAGATGCCAATGGTTTTTTTGGCTTGGATCTCAGGTGAGACATGCTTAGAAGCAAAGCACTTCAGATCTAAGAGCAAGAACAGTTGCGTTTAGAAATCAGGGCTACTGTCCCTCCAGCCCAGTCTTTGCTCTAGAAGAGACTGAGAGGTTTAGTGTCCAGTCTTTCCTAGACACCCACTAGGATGCCGGTGAAAGTCGACCATTCCTAAACCACTGGCACACCAACTTCCCACAACATTCCCTCATCCATGACTTGACTTTCTCCCCAGAGCCCCCATTTGCTGCACGAAGTGATGGGCAACAGCCTGCAGGGCTGTGACAGCATCACAAAACTGGCCCACCTGTCTCCTATTCCTGTAGGGTCTTGGAGGGCAATCAAAGCCATTAACTGCTGGGAACCCAACAATATGAAGTTGTCCTGGTTACGAGGTGCTGGGCACAAGGTCACACCCGTGGGAAGTGGGTGGAACAAGATCTTGTGACTTCAGTCCGAGAGGTTACTTGGGGGAGAAACGGGGCATTGGAGGTAGGGAGAGAAGGGGGTAACTGAGTAGATAAGAACATAGAGGCAGCCAATCCCCACATCAGGATCTCTAGGGGCACAATGAGGAGCTCACAAGAGGAACCAGTGCTTATGCCACATACAAAATGGTTGAGGCATGATGAACGCCAAACTGCTGGTAGTTACCATTTGCCTAGAGATTAATGGACATGCAGAATTTGAAAGGATGCCACGGAGATAGTTCAGACGAATCCAACAAGCTGAGCAAAACTAAGTTCAGACTCTGTGAGTCATGGGACCCAGTGCATGTGATTTCATCCCCAAACTTTCTCATTTAACAAAGGTGATGATAGTACCTAGTTGGTTGGGTTATGCGGATCCATTGAGAATGTACCCCTAATGGGGCAGATCTAGGTTTTGTAGAGCCTGAGCTAGCTTTGAAGTCTCTAAGATGCAGGATTATGAATTTGGAGTACGGAGCCCAGTTTAAGCTTCAGCTTTAGGGTAAATCTGCCGATTCAGAGGCAGATCAGTCCTTAGTGCATGCTAGATGCGTATCACGTGGCAGCTGTTATTGGCAATCTAGTCAGGAGAGGAAAAATCATCCCAGAGCCACGAAGTACTTGTTATGTTACCACTGAAAAGTTCATGTATTGGGGCTGACACCCAACGGGGTCCTATGAACTGTGCACCCTCTAGTTTATATCCAGGTGGGTCAGATCAGAAAGGATGCAGGTGATGGTTGGCAAAGGGAGCCCAGGCCACCCGTCTGTCCTCACCTCTCTGCTTTATGCCCATTTTAACCCAGAACGAGTCAGTTTTCATTTCCAAGGTTAGGGTCCCTTTAAGGAAGACGTGGTCTAGAGTTGAGCCCAGGGATTGATGCAGTTTTAGGGGCCACGCATTCCTGGGTACCATCTGGTTCCCTGCGTGTGCATTTGTTCCCTCTCCAAGAAGTAGAAAGTTCCCCCATAAGTGCAGCCCAGTTCGCCCACCACAGCTTTACTGTCTACGTGATCTTTCAGCTCTAAGTGTTGATCTTTCAACTCTAAGTGTTGTGGAACTCATGCTAGGTGATCTTCAGTTCAGGGCTGAAAGAGAAGGAACCACTTAGCCAAGTTACTATATTCACACCAAGCCATGCCGTCTCTGTTAGCACGGCCTCAGCTGTCTCCGGGTCATGAGTCCAAACCAGTCCAGTCGGTTGTGGCCAGGGGCATGTGACACACGCCATGGTCCCCAGCTCAGTCCTTTGAAAGCCAGGGCCGGGTAATGATTGCACATCTAAAACCACCACCAGGGCCAAGATACACCAGGGCTTAGAGCGCCAAACCCCGAGTCTAGGGAGCACTTAGGTGAGTTTCACTTGAGGGATCACAGAGGAGTAGAGACCCTCCTGAGGGCCAGACAGGACAGGACAGAAGTTTGGATCTGCTTTGTCATAGGAAGAGGGGCAAAGGCACTGAAACCCTTGGTTTTGACTCCCCGTGTATGGGTCAATGACCACTGATTTTGGGCCTGAGACTTAACATCCTCAGGGCTGCCCTTTGGCTGATATGACTTCTTCCAAGTGCCAGCCATGTGCACAGTTTACCCCAACTAGCAGGGCTGCTCCTGTTCTTAAGAAACTCGCAGTCTAGTGGGGGAGAAGGACTGTTAGAGGCCAAGTCAGCATCTACAGCAGACACGTGGGATCCGCGTGCTTACACTTAGCTTCCTCCACGTTCAGTTATGGCCTAGGACTGCCCGTCTCGGCAGGGACAGCATCTTGCCTCAAAAGCACAGCCTTGCTTTCTGCTCATAGGTGCATCTCACCACGGATGCACATGTGCAATTTACAAGTGTAGCCAAGTCTGAGCCCAGATTCCATCCTCACCTAACCGGAAGATGGGGACCGCCTCCCGTAACCTTGGAAAATTCTCCAAGGCATTTGTACACTTCTCAGGTGGCCCCAGTGGCTCTCAAGCCTCCTCAATACAGCCTTGTTTCCTTTTATTCTAACCTCTCCTGTCCCTCAACACCTTGGGGGCTCAGACTACTTTCAAAGGAATCCAAATTAAAATGAATCAACAGGGGGAAAAAATCAGCGGGGTACCTGCAAAGCAAAGATGAAAAGCCTTATAAAGAGCCATAACCCCAGTCAAGGGCAAGCATGATTTTGCATTGTAGGAACACTTCTCATGGCTTAGGAGGTTACAGGTGACCTCCTGTGTGAACAGACTTTCTAACTAGCAAGCAAGGGCATCTTCTCTTATGAAGTAGCACCATGTTAATTCAAGATTAATAGGCTAAATTCTCCCGTAGGGAGGAGATCAACCTTGCTGAGCTCAGAGCATTGGGATTAGAGAGAGAAATCTAAGATTAGGACAGTCAGAAGTCACATGCATGCTGTGTCAGACACAATTCTGGGGGTACATTAGAGAAGACTCAACACACCCATTGGAATAAACCATCCTCCAATAATCATGGGGTTACATTGTAAACAGTGTCTCTAGAGGATCCCAACCAGTTCTCATTCTCAAAGAATTCCTCACTCAGAATCAGCCTCCTTTTATAAAAACATGAGCAAGTCCCCAGACCATAGTTCACCTCCTTTTGCCTCAGCTTTGTCTTTTGTTAAATAAGGGCTAGAGCTTCAAGACAACTCACTCATTTTTGAAGAGAATGAAGTTGAGAGAACGACAGCAGAAACCCATGCTCCATGCCCATCACTCATGGGTACCTTTCAGCCACCCAACCTTCACTGCAACTCCGGGGGGAAGGCATGCCTTCCCTCCCATCACCCCAAACCCGACTGAGCCTTCCGGGGCCAGCTCAGCCCCACACGCCCTTCAAAGCTTGAGCTAAGGGCTTGTCCACAACGACCACCCCCCTCTTCTTCCTACATTTCACATCCTGGCAGCACAGTTGCAGGAAGACTGTCCATCAGTGGGGGATGAACAGGTAAGACGTGGTGGGTGCCACTAGGAATCCCGCGCAGCAGATAGAAGCAAGGAGCTGGATGCACACACCCAGCAAAGTGAATGAGCCCCCGGATGAAAGCCAAGAGGTTGCCGGGGCACTACACCACCTCCACGTGTTAATAATATGCAAAAACATGCAGTGGCAAATTGTAAGGACCCAATTCATAGGATATTATGGAGTGTTTGGCTATGGGGAATGGGTGCAGAGAGGGAGTGAGACAGGAGGACAGGAGAGAATAAGCCGAGAGGGGGCCCAACAATGCTTGAGTAAGATTGAGAACTTGACTTCAGGTAGAGTTAGTTGAGGCTTGATGACTGACTCATTAGCTTGTAATGCCCCCAAAGCAGCCGAGACCTTAAGAGCACAGGGTAAGCCTCACACTTGAGGTTAATCAAGCAGGAGGACCCACGGGGCACTACTCTACTCCCAGGTGCCTGGACTTAGCGAGTCACAGCTATGCAGAAAGGTGGGCCCAGGGGATGGGAACGCTGGTCCCTTTCAGGGGTGTTCTCAAACTAGCCCTTTTCCTTAGCAGTAAAGAGGCTCCCACCACATGGCACAAGCTCTCTTGGTGTCCACGTGGTCTGCAGGGAACCTCGGGAAGAATAGGCAGCTGTAATAAGGAGGTCTGAGCCACCACCAGGCAACCCCCCCCACTTCCTCCCTTCCCGGTACATAAGGAGCTGAATTCAGAAAAGAGGCAGCAGAAACAGGACCATGGGGATGCTTGGGACCCTCGCCTGAGGTAGCTGAGGCTGCCTTACCAGGGAGCTCTTCCTGCTTGCAGAAGTTTGGAAGGGGATGAAATAACAACTTTTTGATTCGAGGCTCAACTCTAATCGTTTTCCCCAGATTAACTGTCAGCTTTTTCTAACCTGTGCCTTGTACTAATACAGAGCTGATCATTTGAACGATGTACCCATTTAATTGGTATCACCCCATGAAGACGTACTATATATCCCCCCAATTTAACAGTGAGAAAACAGAAGTACAAAGGTTAAGTGACTTGCCCAAGGTCCACAGGAGCTAGCTGGGCTAAGATTCCAGCTGGGGCAGCCTGGCTTCAGAGCCTCGGCTCCCAACACCCACACATTGCACAGACTCTGTGAGAAAACTCAGTGGGTTTCAACCCTACTCCGTGCAACCCTCTTGCCACTTCCCAGGTCAGCGTTGACTTGCCTCGCTCAGTTGTAAAAGGAATTTGGGAGAAATGCCCATCAAAGTCGAACATTGTGAGGTTGTAGTAACCAAAGCCTTTCCCTGGCCCCCGCCCCCATCAAGGGAAAAACTCAGACAGCTTTTAGCCCATGCCAGGAGCTGCTCCCAGCTGTCAAAAGTTGAGCTGCAATTAGCATTCTTGCCTAGCTCCTTCCACGCTTTGGAAGGTAGGCTTTCAGAGCCCAGCGTCCTTGCAAGGTTACATGGCAGCCAGCATGGACCACCACAGTGGGGGAGCTGGGGTGCCTGCAGGGTCACAGAGCACGCCACCTTTATTGGCCAGACAGCCCAGCTAATGGGAATCCCGTCTTTGTCATCCCGTTTCTCTCCCTGTTATAGTTGATACACCCCACGTGGAACCCACAGACAGCTCAGAGATTGGGGTCCTGCCTGTGGGTAGGACCTCAGAGAGAGCTCCAAGAGGCAGAAAAGTAGTTTACTTTTGAAAGCTTCCAGGAAGAGGAAGAAGGAGGCTAGCTGAACGGGTTCCCGGACAGACAGCTAGACTCTTTCCTCTTTCAATTCCCTCTTCAGCCCCCCTTGGCAGCCCCTGGAGGAGAGGCAAGGCTTGCAGCGGAGCCAGAGCCTCAGAAAGCTTCAAGGCAGAAGGACAAATCTCCCCACAGCTCTGGAGGCCCCAGTTCCAGCATTCTTCTCGTCTCTAAGCAACTTAACCGCTGCTCTTTCCTCCTCCTCTAGGTCAAAAAACTTTGAGGCTACTCCTGAATTTTCCTAAAATCTAGAACATGTTAAGAAATAGAAAGAAAGCCTAACCAGCACTCACCACCGCCCCACCCTGGCAAATAAGGCTTCCTTGGCTTAGAATGAAAGAAAGCACCTTCCGTCCAACCCTCCTTCGACCCCCCCCACCCCTTCCCCGAAAAGGAAAGCAAGATGGCAGATCCCAGAGAAAAGACTTAAGCAAGGGCCTGAGGTGGTCCTTTTAACTCTTCCTGTGGTGCCGTCTTCACTGCCCATTGGCTGGTTGCTTTCCTCCCAAATGCCTTTCACCTGGGCCCACGAGCAGCTCATGGAAGTATTTAATTCCAGGTGATGCTTATTAGGAGAGCGACCAGAAGCTCCCAGTTTATGCCCACCGTCTTGGGGTAATTATTAACAGTGCTGCCTTCCACTGTCAAGTGTGTTCTCTGTTTTGACAATAAGAGACGCTCTTTCTAAAGGAAGATGTGTGTCCTTCTATACCCAACCTGAGCCTGCGGAAAGTCTCCCCACCAGGAGGTGATCATCAAGGACAAAACCATCTGAAAAGGGAGAAGGAGGTGTTAGGAAAGCATCATGGCGATTTCTCCAGCTCCTGTGAATAAGCTGTGGCTGTGAACTCAGCTTCCCAAAGCTTGGCCAGATTATGCCTAACATAACCAGCCCCCATCTTAGCTAGACAGTTCCTTGAATTTAGGATGCTCTCTTGAGAGCTGGACGAGAGATTTTCATCTGTGGTTTTGTTTAAGTCCTCTTTAAACTATTTGTATTGATACTTGAATCCATACCACCCTGAGTCCAAATTCCAGCTCTGCCAACCGACTAGCTGTGGAGTCCGGGTGAGTTCATTTTCCTTCCTTTGCCTCCATTTCCCCCTCTGAAAATGGGGGTGATCCTCACAACCTAGGGATGTCATGAGGATGAAATGGGTTAATATCTGTAAGTCTTCAGAACAGAGCGTGGTATACAGTAAGTGCTATAAAAGTGTCTGTTAATTAAGAATAAGAGGAAGGAGAAAAGAAACAGAACTGATATTTAAGTTTTGTCTATGAGCTGGCTTATGATGTGCTTTAATTCACTTCCAGCATTACACCTTGGAGAAATTATTGTTACCTACATCCCCACTTTGCAGGAAAAAAAATAGAGAGGTTAAAAGATGTACTCAAGATTACCTAATAAGGGGACTTCCCTGGTGGCGCAGTGGTTAAGAATCCGCCTGCCAATGCAGGGGACACGGGATCGAGCCCTGGTCCAGGAAGATCCCACGTGCCGCAGAGCAACTAAGCCCATGCGCCACAACTACTGAGCCTGCGCTCTAGAGCCCGTGCACCACAACTACTGAAGCCCGCTTGCCTAGAGCCCATGCTCCGCAACAAGAGAAGCCACCGCAGTGAGAAGTCGCGCACCGCAACGAAGAGTAGCCCCCGCTCGCCACAACTAGAGAAAGTGGCGTACAGCAACGAAGACCCAACACAGCCAAAAATTAAAAAAAAAAAAGATTACCTAATAAGAAAGTGGCAGGTTTGATTTAAAAAAAAATGAAATAATGCCATTTGCAGAAATATGGATGGACCTAGAGATTATCTTACTAAGTAAGCCACACAGAGAAAGACAAATATCATAAGGTATCGCTTATATGTGTAATCTAAAAACAATGATACATATGAACTTATATACAAAACAGAAATAGACCCACAGACTTAGAAAACAAACTTATGGTTACCAAAGGGTATAGTGGGGGTCGGGAGAGGGATAAATTAGGAGTTTGGGATGGACAGGTATACATTACTGTATATAAAATAGATAACCAACAATGACCTAATGTATAGCACAGGGAACTGTACTCAATATTTTGTAATAACCTGTAAGGGAAAAGAATCTGAAAAAGAATAGATACATATGTGTGACTGAATCACTTTGCTGTACACCTGAAACTAACACAACATTGTAAACCAACTATATTTCAATTTAAAAAAACAAAGCAGCAGGTTTGGATTTGAATTTGGGTCTAGCCGGTTCCAAATCCCACACTCTAACTACACCACCGAGCGTGTATTTTATTTCTGCTCGACTTAAAACTCTCACATTGCAAGGGCATCTCCTAGTTTTGGCACACAGGAATTTGCTGAAGTCCAACTTTCCCCTATTTATAACCTCCTGATTGTGCGGACTTTGATCACAGGCCCCTTTAGCCATCCTATTTCTAGACTGAAGAGGCGACGTGACACAGTTAATGAGGCTTCTGTGTATGCACCCTTACTTGAGGGTATTCCAGATCCTTTTAAGAAGGATGTGGGACAGAAAATCATAAAGAGGGATCATTCAATTGCCGTTATTAATAATAATCAAACAAATTCCACCAGGCTTGGGAAAATATAAAGCCTATTAGGATACACAACAATTATAACAAGGGAGCCACTACAATGTCAGCTCCGTGATGGCAGGGGGTTTTGTCTATTTCCTTCACCTCTGTGTTCCTGGTGCCAACAACAATGCCTGGCACATAATAGGTGCTCAGGAAACACTTCTATAATGATGATGAATGTGTGACTGAACGAATGAGCAGACAATGAAGGAAACAGTGTAACAGAATGGGTAAGCACATAAGATTTGACATCAGACACATGAGAACTGAAACTCTAGCTCCATCCTGCTTGGCCTGAGACTATCCCAGGTTTAGCTTTGAAAATCCTGTATCCCAGGAAAGCCCTCTGGATAAAACAGGCTGTTGATTACTGCATCCGTTCATCGTGCAAGTCCCCCGACTTCCCCGAGCCTGAGTGCCCTTAGCTGTAAATGGGACAACGATATTGTGTACCTCATGGGGTTGCCATGGGGATTAAATGGGATATTACGCGTGGAATACGTACCACAGTGCTTAGCTCACAGGAAGTACTAATTGGTGGGCACTCTTCCTATTCGCATTACCTCGATTGACTTCTGGATCTTGAAAATGCATCCTGCTTCCTGATATACGCTCCTGACCCTGCTTAGATTAGAATCCTTGGTTTTATGGCAGAGGAGGAAGGCGAGCCACCTAAAAACCAAAAAGCTGGTGCCTCTTGGCTGTTTTCCTCTGCAGGGAAGTAGTCTCCCCGCCACCTCCCCCGAGGCTGCTTTTTTAGCAATCATATCTGGCTGCTCCGTGCTGATTTCCAACAGATGTTCCTCTAATGAACCACACTGGAATCTCAGGCCCTTAATATAGTGGCGGAGTGTGATAAGTCCGAAATGGCTGTCATCATGACCTGCGAGGATGGTCTGGCCATTGTTTTGGACTGTCTTCCTCTGATTGTCCTGTGAAGGGGAATTTATTTTCTTCCATCACCTCTTCGCCCCATACACCCACCCACGCCCACCACCACCGAGGGCCCCAGCTCCTGCCCAAATTAAAAGTCTGAACCTTCTAGAGAATGCTCAGTGTACCATGATGAGGGGGGATGACAGAGGGAGGAGAGTGGGAAGGAGGGGTGGTTCAACAGAGGCCTGAAATCAATATTTTCAGGCTACAAACACGCAGATTCACTGATTCTCCGGCAAAAAGCCAGCTCCTGGGGGACCTGACGCAGGTGTTCCCTTAGCAGGGGGTATCGGGGTCCAGGCAGGAGGGCCCTGGTGTCATGCAGCTGGGGCTCAGCAGGGAGCATCCATTTACACATGCTCGGACCTTCTGGACGATCAGGGAGAAGCCAGGGACGGGGAGATGTTTCTAGCCCCTGTCTGGTCATGTCTTGTTCGTCTGAATGATCTCAGTGCCCCGGTTCGGTCAGGTCAAGAAGCCTTCCTGAGGGTTTCCTAAGTGCCAGCCCAGCCCTGGGGGCAGGCACTGGCACATAAAGTTAAGAGAAAGACTGCTCTGAGGGCATTACAACAAACAGCTCATTGACAGAGAACCAGAACCCTCACCCTCTGGCTGGGACTGTTTGATATTTGCATCAACTAACGGCAAGAGGCTGGGTGCTATTTCTCAGAATACGTAATTTCTGCCAATAATAATAAATCAATAAATAGCAAACGTTTCTGAGTTCTTACCAAGGCTCGGGCGTTGGGCTAAATGTTTCATGTACATTATCCGCTTAACTCTCGCGATTACCTCATGAGGTAGAGGCTTTCATCTCTATAGGTAACAAAGGCCCAGAGAAGTTAAGTCACTTGACTAAGGCCACACAGCCAGCCAGTGGCCAAGGCAGGATTTGAACCTGAAGAGAACTGACTCCAAAACCTAATTTTAACCACTCTACTAAAGTATAGTACATCCAAATTCTGGCTATTCAAAATTTCTGGTTGTTAAGATACTAGGGAAACAATTTCACCTATTTTGTTATAATATACTTAAAGAAAATCTATTTAGCTTAATAAAAGAATAGGGCTGGGTTTTTCATCATGTAATCAGAGCAACACAGAGAATTCAAAGAATCTGTTGCATAGAGATTTCTCATTTTGTAGGAATTAACCTGTGGTCTGTGGTCTTTCTCCTGACAATAAGCTCTTCAGTCCTCTGATATTCACTTGGGGGACATTTAATACATATAGAATTCACACCGTACAGCAACCATACAAATTAGTCCTGTATGGAAATATCATTGCTATCCACTGTATTTGAGGAGGATGGAAAAAAGTTAAAAACCAAACACAACAGTAAGAAGAGAGAACATAAATAAAAGTTAAAACCCAAACGCAGCAGTAAGAAGAGAGAACATAAATAACCCTCACTCTGTATCTTCAACGAAGCAGTCCCGGAATCTGCAATTTTTTCTCTGCAAAGGCCCATGTAGTAAATATTTTAGGTTTGGCAGGCTATTTTAGGCGATTGTTTGCATCTGGCTCAGAGAATAATCACTTGCCTACGATAACACGGTAAACGTCAGATTCTGAAATGATGTTGTCACCACTATTTTTTAAGTTCTCAGTCTGTGTCAGCCACTGTGCAAACACCTCACATACATATAAGCGGAGGCAGCACAGTGTGGTGGATCTGGGGGTCACACTTCCCAGGGTCTAAATCTCAGCTTTGCTACCTATCTGCTGTGTGACCCCAGGTATGTGACCTGACCTCTCTGAGCCTCCGTTTTCTCATTTGTAAAATGGAGACAAGAATAGCACCTACCTCAGAGGAGCCCCAGTTTTAAATGAGATAATCCAGGGAAGCACTTGGCACGCTGTCCAACACATGGATGAATGTTAACTATTTTATAATTGTATCTACTTGGGTTTGGGATTTGGATCCAGGTCTGTCTGGCAGGAAGGCTAAGAAAAACATTCTGCTTGATGACAGCTCAGAATCTTTCCATGGCAGGCATCCCCTGATATGATGTGACCAAAGACATTTCACCAAACCCATAATACAGCCTAATAGCGAGAATCATCAGACAAACCCCAATTCAAGGACATTTCGATAAAATGCGGATCAGTACGCCTCAAACCAGTCAAGGCCATGAAACAACAAACGAGACAGGACTGAGGAATAGTTGAAGGTTGGAGGAGATGAAGGAGATATGATGTCCAAGTGCATTGTGGGATTCTGGGTTTGATGCTGGAACAGAAGAGGGACATTAGTGGAGAAACAGGTGAAAGATGAATCAAGCGTGGAGTTTGGTTAATAGTAACAGACCAATGTGGGAGTCTTAGTTGTGACAAGTGTCAGATGTAAGATGATAACATTAGGGGAAACTGAAACCAGGTGAGGGGTCTATGGCGACTCTCCTCGCTGTCTTTGCGACTTTTCTATAAATCTAATACTATCCCCAAATTAAAATTTGGTTTAAAAAAATGTTTTCGGAGAGATTCTGCTGGTATCCTCAGAAGCACTGAGTGTTTTTCACAGCCATACATTTATAGGAGCAAGAGTGAGAAGGGGCAGGGAGGTAAGGGTGCCCCTCATAAATGCAAAGATTATAATTAATTTAATATGTTATTGATTTAAGGTCCAATTAAAAGATGCCAGGAAAATGTCAGTCTCCACGGAAAGGGAATTCATTCATTTGTCACACTTCAGGGAACAGAGAAGCAGCAGTCTACCCATTTTGGGGACTTGAATTTCCTCCTGATTTGAGCAAAAGCCAATCTCCTGTGTGCTGTCGGGGGGGGTGGGTGGGCAGCCTGAGGCTTCTGCCTTGAGATGGCAGAGGGAGGTACATACCTGGGGCCCGGCGTCCCATGTCCTCGAGGCTCAAGATAGAAGAGAAGGCATCTCCAGCCCCATTCAAGTGCTGCTGAGACTCAGCGTGGCAAGAGGTCACTCTTTCCACGGGAGGCATTTTGCTCTGGCGTGGAAAGCAGGAGAACTACGCCCTTGAGAAGCAATTCTAAGACTGCACCTCTACTTATATCTTCTTTGTGGGCTGCAAGAAAGATGGTCAATCTCAAAAGGTATACCGTTTGTTCAACCTCACTTTTGCCCTTTGCCCACTCTTATTTCCAATGTACCACCTTTTCTTCCCTTTTTGTTGCATGTTATCTTACTGTATCGTGTGTGGAATTCTAGAATCCAAAGACTCATGTGTCCTTCCGTAGTGCTTGGACCAATGTATACACCCACTGGCCATTTGGAATGACTTATCAATATTACAAATGCATATACCCGTGGACTCAGTGACTGCACCATCAGAAATTTATCCTGAAGATTTACTTGCACACACATGAAGTGATATGTGTCAGGGATTAGAAATAACCCAAATGTCCATCAATGGGTCATTGGTATATCCATAAATGGAATACTGTACTGCTGTGAAAAAGAACTGGGAAGTTCTTTATGTCCTGACGTGGGAAGATACGCAAGATAACTTAAGTGGAAAAAACAGTGTGCAGAAGAATGTAAAATTTACTACTTTTGTGTAAAAGGGAGGGGAATCAGAGTTTATATGCATATTTACTTGTACACGCATAAGGAAACTTTAGAAGAATATGAAATTAACTAGGAACAGAGGTGACTTATGAGGGTGGAGGTGGGAATTGGGCAGACAAAAGACAAGAATAGGAGGTAACTTTTTACTCTCTATTTTCTGGGATATGAACAATATAATTTGTCAAAAAAACTAAATAAAAATGAAAGAGACAGTGGGAAAGAAAAGGACAGGATGAGAAGAGAGAGAGAGAATATGAACCTTGATTCTCTCTAGCCGGCTAACCTTGGACAAGTTGCTTTTTTTTTTTCTGGCAAGGACTGCAAGAAAGAAAAGGTAAGCTTCCTAAAATATTTTTGGAACAAAGTGAGGGCGGAAAGAGAGAAGGGGAGACATGGAGAACAAGAAAAGAAGAGCAAGAATCTTCTGAATGGTTTTCCATGAAATTAGAATCTTATAGTCACAGAAATCTAAACTTCATTTTGTTTTTAACTGGAAAAAAACAATTCTGAATGATATACCACATCACAGTAGCAGTTGCTATTTTATGAGCATGGACTGGCTTTTCCAATTCTCCCTCCCTTTTGTAGGTTTGATGTGTGATTTGGGGAAGATAGATTATACCTCTGGTTTAAAAAGTCCCCCCGTTCATGAAACAGGAAGACATTTTTCCAAAAAAGTGCTTCATTCTAGGCAAGGATTTTTTGCAGTGCTGTGATGATAAATCTAGTCATTTTCATACTACAACAAAAGCAATCAGATGGCTTATTCCTTTGAAACACATAGACTCTTTACGAGTGCAGAAAAGCATGAAGGAAGGCAGAAAGCCAAAATTAAATATAGTCAACTCTTTAATGCAGACAACTTTTAACCTCATGGTGTATAGAACTCCATAATGTTCCTAAGTGATCATACTTTTAAGAAAAATTACAATCCGATCTATTTTGAAACCTATTTTTGATTTAATAACGTCATTAAAATGTGTTGGTCATTCATTATCATTCTACAACATCTTTAAATAACTGCTTTATCTTCATCTTATAAAGTATCGTGAGTTAGTCAATGCCTTACATTAGACATTAGTTATTTTCCTTCACACCATTATAAATAATGCTACCATGAACATCTTTCACATGTTAACTGTGCATACATCCTTGATAATTTTCTTAGGATAAGTTCACGGCTGACAAATTTTTTCATCAAATACAACAGTTTTATGGCTCTTGTTGTAACGGGCAAATCCCAAATTTCAGATAGTTTATACCAATTTAATTGCCTCACTGTGGCCTTTCAAAGGAGTCATTAGGGACTCTCGTTCTGCTTTGGTTCACCAAATGAGCAGAGATTTCGTTTTCCCTAATTGGAAAAGATTTGGTTAGGAGCATAGCCTAACAATGGTCACTAATAACCCCTTTGATCTGCCCCAGGGAACGTCAAAACAAGTTTGCCCTCTTCCCTCTGAAGGCAATTGGAATTCAACTGTCCAATGAGCTACCGTCTCTGTCCAGCCATCGCTGACCCTTCTGGACATTAAGGACTGTCCTAGGATGCCTTTGGAGCCAGGGAACTTGGCCTCCTAAGTCTGGCAGTGGCAAATAGACTGTCCCTGACCCCATATCCTGCAGGTGTCAGTGGTCCAAGGCACCTAAAATGATAATACATTCAAATTAAGCCTTATCGAATGAGAAATTTCATACACATTAGCCATATCAACATTTTGAAAAATTATACATGTAACATATCTTTGATCGGGCTCTGCCTTAGTCCCCTTGTGCTGTTACGACAAAATACCACAGACTGGGTGACTTATAAACAACAGATTTTATTTCTCATCATTCTGGAGCCTGGAAGTCCAAGATCAGGGTGCCACCATGGTAAGGTGAGGGCCCTTTCTGGGGTCACAGACTTTTCCTTGTGTCCTCACATGTCAGAAGGGACTAGGGATCTCTCTGGGGTCTCTTTTATAAGAGCACTAATCCCATTCTTGATTAGTGAATGGAAATATGCATTCACCTCCCAAAAGCCCCACCTTCTAACACCATCACATTGGGCATTAGGATTTCATCATATGAATTTGGAGGGGACACAAACATTCAGACTAAAGCAGGCTCCCTAGGGGTGGAGACTGGGCTGGAGACTTTTGTTCAAGTGAGTTATTGAGGAAGAACTCTCCAGAGAAAAGCCAGGAAGGAGGTGAGGGAAGCAGGGGAGGGCGGGTTCAGAAGCCACGGGATTTTGTGGTTCAGCTGAAGTCTGGCCTTAGCCTGATCCCGAGGGGAGCTCAGGGACAGCATCACAGAACTGTTTCCCTGCCTCCTCGAGGCCAGGATGCTGGCCTTTTGTACCCTGTATTAGTCAGTCATTCAAGTGGCCTGCCCCAAGGGCGGGGGATACATAATTAGCAGGAGGGCAATTCTTCAGGGAAGCGGGTAGCTGTGAGCTGTTAGCAGGCAACACTACCAGCAGCTGGGAGATGGGTGCACCAGCCCAGTAGAAGAATCTACACCAGGTACCAACAGCATCTACACCCACATACAAATAAATCATCCTCATGAAACATGGCAACATTCCCGATGAGACTCAAGTCACAGATGACCTTAATAACAAGCCCTGGGACTTCCCTAGCAGTCCAGTGGTTAAGACTCTGTGCTTCCACTGCAGGGGGCCTGGGTTCAATCTCTGGTCAGGGAACTAAGATCCTGCATGCCACGCAGTGCGGCCAAAAACAAAAAAGAAAAAGTTAAAAAAAAAGAAAAATAAAAAACTATACGTTTAAAAAATAAAATAAAATAACAAGCCTTGTTCCCTCCATCTCACCACAGGAGTAAACACTATTCACAGTTATGCCTCTTTCCAGGCTTTATTGGTCTGTGAACATGCATGTATATCTAAAGAAAACAATAAACAACATTGTTCGTATTCAGAAATTGCATCATGCTGATTGTTATAGGCTGAATTGTGTCCCGACTCCACAGTTCCTATGTTGAAGTCCTATCTTCTGGTCTCTATGAATATGGCCTTGTGTAGAGACAGGGGCTTTACAGAGATCATCAAGTTAAAATGAGGTCAATCAAGAAATCCTATTATATCTTTTGCTACTCATATTATTATTATTATTATTATTTTTATATAAGTAACAGAAAATTTATTTCTCACAGTTCTGGAGGCTGGGTAATCCAACATCAAGCCAACCACCATGCTGAAAGCTGCAAGATACAAATTGTGCAGTTTCAGGGATTCCACATATGAGATAAAGGCTCTCACGTGTGCATTTAAATTTGGCCTTGCGCAACATGAAGAAGGGTACAGTTCATGCTCATGGTTTAAATCTTTATCTATTTATGTTTAACTTTGAACCACATTAAAGGGCAAATAAAAACCACCACAACAGGTTAAGAAAGAAACCACAGGAGAAAGGAAAAAGCTTTATAATTCAGTACCTTTACTGGGACTTTCCTCCTGCTTTTTAGACAAGGACCCTGCAATTTCATTTTTCAATGGGCTCCACAAATTATACCTCTGACCCTGAACCTGGGGGTTTCTTCGAGTTTCAAATTCAGCTCTACATTTTTGTTAAAATACTGTTGTCCGGCGCCCCATCAGTGTTTGACTTGTTCTTCTGCTTTGTTCCTATCTCCGACCCCTATCTCCTTTTTCCTTGTCCAGACTGTCAGGTTGAGGTCTGAAAACAGACCCCAGATGGAAAATGGGCAGTTGCTCAATCCAGATGGAAAATGGGCAGTCGCTCAATCTAACTCACGTCCCCAGGAAACGCAAGGGTGGGCTCTGGCTGGGGGCTCTGTATTTCACTTTCAGGAACGGTGGCCATCCCTTCCCAGGGCTTCTGGGACCCCCTCCCCACTTCCCCCCTCCTTCATCAGCCCAGCTCCTCTACCCCGTGCTAGTCCTGCACCCCCAAATCCCAGGGGTAATGGTGAGCACAGGTAGGAGGGATCGGGGGTATGGAATCCCAGGGCAGTGGCTGGGATGGGGTGTGCTGGAAACTCAGTAGTAATCAGATGCCCCAATTGGTGACGCAAGGTGCCTTCCAAATAACAGCATGGAAAGCCCCGGAAGGAGCAAAGGGGAAAGAACTAGGCAAAGTCACCCCAAGACACTTAGGGGCAAAGTTGGGCTTCTGTCTAGCCTCTGTTCCTCAGCCCAGGGCTCTTTCCATGAGACCCCAGATGGTGTCCAGATATCCGAGGGCAGTTCCTAAGAACCAGGTCTTGCCGTCACTCTGGGGACCAATAACCCTGCACCTGGAAAACTCACATGCAACCCCAAAAGAATATATTTAATGAAGGAAGCGGTGGGACGAGCTATTGGCCACTTTCCTCTCTCCCTGTCTACCCTCTTGGTTTCATGGAGTCCATATTCACTTACTCTTAAAAGCCAGATCCTATCTTGGAGTCCTGATTCTGGAACATTCTATGACTTGGCCAGGTACTTGTCCCTTGGACATGCATCAGGAAGGCTGCCAAGACCCAAAAGACCCACCCTGAGGGGAAGCCCCTGGCCACCCATATCCGAGTTCTCTGATTTCACCCCTATGGCCTTAATTAAAACTATATACCATACCTGTCAGAGGCCCTGTGTCAGTGCTTGAGAGCTCCCAGGCCTACCCAGCCTCCCCAGTCCCTACCTCGGTCTACAGTCTGTTACTCCCTAGGCTGGTCTGGGTCTCCAGGGGCTATGGATTTGGTCAAAGAATGAATATGAGTTTTGAAATCAGACCAACTTGAGTCCAAGTCCC
Organism: Eubalaena glacialis; assembly: GCF_028564815.1. Classification (NCBI taxonomy): domain Eukaryota; kingdom Metazoa; phylum Chordata; class Mammalia; order Artiodactyla; family Balaenidae; genus Eubalaena; species Eubalaena glacialis. The sequence continues at coordinate 79,408,902 of NC_083730.1, forward strand.
AACTCTACCCTTTTGCTAGTTAAGTGTCTGGGGTCAGGTGATTTCATCTCTCTGAGCCTCAGTTTTCTCCTCTGTAAAATGGGACAACAACAAGACCCACCTCACAGTATTGTCCAGAAGATTGGGTAAGCAGTGTTTCAGCGTGCACGAGCCTTAGAACCAATGCCTGGCATGGGGTTGGCATTGAACAAGCTTAGGCTGAATGAGTGAATGTATAGATGAGCTAATAAGCGCTGTACGAAAGTCATCCCCAAAGCATTCCCTCCCTCCCATCTCCTTTACCACCGCCCTAATCCAAGCCAGAGAGACAGAGCAGCCCAGGGTTTCAGAGTGCAGGATCCAGGGCCAGCTGTGTCTTGGCTCTGCCACTTCCTAGGTGACCTTGAGACTCCATTTTCCCCCCTTGAAATGGTTAGTAAAAAGAGCACCAACCTCTTAGTTTGTGAGAATGACATGAATTATCCCGGGTAAAGCTCTTAGTGCCAAGGATCGTTTTTAATACCTGCTGGCTGCCTTTGTCAGGTCCCATCTGGGATGTGGGCCACCTGGGTGGTATCCCTGATTGCCCCTGCATCCATCCATTGTTTACAATAGCCGAAGTATTCATCTCAAAGTGCAGATCCTAACATATCCCCGCCCCCCTTCCTGAAACCCTCAATGACTCCCTATGGCTCTTGACTTCTTAACATAGCATGCAAGGTTTGGCCACTCCAGACCTCTCCAGCCACAACCACAGCTGCAGCCACTCTTGCCCCTGCTTTACAGCCGCTGTTCTCCTCCCTCCCCATCTGGCTTCTGTAAATTTCCTCTAATATGCTGTGCTCTCTACTGCCACAGGGACTTTGCACGTGCTGTCCCTCTGCCCTCTCCCCTTGGACTTTAATTCCCGCTCAAATGTTACTTCCCCAAGGCACCCTCCTATGGCAACATGGACTCATTCAAGTTCCCCAGTTACTTACACACATAGAACCACGCACCTGTTCTTCATAGTGCTGAAATTTGCGTGGCTTTACATTTAATGGAGGGATTGACATCTGTCACCCCTCTGAAGGATGAGCTTCATGAGAACAGGGACCATATCTGATACGATGTGGGTGCCCACTAGAATCCCCTTACCACTCCAGTCAAGCGGGACCTACTTCCTACTGCCAGGCACTGAATTTTTTTTATCTTAGGGTTTTTAGGGTTTAGGTTTAGGTATCTCAGGGTTTACTCTGGTACTAAAGTCTATGTCTGTCCATGCAGAAGGCCAGAGTATTGGGTAATTAACCAGGAGCAGCCTCAACCAATGAATGGTGGGAGATGGCATAGGCACACTCAGCTCCCTGACCCCTTGGGTTGGATAACTTTGGGGTACGTGCCTGATGCTGGTTCCCTGAATTGCCGCAGTGGGATTAAGCTCCATTTTTCCATGGCAGTAACTCGCCTGAATAATCCACTCTTGATCGTCTGCCTTCCCTTCTTCGGCTCACTTCCCCCTTTCCCTGTGCATACTTCCGTCACTTCCTGTACAGCCCACTTGCCCTCAAGCATGTCTCTCAAACCCCGGTGCTTGTACTTGACTTGTACACAAACCCTTGGGTTTCTGGGGAAACTCAAACTAAAACAGCATCATTTCCTTAGGACCTAATACTATGCCAATGCATAGTAAGCCACTCCACAAAAATATTGCTTGAGTGAATGACTGAATGAATACATGAATGCATGCATGTAAAGAAAACCTCCCGTGAAAACAGCTCCTTGGTCTCTGGTTGGGCTCCCAGAAGTCCCTCAGGGCAATTTACTACCCCTATCTGGACCTCAGTTTCTCCACCTATAAAATCACCAAGGTTGAAGCTGGGCGTTTGGGGAGAGCTGACCTAGGAGAACGTTAATCAAGTAGCTCTCACCAGGAGGCGGATTTTTCCCCCCAGAGTATATTTGTCAACGTTTAGAGACGTGTTTTTGATTGTTACAAGTGGAAGAGGGGGCTGTGCTGTTGGCATCAAGTGGGTGGGGGCCAGGGATGCCGCTAAACACCCTGCAAGGCACAGGACAGACCCCACCGTGAAGAATCATCCAGCCCCAAATGCCAATTGTCCCAAGACTGAGAAACCACTTGAACCTATTCAACTCCAAAAGCCTATAACTCTAAACTGGGATCAAAGTCAGACCCAAAAGGTATATTTGCCTGATCTCTCTTTTAGGAGCACAGAAGTTCATCTACTCACAGGTGCACATTTTTCACTTCTTTTTATTTCTGAAATCAGGATGTATCTTACAATCAATGGTGCATGATAGTTTAATTGGCAGAGGTCTTATTTCTTTTTGTCTTAGGCTAACAAAGGAACTGCATTTTCTCTTAGATTTGACAGCATGTGGTACTCTTCTCCCCCTCCTGGATTTATAGTTCATTGGAAACTAGCGAGTACCGTGCTGCTCCAGGAATGTTTCAGGCTGTGTCTAAGCCTTGTAAATAAGAACCGACCCTTTACCAGCCCATTTTCCCACTGGAAAGTGTTCTCTCAATATGTGAAATCAACAGCCTTTTTAAAAAACTTGCTCTGACCTGAATCCTTATTTTCTCTCTCCACACGCACAGGCAAAGCTGTTCTTCATTTACACCATCAACATTCTCACTCTTAGGACACTATCTTCTAGATGCCTCCAAACCTTCAACCGTCTGAGAAGCCCTAGTCTGTCACAACTTTAATAAAACTCAGGCCCTTGAGAGGACCTCCCTACAAAACCCAAGACTCCAAATGGTCTATGTAGCATGAGGCACTGCTCCTTTAAGCTGGACTTTTCTAAGGCTCTCAATAGGGGTGACCCTATGAAACACCCTCATAATGACTCAACCTAGGGTAGACCAGATGTTCATGCCCATTCTCCCCACCAATCACTATAATTCTTCTTGTCTTAAACTTAAGAGATCATTAAACTGGGAGATCATTAAATTCGTCCTCCTGGTTCCAGGAAAGGGACCTTTTCATTATTTATCCTTTATGATTCAGTTCATGTTCTAACACCTCTACAAAGCCCTCAAGTTGAGTTAACTGCTCCTCTCTGTGTTCCCATAGCTTCTTGGATTTACCTGGACCATAACGCTCATCACAATAAATTGTACTTGTCTTTTGACTCGCCTCTCTCCCATTAGGCCAGTGTTCTCAAACTTGAGCCTGCATCGGACTTCCCTGGAGGGCTTGTTCAACACAGAGTGCTGGGCCCTTCCTTCACATATTTCTGATTCAACAGCTCAGGATGGGGACAAGAATTTGCTTTTCTAACAAGATTCCAGGTGATGTTGATGTTGCTTGTTCAGAGATCACACTTTGAGATCCCCTGACCTCATCCAGGAGTTCCTCAAGGTCAGAGATCTTGCTCCCTTAAAATTTCTAGACTCCTAGTCCATAGTAGGCAGTTGACACCTTTGCTTTAAAAAATTCCATCAGGTATGAATTAAATGTGCTAAGAATGGCATTAAACTTTATTTAAAAGAGAACTAAGAGGAGTGGGGCTTTGTCTTTCGAGAGGTACTAACCTAAGTATCTAATAAAAGGATGTCTTCCCCTTTTTTGCCCCTTTAAGTCTATACTTGGCACTTCATACATATGGTCTCTTCCAATCCATCCCCACCCAACCCAGTGACATATGTTTTATTATCCCTGTTTTTAGTGAAGTTGGCAAAGACTTCGAAAGTCTTTCATTTTCAACGTGAATTTTCTTACCCCTGGGGTCCTTGGGTCTGACAGCAGGTATTTAATTAGAACCATGTGTTAAATAGAATGAATTTTCCTAGAGGTTCAATGTTACTGAAGGAGTTGGGAAAGGGAGAAGATGTTTTGACACACGCATATAAGTAAATTGGCAGGGGTCTGTTTTGCCATATTGACCATATCAGAGTAATTTTTATCACAAACTGTAATACTTAAAGGGCAATTAGCCATTATGCTCTCAGAACTTCCTGGTAGTAAAATTCACTCTCCTCCAATTCTGGCTGTATTTGAATGAAGTCACTTGCCTCAAATGGGATTCAAGTTAGTCTGAATTCCAAGCCTGTGCTTCTAGCCATTTCCTTTTTAAGTGAAAAGGGGCAAGGCTGGTATAGAGCAGTTTGACCAGTTAACTGAGCCAAATTTTTTTTTACAAAGGCCCTGGGAGTCTGATGTGTAGAAGATGAAGTTGGAGCTCTTTCAAACACCCTTGGAAATGCATCTGTAGCAAGCATTGTTTACTCAACACCCATTGTCCCATCATCCTTGTTAACAATATGGCAATTTGGTCTGGGGCACCAATAATCCCAGTCTCAATTGACAAAACATTCTCACTCTAGGCAAATCACTGCTAGCCCATTCTGGTGTGCCAGATACTGTCTTTCATGGCCTCCCTTGCAACTGGGAATTACTATGTAACCCCTTTCTGAGAAGGATAAGAAAACAGAGCTTTTCAAGGAACATTTTGTATCCTTATTCTTTTGGGATACTTGTGTGATATCTGGAACTGTAGCAGCCACTTTGAGACCGTGAGAGGAAAAACATGGTGAATGAAAGCCAATAGGATAAGAATGGCTGAGACTAGGACTTTAATGCTATTCATAAGCTGCTGCAACCATCTTAGACTGCATACCTTGGGTCTTATTTGAGTTAACAATAAATATTCTTTTGGTTTAAGCCACTACCTCTCACCGTAAGTATTCCTACCTGATAGATAATCCCAGGGTCCATCCTTCCAACACATGCAGGGCTCTGTTCTCCTGCACAGAGAATGCTTTGGAAGAGATTAAACTAATCCAACCTGCCTATTCATTTTCCTTCATAGCCCAAACTTTGTCTATGAGAAATCTAAATTTCAAACAATGATTTTCCTATGTTCCTCCATTCAATAGATATCTATTGAGTACCTTCTACAAGGCAGGGACTCCTAGGGGCATTGGCATATGGCAAGGAACAGTAGAGACAAAGTCTCTGTTTTTATGGAGCTTGCATTCTAGAAGTAGGAGACAGAAAACAAAACACAGAAATATGTCAGGTGGTTATTGATGCTACAAAGAAGAGAGTAGGAAAAAGCAGGCTTATGAGAGAGAGAGAGAGAGAGAGAGAGAGAGAGAGCGAGAGAGAGAGGGAGGCTATCTGGAGGGAGGGAATTCCAGCAGAGAGAGGAGACTACAAGTGCAAAGGTCTTGCTCACGTTCTAGGTACAGCAAAGAGACAGCTGTGGCCATGAGTGATGGGAGCTGAGTTCCCAGATGCAGTGAGGACTTGGAAGCCATGGTCAGACTTTCTCTGCAGACTTGGAAGAGACATTCTCACAGTCACCTCTGGCTCTGAGTTCCTCCCATGGAACTCCCTGCTTTCATTTCCCTCTCATGCCTGCCCCACATCTGCTTCCCTTGCTCCACTCCAGGCCAGCCCTAGCACAGTGCCTGACACATGGCACTCAAAAAAGAAAAAAAAAATCCTCGCATGTGTGAATGAACAGCCTTGATGTATACAAGACCAACAAGTGAATAAAATCCACTCTCTATCTTGTGACTCAAACTCTCTCTGCAATTCCCTTACCTGTAAAATGGGGATCATTGTAATAGCCTTCACGTTTTTGTAAGAATAAAAGAAACATAAAAATATGGGGACTTCCCTGGTGCTCCAGTGGTTAAGACTCCTCGCTCCCAGTGCAGGGGGGCCGGGTTCCATCCCTGGTCATGGAACTAGATCCCGCATGCCGCAACTAAAAAAAAAAAAAAAAGACCCCCCGTGCCACAGCTAAGACCCGGAGCAGCCAAATAAATAAGTAAATAAATATTTTTAAAAATAAATAAATATAGTGATATGTACCATTCTAAATGCCCACAACCCCATGAAGAGGGACATCTTATCATCTCCATTCTACAGACAATGAAACTGAGGCACAGAGTGCCTTCGGCATTTGCCCAAGGTCTCACAGCTGCTAAGTGGTCGAGTCAGAACTTGAACTGCCAAGCCCTGGGGTGGTCTTAACAGCTATGACTACAGAGATGATGCAAATGGCTGAAGGGAGAGCTTTGCAAACACTCAGCCAATGATAGCAGGGACTGCGTTGATGGTGGTTGTTTATGTCATTATTACTGTTATTCTTAGTATCATGCCCAACTGCCCCAAGTAACCAATGCCCCCCTAATAGGATGGGTGAAACAGATACCCATATTGGAGCACAGAACAAAGAAAGCAGAGGGAATTCTGCCTGCCTGGTGAGAGATCTGTATACACCTCCCGAGGGCCCAGCACGGCTTGAGTGAGGGGGGCCGGGGGGGTTGAGAGATACAGAGGAGACAAGTACCCTCAGCTCCACCCCCAACCTTACAGGCCAGGCAAACAGCACGCCCCCAGCTGAGGAATCACATAACCGTGGCAGCTGTCCAGAGCGGAAGAGGCCCGCACCTGTTTGCAGTGTTATTTAGCTATTATCAGCCTTCGCATCCAGCTGAAATTCAAAGACCAAAGAATGATGGAGGACGCTGCGTGGTGGGGCGGGGGGGGGGGGGGGGGGGGGAGGGAGGTTAGGAAGCGGGAGAGGTAAGACGATCAAATGTCCTAAATTGTCTGCACGTTAATGCCTTATATAAAAATTTCCTGTAATGCATGTTACCGTAAATAAGGGTTTGCTGAACAAGCCCCGGGCAGGATGGTTTTCTAGCGGAATTCTCCCAGAGGGAACATTTGGAGCCAGCCCGGTTATGTCCCACCTCTCAAAGTATCTCATTGTAAAAAGTCTGGCTCCCAAGGCCTACATTTACTGGGCTGAGCCCAGCTACATCATGTTCTTTGCAGAAGAGTATTTAGGATTCGCCACTTACCAGTTTCCTTCCAGACTCCATCTCTGCTTACAGAGCTGATGGGGGCCAGGGAGAGGGTCTGTTGACCCCCCCCCAGCTTTCTCTCTCTCCAGCTCCCCCCCATCCAAACCCAAATCAACCTGTCAGAGCTGGCAGAGACCGACAGCATAATCCTCAATCCTGGCCCTAAGGGACCCAGCCAGATATTAGGGTCACTGGGGCACACTTTTGACAGTTCTTAAGGGAAAGCTTGCAGGATGCACCTGGACAATTGGTCCCAGTTTCTCTTGAGGGAAAGATGGAAGAGGCAATTTCTTTGTTGATAAGATTCAGATTCAACTGGTGGTTTATCATATGCCTGCTGAATATCCAAGAATTGCCCAAAACCAGAATAAGCATGATATCGGTGGTGGTGGTGGTAGTAATGGTGATGATGAATAAGGGGGAGAGAGAGAAGAAAGGGCCAACACTGATCATTTACCACGTGCTCTTAACATGTGTTGAATCACTTGATTTTCTTGCAACAACCCTAAGAGCCAGACACTATTATCCCCATTGTACAGATGGGAATAACAACAGTAGGTAGCTTGCCCAAGCTCACACTCTTCATGGCTTTGACTTCACTTTCACGCCAACTTTGGCAGGTCAGTATTAAAATCACGGTTTCTTGGCAAAGAAACTGAGGTGAAGAGAGATTAAATGAGTGTGTTGGTTCCACAATTATTAACTGAGTGCATCCTGTGTGCCAAACACTGTTGTAGCAACTCTGGTTATGTCAGCCAACACAATGGACAAGACCTCTTGCCTCATGGAGCAGGAATTGTAACACCTGGGTCACCTGTCAGCATCCTGCTGGCAAGAGAATCGTGGAAAGGAAGAACCTGACATTCTGCTTCTGTGGGGGGGGGGGGGTGATCTCTGCCTCCCCTGGGATTTATCAAGTCGGGGGCTCCCTAGACGCGGGAAGGAGATTTGGAGGCTGAGCAGCCAAAGCGAATGCCCAGTGTCCACTCTGCATGTGTGCAACTGGAATGAAGTTCAGACATACGTTGGGTGCTGGGACCCAGAGGTGGCTCTGATCGTCCCTACCCTAGGGTGAAATTTTTCTGCCTAAGCTTGGAGGTTCCCTCTGCAGGCAGCATTCCCCTTGGATGTAAAGAGGTAAGATCCAGGCTTAGGGAGAAGGGGACATTGATGCTCCAGAGGCAACTGGATGGACGAGCAGAATTTCTTCTCCTGCAGCCCAAGGTATGAGAGGGGAAGCCCGGAGCACCAGCGAAGGAGGGCTGACCCCAGTGCACGGCCAGGAATTCCTGGGGCAGGTTTACTGCATCACTCGCTCATTTATTCCTCAGATACTTACTGAGCCCCTAGCATGTATCAGGCTTGCCTGGGACACCACAAGTACAATGACTTTGCCCTAAGTCTCTGCTCCTTGTCACACCTCTTTCCTGGCAGCATGAAGAAACGGCTATGTGTCTGCACTTGTCCATCAGATTGCCTGAGTTCAAAACCCCAACTCTGCTTTTTCTTAATGGAGGACAACAGCCAAATGGCCTCCCCTCTCTTAGCCTCTGTCTCCACCTATGTAAAAGGAGATCAATGATACTGCCTACCTCCTAGGGTTAATATGAGGATCCACGGAGATAAAACAAAGCAGAAGGCCGAGCATGGATTTTGTTCAATAAATATTAGCTATTGTTATCATCATCCACTGGGAGATGCGGGTTAGGGTGGGTGTCATCCAGTCTTGGCTCCCTGATTCTCACCTTGTAATTCTTATTTCCCGCACCCTGCCAGGGACATGCCTCGTAACAGTCACTTAGGGGCAATTACAGCTAGAAATATGTTAGAAAGCAACAGCAATAACAACAGTCACAATAGGGGCTATAATTATTGAGCACCCGCTAGAGGGCGGACCCTGGGCTAAGCTTAAAGTCTTGCTACTCAAAATGTGGTCCTCAAACCAACAGCATAGGCATCCCCTGGGGGCTGAAATGCAGACTCTCAGGTCCCACTCCGGACTGCTCTCCCCCACCCCCTTGGAGATGGAAGTTTCCAAGCGCTTCAGCCAACTGGGAATTCAGGCAAAGTAAGGTTTTGGCAGGTGAGGGCAGCCCGCTTACGGAGACACAGGAGGGGAAGCACAGAGCAGAGAGTCCGTGTACAGCAGCGAGAGATCCCGGGAGGATGGGCAGGGGAACAAATCCTGTGCTGGGGCAAGATCCTTCCACACAGGAGGAAGACGGCAGATGACCACGGACCGTACATAGTTTAACGAACCACGAAGAAGGAATTGAGTGCCTTCTGCTGCCATTAGCTCTTCGTGTTTTCAAGTGCATTTTCAAAAATAGATTACAAATATCCTTGCGCTAGTGATTCCAGCGTTGCAGACTCTCGGTTATAGAATTACTCTTCCTGCGGAGCTTTCTGAAGTCAAGATCTCTCCCCACAGCTCCGAGTGTGTTTTGTCGCCGCAAACCAGAAAGAAAAGAACCGCCCTTAACTCCCAGTGGCACGAGGGCAGGCGTTCAGGGCTCCCTGGTTCACAGCTGTTAATGTCCAGCGCTTCAGACGGTGCCCCACGTAGGTGCTCAATAAATATTTGTTTGAGAGAATGAATAAAGGGTTGGTCCAAACTCACAAAAGCTGAGCTAGCCATCACTGGGAAGCACTGTTTTAGCGTGTAAGCCAGACTCAAATCAGCAAGTTGCTGGACAATCAAAATAATTTATAGCAGCTGTTTGCAACTGCTGATCGTGAACAAAAAAGGTCAGGCGCCCTCAATTAAAACACACACGCAGGCACACAGCTGTGTGTTACTATGCTGTACACACAGATTTTTTTTCACTGCATGCAATGCTAATTATTATGACTGTAATAATAATAATATAGATAACCAAGTATCAGAAATTGTGTTTTCCAGTTTATTGATTACTTTGTATTCTTTTTTATTTTTATTTTTTATTTTTATGTATTTATTTTTTTATTGAAGTATATTTAACTTACAATGTTGTATTAGTTTCAAGTGTACAGCAAAGTGATTCAGTTATACACACACACACACATATATTCTTTTACAGATTCTTTTCCATTATAGGTTATCACAGATGTTGAGTATAGTTCCCTGTGCTATAGAGTAGGTCCTGGTTTTAATGATTACTTCATATTCTAAACACTCACACAGTAGAAGAGATGTTTGTCGGGAAACTTGTTAGAGATGAACCCTGAACCGCCTCTTTCTCCCACGTGGAATAATCTGTCTGAAGTGGGACAAATCTTGCCAATCCCCAACTGGCTTCATTCGTCTTTAGAGATCAGAGACGCCTGTGTCCTTTGAGAAAAGCCAGGCTGGCCTGAGCAAGGGGTCTCTGCAGGACCTCAGAGGGAAGCTCTCATCTCGAGAATCAGGCTGCCCTTTTAACCAGCCCTTCATCTTTGGGGCCTGAAGCACAGACAATTGACATCCTTTCAAACGTCCTGTTTCTCTGATGGCTCAAAGAGGGTGTCCCCTCAGATCCAGACTAAAGTGTATGAACCTCCTGGTTTGCCGTTTTGTTTACCAGTATTCTCTTGTTTACCATGGTGGATGGCAACATGGAAGGAAAAAGAAGGAGGGAGGGAGGGAGAAAAATGAAAGAAGGGAGAAAGGAAGGAATGTAGAAAAGAAAAGGAAGGAAAGAAGGATTTCAGATTCATTCACGCTCCTTAGCTGGCTCTGTATCTCAGAAAACTACATTTCCCAAGCTCCTTTGCTCCTCTGGGTCGGTTAGGCCAATGGGAGGCCACAACAGGAAATTAGAGGGCGGGAGGAAAGGAGAATCCAGGGTGTTTCTACCTCTGTCTCCGTCTGTGACTGGGTCTCCTCTGTGACTCCAGCTCGCATCAGACATCCTCCTCCTCCACGGTCCCAGCTCCTTCCAAGCAGCCCTGGCTGCGGTTCCAACTCATTCTAGATGGTTCTGAGTTCTGATAATACCACCTCCTCCTTCTGTTTCTCCAGCCTTAGGATCAGCCGCAGCTTCTTGGTGTTGCTAGTCTCTAGGTAACGTCACCATTCCTTGTTTGGCTTCTATCAACTCCTCTATCTATGGTGTAACCAAGTCCCTGTATTAAATTCCCTTTGCTTGGAAATCCTAGGGTGTTTTGCTTTGTTTCGTTTTCTTTTCTTGGCCAGATCCTGACTGGTGTGGATGGTCTCATTAACCCAATTTTTAAAAATTATAACGTAAATATATACATACATTGTATCATCATGTTATACACCTTAAACTAATACAATGTTACATGTCACTATATCTCATTAAAACTGGGGGGAAAGTACGATGTAGATGAAGTTTATCATTATTCTACCTTCTTTTCCACCACCATCTTCCACTCCCCTGAATGCCTCATCTTCTCCAATAGTGCCTAAATTCTGAAGCTCTTCCAGTTCCTCCTCAAATGTAACCTGTTCTCAGCTAAACGTCACCCCATTAGCTAATTTTTAGCAAAGTGTGAGCCACAAAAGGCTTTCCTCTTTACCCCTTCCGGGAATCTCTGCATTTGAACCAGAAGCCAGCTCTTAACACAAAGAAATGAAGCTTTACAGGAGAGAGAGCCATAGGCAGAAGCTTTTCCTGATACCTTTAGAATATGCTTCAGGGGCAGGAGTTGCTGCAGCCACTTGCAAGAAAATGTCAGACTACATTCTGGGGAGTAAGAGCTGGTGGAGTGGTGAAAAGAGGGTCTCACAAAGTTGAATGTGCAGCAGAATCACCCAGGTAGTGGGTTATTAAAACACAGATTGCTGGGCCCCACCCACAGAGTTTCTGACTCAGCAGGTCTGGGGAGGGGCTTGAGAATGTGAATTTCAAGTGATGCTGATACTGCTGGTCTGGGGACCACAGTCTGAAAACCACTGGGTTGAAATAATAACATGCACTTATTGAGAATTTATTATATACCCCAAACTGTTTTAAGCTGTTTGCAAATATCAAATCTTTTAAACATCACAACAACTAAACATGGAAACTGAGGTACAGAGAGGCTAAGAAAAAGACTTCAAGGGAATTCCCTGGAAGTCCAGTGGTTAGGACTCTGCACTTTCACGGCATAGGGCGCAGGTTCAATCCCTGGTCAGGGAATTAAGATCCTGCAAGCCCCGCAGTGTGGCCAAAAAAATAAATAAATAAATAATTTAAAATGAATAACTTAAAAAAAAAGTCTTCAAGTCACACTACTTATACCTGGCAGATTCATGATTTGAATCCAGAGGGTCTGGCTCCAAAACCTCTACTTCTAGCCATTGCACTGCAGTGTGTCTCAAAGTCCGGGCTGTAGGAAATGGAGAGACTTGGATTCTGGCTCTCATTCTAGCTGTGTGATCCTGGGCAAGTCACCTGACCTATCTGTGCCTTGGTTTCCACTCCACAAAAGGGGGATCCTAACAGTATCCACCACATAGTCTCGTAACCCTGATTTCATGAATGAGGCAGAGGCAGATTCCTTGCTCCACAAGCCCTCAGCCACCCCTCAGTTCACCCCCAGCTGCAGTGCAGGATTCCTGGGCTTGCTGGTGGTATCCCTCTTTTCTGCCTAAGGGCATTCTCCCACCCCACTGCAGTGTGCCCAGCTTTCCTGGCCCTGTTTGGGGCAGTTTGGAGTTGCATTCTACATGGCTCCTCAGAGGGACTCCAAGGAGACCTGCTCGTTAACATACTGTCTGGTCTGTTCAGGCTGCTATAACAGAATACCAGAGACGGGGTGGCTTAAATAAGACACTTTTATTTCTCACAGTTCTGGAGGCTGGAAGTCCAAGATCAAGGGGCCAGCAGATTCAGTGTCTGGTGAGGGCTCTCTTCCTGACTTGCAGGAGGCTGCCTTCTTGCAGTGTCCTCACATATAATCCCACCATGCGGAGCTCCCCCTTCATGACCTCATCAAAACCTGCCTACCTCCCAAAGGCCCACCTCCTATGCCATCATATCGGGGGTTAGGGTTTCAAGCTATGAATTCTGGGGGGGCACAAACATTCAGTCCATCACACACCTCTAATTGTCTTCCTCCCTGCTTTTTTCTCTCCTACGTTTCTGCTTCCCAGAATCACCTCCCGTGTAAACCATCTACACCTATGTCCCTGTGTCAAGATTTGCCTTGAGGGAAACACACACTAAGGTAAATGATATGTATAAACTATATAAACTATTTAGCACAATGCCTGGCATGTCTAATAATAATAGTAGTAGCAGTAGTAGTAGTAGTAGTAATAGCTCACAGTTAGAGTATTTCTTAAAGCCCAGGTCTTTTACACATTTTAACTCATTTACTATGCATTCAATAAATGTAGCTGCTATTGTCTTATCATTATTATCATTTACCTCTAATCTCCCCAGCCCCCCACAAAAGTCATTTTTCCCTCAAGTTATTTTTCTCTCCTTTGTTGTATTTTCTATCACCCTTCTTGATTACCTTCATAACACCTATGGATCTGAATGTATCTCATCCATTCATTTGTTCCCATGTGGATGGCTTATCTCCCTCACTCAGGGCTTCTGAAGGATCAATTTCCTGGGCCTGATGCATTTTTGCCTTTGTGGGCCTCTCCCTTGCACCATAATAATATCAACATCGAAATTTGTCTTTGATGTAACTTTAGATATCTAAACAATTTATTTTTCTTTCTGTGTAGGCAAAACTTAATCAATTTTCTTGGCCTAAAACTTTCCTTTTTTTTTTTTTTTTTCTGCATCTGCTAACTCCAAACTCCCAGTCTGTCCCTCTCCTACCCACCCTCCCCCTTGGCAACCACAAGTCTGTTCTCTATGTCTGTGAGTCTGTTTCTGTTTCATAGATAAGTTCATTTGTGTCGTATTTTAGATTCTACATATAAACAACAAGGTCCTACTGTACAGCACAGGGAACTATATTCACTATCCTGTGATAAACCATAGTGGAAAAGAATATTAAAAAAGAATGCATATGTATGTATAACTGAAGCACTTTGCTGCACAGCAGAAATTAACACAACATTGTAAGTCAACTATACTTCAATAAAAAATTATTTTTAAAAAATTTTTTCTGATATGGGGAGAAAAATTAAAACATTTCTATAACCCTATTTTTTTTTCTTCTGATTGTAAAGAATTTAAAACATTATACCTAGTGGGTAAGTTTGCCCTCCCTGGGATGTAAGCCTCATGAGGACAGGAATCACATCTGCCACTCTCCCAGCGTGGCTCCTGGTGGCAAGCACCCACCCCCAGACCTGGAATTGGACTCCACGGGAACTCCTCCTTGGACAGGATTGCAGTGAGGCATCCTGGGAGACTCTATGCAAATACGGCCTCCGGGCCCCGCCCCCAGCCTGACTGCTTTATACGGGGGCAAAGCCTTGGGCTCATTGTCACCCTGATCCTGTCCCTCGGACCTGACCCCAGGGCGCTGGACAGCAAGACTCACGCCCCGGGCCCCTAGAGCACGTGCTCTGGGCCTGTCCTGGCAAGGATGGAGCTGCCGCACTGACCCTCGCCCTCCTTCCCCGCCGAGTCCCAGGCAGACCTGTTGAATGGGGCTTTCATTTCCCTGACCCTGAGGTCATCTGTTTTCAGAAGGTGAAATATGGCCGCCTGGCCAAGGACAGAAGCCGGGGAGATAAGCGCCAGGGAGGAGCCTCGCGTCCAACAAGCCGTGACTAATGATGATTGGGGCATGTTTGGCGGGGCAGAATTTATTTGGTTCCTGGTTACCTGGGGATTAACTCTTTGTGGGATCTCGCGCCCCAGCCCAGAGATGTCTGGTTTCCACACACACTGGGCTCTAGATCCGGCTCAACCAAGCACAGGGTTTGGTATAGAGCAGGTATCCAATCAATACTTGTGGTAGAGAAGGAGGAAAGGAGGGAGGAAGGGAGAAATGGAGGACAAGAAGGAAGAGAGAAGAAAGGAAGGAAGGGAGGGAGGAAAAAAGATGCACATACATTCTATGTCCTTGAGCATAATAAAATTTCACTTTTATCACGTGCTTCCCATGGGCCAGACACTGACGGCTATACAATTTCCACAGATCACATTTAATCCTCACCAATCTACCAAGCACGTACTATCAGAGCAGCCCATTTAACAGACGAGGAAGCTGAGACTGGCGGGTTATTTTGTATGCTCTTTTAAAGGATGAGGACTCGAGTGGAGCTCTGAGCAGTTAAGTAACAGGGCAGTAACATAGTGGTCAAGTAACAGGGCAGGGCTGGGGCTTGAATTGAAACTTGGTCTTTCCGGCTTCCGTTCTTGAGCTCTTAGTTGCTGTACCAAACTTTCTAATGTAAACTCTGGAGTGTTTCCACGTATTGCATCAATCGGGGTTGTTGTATTTTTCTTTGTAGTAAACAACCTCAAAATCCCAGGGGTGCACACAACAAACATTTATCATCATACTTGCGGGTCCGTAGGTTGGCTGTGGCTTGGCTGGGTCAGGCTGGGCTCAAGGCTTCTTGTTGGGGTCAGGGTTTTTCTACCCGGGCTCACGCTGAAGGGGCAGCGGTGACTTGGCACATGGCTTCTCACGGTGGAGCCTAGGGAAAGGAACCCAACCAAAGGACCCATCTAAAGCCTTTGCTCCGCCCACATCCCCTAGCATCCCATTGGCCGAAGCAAGTCACGTGGTCAAGACAGTCATCCCACCGTCATGACACCAGGGGGAGGGTGGGGAAGTACAATTCTATAGTACTGAGGGAGTGAAGCATGGGGACTAACCAATCTACACACGTACCATAGGAGAACAAGTAAGAAATAATTAGGTGAGGTGGGAGGTGCAAAAACACAAAACACGTGGCATTACCCCTGCCTTCCTAACTTCCCAGTCTCTGGGAAGTCTCCACAACTCACACCCAATGGAAACACACACACACAGGCACGCACCCCAGCAAATGATTGTATTCCCTCTGATTGGTTGGCCACTTTAAAGTCATCTGCACCGTGGATATTTTGCCTCCCCTCCCGCCCCCCCTCCCCCCCCACCAGGGGACATTTGGCAATGTCCGGGGATATTTTTGGCTGATGACTTGTGTGGGGAGTGCTATTGGCATCTAGTGGGTAGAGGCCAGGGATGCTACCAGCATCCTCCTATGCACAGGGCAGCCCCCTACAATGAAAAGTTAGGTGCTCCCCAAATACCAAGAGAGCCAAGGGTGAGAAACCCTCTTGTAAAATAGCAATTAACCCAACAACCTGATGGCTGGGTGGGGGTCGGGGTGGGGGGAGCTGTTAAAAATACAGATTCCATGGTTCCCCAAGGTAGAGATCTTGATTCAGAAGGGCTGGGGTGTCGTCTTGGAATCTGTATTTCCAACTAGCTATTTAGGAAATTTTGACCCACTAATCAGAGCCTGGAAATGGCTTCTTTAGGTCTTTGTTATGCCTGGATAGGAACCCAAAACCAAAGCTGACTTGAGGATTTAAACAGAACAGTCCTTTTTTTGAGCACTCCCTAACATTACCCTCTTCAGAAACCCGGCAACGTTTGCTTCCCAGCCGCCCCACGGTTCACAGTGTTTGCCTACGAATCAAATCTCCAAATGGGGTCGAGCAATCTACAATTTCTCCCCTTCCTCTGCCTTTCACTTTTAAAACCAGGAGGAATTTGAGGGAAATGTAATCCATATGTTTCAGAATCATTTACACTTAAATCATGAAAGGACTGCCGTGGTTTTTAAGAGGTATTTGATGTCCAAAACACCTTATGAGGATTTTAAAAATAAGCTTTTTAAAGTCTCTTTTTACTTTCAGCTGGATCGCGCTCTGGGTAAGTGAATTCAAATGATATGAAGCTGTGGCGGGGCGGGGACTGCTGGAAACCCCAAACCAGGAACCTGAAGGAAATTCGACACTCAACAAATCAGGTCTCCTGCTGTCACCTAAAGCATCCATTTCATGCAATGAAATCGATCTTATTTTCCCAACGATTATGGATTCAAGCGGTCACTCACTGAGGTCTTTAGACATCTTCCTTCTCATTTAATGCCTCAGTGTTCCTCGGGTTCCATTTTTAAACCATTTCGACTCACTGTAAATGGAGATCCAATTCCTCCTTCCGATGGGTTTGTTATTTCCAAATAGCAATTCCGTTCTGCCGCCAACATCACATTTCACTCTTCTCTCTCCACCCCAGGGAGACCCAGGTGGAAGGCTAGAACCGACCATATACTCGCTTACAGCGCAGGTGGGCCTGCCTGTTTGGAAAAGTAATTTGGCAAAATATCAAATCGGAGACATGCTAATTCACAACAGTCCTGCTCTCAAGGATCGAGCCCAAGGAAATAACTCTAAGGGTGGAGCAATGCATATTTACACCTGGAAATATTCAGCACCGTTGATCACAGAGCAAAAAGGAAAACAACCTACCAGAATAATAATAGCAAAAGGGTTCATTCAATGATGGTTTCTCTACTTAAATGCCAGCACGAACACTGATGGATATTAAGGCTGTGTGATATCCACAGGAAAGGGGAAGAGAATGAGCTCTATTTGTCATGTAAGAGAAGATGAATTATAGGTACTCCAGGAAATTCTTAGGAATGTGTTGGAATTAACTGGACAAAGGGAAGAAGGAAAGATATTCCAGCCAGGTGGGATAACATAAGCAAAACAGAGAGGTGAGTGGAAAAGGGCAAGTAATTCAGTGCTCTTGGAACTCAAGCTCCAGGCAGGGAGGAGGCCATGCTGAGGTCAGAGAAGGGACAGAGGGCAGAGCTTGGAGTCCCGATGGCCACCTCTAGCAGCCTGGACCTTAGCCTGGAGGTAGTGAGGAGCCATTGAAATTATTTGAGCTGGGAAGGGACGCGGTCGAATCTACACTTCTACAAGATGGCTGTGATCCCAGCATAGAGGCTAGATTGCAAAAGCTGGGGAGGAGGCTGGGAGACTTCGTTGGAGACCTTTTAAGTGGTACCCGAAAGAGATGCTGAACACCTTGATGAGTCGGGTTAGAATTCATTCGTTCCACCATCATTCAGCGTGTTATCAGCGGACGTGGGATTTGTTTGAGACATGTCTAAAGGAGAAGGTGGCTGAACCTCATGAATAACGGGATGTGGGGGAACAAGGAAGAGGAAGGTATGGTCCTGAGTCTCTGGTTCAAACAGATGTGTGCGGGGGGTGCTGGTGTCATGCACTGAGCTAGAGGTAAAGGAGGGGGTGAAGAGTTTGGGGAGAGACAGTGAGTCCAATTTGGGGCCAGATGGGCCAAAATGGAGTTGCCTAGCTGGGAGCTGGCTGTTCAGATCTGCGACCTTGGGGACAGGTGCGGGCTGGAGAGATCCATGGAAGAGGTGGCACATTCGCATGGTGTTTGAAAACACGAGGGAATGAGCTCGCCCAGGAGGCGTTGTGCTGAGTGGGAAGGACAAGTCCAGAGGCACCCCCAGGGAAGGTTTTTAACAAAACGACATCATAAAAAGTCTGTAGGTCCATTAAAAAGGGGGAACTTCTCAAAGAGAAATTGCTAAGCAGATGCTCTGGTCTACTAGCTGGACGTGTGTAGGGAAATCTATGCAGACCACACAGTGGGGAGAAAAGAAAAGCAGAGATGAGCCGGGCAAGGATTTCAGTGAAAACATGACTTAAAGGGAACCTGTGGACGTGGTTGGGTCAGTATCCATGGAAGGGAGAAGGAGCGGGACAGGGGATTGTAGCAGAAAAGGAGACCTGGAGAGGTGAAAGAGGAAAAAGAAAGGGGTGGGGAGATAGAGTTTTATGAAAAAGGAGCAAGGCCAAGAAAGGGAAAGGGGAGAATCAAAAAGAAAGTAAGAGAATAGCAAATGCTGGAGAGGGTGTGGAGAAAAGGGAACCCTCCTCCACTGTTGGTGGGAATGTAAATTGGTGCAGCCACTATGGAAAACAGTATGGGGGTTCCTTAAAAAACGAAAAATAGAGCTACCATATGATCCAGCAATCTCACTTCTGGGCATATATCCAGAGAAAACTATAATTCAAAAAGATACGTGCGCCGCATTGTTTGTAGCAGCACTATTACAATAGCCAAGACGTGGAAACAACCTAAGTGGCCATCAACAGATGAATGGACAAAGAAGATGTGGTATATATATACAATGGAATATTACTCAGTGGTAAAAAAAAAAGAATGAAATAATGACATTTGCAGCAACATGGCTGGACCTAGAGACCATCATACTAAGTAAAGTAAATCAGAAAGAGAAAGACAAATACCCTATGATATCACTGATATGTGGATCTAAAATATGACACAAATGAACTTATCTACAAAACAGAAACAGGTTCACAGACATAGAAAGCAAACTTATGGTTACCAAAGGGGAAAGGGTGTAGGGGAGGGATAAATTAGGAGTTTAGGATTAGCAGATACAAACTACTATATATAAAATAGATAAACAACAAGGTCCTACTGTATAGCACAGGGAACTATATCAAGTATCCTGTGATAAACCATAATGGACAAGAATATGAAAAAGAACATATATACGTATCTGAATCACTTTGCTGTACATCAGAAACTAACACAACATTGTAAATCAACTATGCTTCAATTAAAAAAAAAAAAAGAAAGAAAGTAAGAGACCCAGGACCTGGGATCTTCCCTCTGTGAGCCTCTCCTGCCAGGGTGGTGAGTGGGACACAAGGTCCAGCTGATCTGGGATGAGGGGTCCCTGGGAACCTGATAGGAGAAAGCCAGGTGGGGAGTAAGCACAGGCCAGCAAGGAGCCCCTCCATCCCTGCCCCCCCCCCCAGAACCCAACATGGCCCCAGGAGTCTTCTCCATCTGCCTCTGGGCACCAGCACACGCAGCTCAAGTTGAAGCCTGATGGCCTCAAATCTCCAGAGGGGCTGCCACATGGGAGACGCTGTGGGCTGATTCTGGGTGGCCCAGTCCCCTGGGGGAAATAGAGTGGGCAGATTTGGGTTCTAAAGAAAGAAGGATTTTAAAGACATCCCGTGGTGTCACGGAAAGGACAGCTTCACTAGGTAGTGAGGGCCTGGTGCCTGGAGGAATTTAAGCTGATGCCGGGTGAGCACTGAGGAACGCCTGTTGTGGAGTGGATTCCTTAGCACGCAAGGGCACGATCTACCCTGCTTTTCATCTTTCAGCATTGTGCTTAGTATGTAGTGAGCACTCAATGAACGTTAGCTGTTATTATCGTTATCATTATCAGTACTGTTAGAATGTTCAACTTGAAATTATCACAGGGTCAGTTGATATCATACATGGTGAGTGATGGGGACTTCTTAACCTGGACAATGCGTGTCCCGCCAGCGGTCCTGCAATACAAAAAGCATTCTGAGTTTCAAAATAATCCAGAAATCCAGATATAGGGGAAATTTTTAAATGTCAGTTCCAAGAACATTATGCAGGTCAGCTCTGCCCATGGCCCCCATGTGTGACATCTGAGCTAAGGTCTATCGGATCTGTGCTTTTTCTACCTACCCGCTGTGTGACCTCAGGTAAGTTACTTAACCTCTCTGTGCTTGGTCTCCTTAGCCATGAAATGGAACACTAACAACTTGCCCTGCAGGGGCATTGTGTAGATTAAATTAGATAATGCAGTCCAAGCCCCCATGTGGTGTTCCACACATGGGAAGACTTAGAAAGTGATAATTGTTGTAGCTGCTATTGATTTTTCCTGTGTTCAACTCACGTTTTATGTTCCAGGCAGAGGGATTTTGTGACAAATAGCCCACCCGCACCCCATGCTGAGATCTGGTCTTTTCCAAGCATGTTGCCCTGGGATCTTGGCCGGCAGCTTCTTCCTATTACAGGCGTGCCAAGTGATTGCTGGCTTTATACGTACCTGGTGACAACTTTAACCTGGCTGATGGGGATTTAGGGAGGGGCGACAGAGTCGGCATGAAGGAGGCTGTTTGGGAAGAGCTGAGTGCTGAAACCTTAGTCCCAAGAAGACGGAGACACGGGAAGAGAAAGGGGCCGCAGTGGTTCCCTTGCTTCCCGGGTTCCACACAGTTCTTTTTTTGTTTTTGAATTTTTGAATTTTATTTAATTTATTTTTTTATACAGCAGGTTCTTATTAGTCATCAATTTTATACACATCAGTGTATATATGTCAATCCCAATCGCCCAGTTCATCAGTTCTGTTTACGCTAATCCATAGGGTTGGGGCATATCGTCAAATTCTTATCTGGCTCTCAAGGAATTCACATTTGTAGGCATGTGTGAACCACCTGGGAAGTGTATTAAAATGTAGATGCTGATCCCCCAGGTCAGGGTGGGGCCCAAGGGGAAATGTTCTCGAAGCAAAAGATCTTCCTATGGTAGAGAGCACCATCCTCCCTTAGGGGACCCCAGAACAGTATAACCCAAAGGAGATAATTACCCTGCTGGAAAAACCTCGAAACCGAAGCTGAGAAAGTTCAAGTCACGTGTCCAAGGTTACACAGGTGGAAAGGAGCAGAGCTGGGGTTCAAATCCTGTCTTTAAGATTCTAGAACCATGTTCTAAACCAGAAGACTTAGAATAATGTTCTTAACACTCCTTCCTCCCTCCTTTCTCCTCCTTCTTCTCTTTCCCCTTCCTCTCTGCTCCCCAGCTTCTTCCGTAAGGATGGCACCTAGACATTCTTTATTTTAGGAATTCCTAACCTGGGATCAGTGGGGCCCATAAACCCCCTAAAATCAAATGCAAAATTTTGCGCATATGTGTGTTTTTCCCAAGGAGCGGGTCCATAGCCTTTTTCAGCTTCTCAAAGAGACTCAAAAATAGAAAAAAATTAAAAGTCGCTGCCATTCACCTCCTCTCTCTGCCTCTCTCCCTTCTCCCCGCTCCTCTCTCCCCTCCCTCTCTCCCCTCTCATCTGGAAGGGGCTTGTTGCACACAGATGCAAGATGGTGATGCTGGGATGAGGTGAGATGGGCTCTGGGGAGGAGAGCGCCCCCTGGAGAGTGTCCTCTGTTAGGGACTGCGGCTGCCAGGGTGAGGGTTAAGGCTGGGGAAGACACATCTTTTGGCTGCTCTTCTGGCCAGCAGCCTAGCTGGACACCCGGGCGGCTCTATCCATGTCCAGCCGTGGGAACGGCACCCACTCCCTGGCTCTCTCTCCTCCCATCTCGCCCTTGAGCAATGAGAAGCCTAATCTCCCTCTATGGGAAATCTCCAAACATGGGGATTCTTTCCATTTTCAGCCTTGGCTTTGCAGCTGGGGAAACAGAGGCTCAGGGATGGGAAGAAGCATCTTTCAGCACCCACAGTGGGTGGTGGCAGTGCTGGGTCAGACCCCAGCCTCCCGAATGCCAGCCCAGGGCTGTTTCCACCTTTCTAAAGCCCGTCTCACCCAGACTTACCCTGACGATGCTTTTATTAAGCGGGAATGGAGGCATATCTGCCAATCCACTGGCAATCCCGGCTAGGACCCAGAAGATTTTAATGTCGTGAGCTGCTTTTAATGTATTCCTTTAAAAATCAAAAAGCCCCAAAGCTCTTTCTCCAGTGTTACCCACTGGACAGTCGGCAGGCTTTATCTGCCAGCACTTAAAAAAGAAAAAAAAAAAAGAAAGAAAGAAAGAAAGAAAGAAAGATATTGCCGCTGAAGAAGAATCCGAGGCCCCCGGAATCTTAACAAGGCAGCTCTGTTTCTTATCATCTTCAAAAAGCCTTTATTAAGCCTCTCTGGGCCCATGTGGCCGAGCGAGACACTTTACAGCATCAGATCAATCAGCGGTCCGTCAGCAAACGTGTACAGCGCACCTACTGTGGGAAGCTGGCAATGTGTGGGGTATCAGGGCAGCAAGGCTTGACCCCTGACCTCACGTGAGGGATGCCCAGGGTCTGTACTGCCTGAGACGCCACCTAATCCGAGTTAGGGTGGGACAGTCACTGAACGTTGTCGAGAGGTAGAACAGGAAACTGCCTCCTCTTAGATGCAGAAGGACAGAGATTCTAGAGACAGGGCAATGAAAGCCCCCAGCATCCCTTCCTTGGAGGGATGCCATTTTTATCATCTTTGTCTCTCTGGGGCTCCTTGGGCGTAAGGTAACCGCAGCACCCAGCAGAAGCCTGGTAGTCAGAGATGTCTCCAAAGCAGAAGCGCAGACCTTAGTTACGGAAAAGGTCACCAGTGAGACACAGAGGCAACTGATGATGAAAACTAAGTTCAGGGCCTTAGATTCAGCCGGAGTCCACATCCAGCACCTCCTCGCTGTGCACCTCCGGACGACTGACTGCCCCTCCACGTCGTGGGCGTGTTGTGAGTTAAATAAGATGTGTGGCAGGTGCTGAGCACGGTGACCAACACACAGTAGGGGCGGGATCTTGCTCACTATTATTACTATTATTGTTGTCAGTATTTTTATAGTTATTATTGATAGGTCTCTCTCTCTCTCTCCCCCCCCCACCCCCTTGACCTCAGTTCTATCATGTGTAGCAGGAAGTTTTGGGTGCTTGATTAGAGACCATAGAATGGATTTTGGATATTTCATTCATTTAGTCATGCAACAGGTTGGGTTTTTTTTAGCGCCTATGATGTGCCAGGACCATCTGGGCGCTGGCAGTACTGCAGAAAACAAAACAAGATCTTTCCCCTTCAAGGATTCTGGCCCAGGATGTGTGTCTCATTTCCAACCCAAGGGCTTTGGTAAAACCACCCAAGGGCTACAGGTACAGCACACACGGGTCCCCAGCCTCCTGGGGGTCCCTCTCCTGATAGGGATAGGGCTGATGCGAGCGCATCAGCTTTGGTTCTGCCAAGGGGAAGAGTCTGATGTCAGAGGGAACGAGTGAGTGGGTGTAAGGTTACCCCCTTCCCTTTGATGTGCTGGCCCCTCCACAGTCACAGACGTCCCCTGTCTTCTTAGTTCCCCCCCACCCCACCCCAGGAGGCAGCTCTGTGTGGTAAGAAGGCCCTGGGTGGGGTGGGGGTCAGGTCAGGACTCCTGGGTTTGTGCCCCTGTTTGTCACTTAGACAGAATCCTAAGTTAGGCAGACTCCTTACTATCTCTCTCCATCTCAGGTACCTCATCCGTAAAACAAAGGCACACTGTTGATGGACAACTCTTGTCCTTCTGAGAGCAAAACTCACTGACAATCACAGCCCTTTTCAGGTGTGGACTAACAATGCCATCTTGGGAGGATTATTTTCTGACTTTTGAAAGTTTGTAATTAAACTCAGTGACGATAGGACTCAGACTGAGGAGATACGTCGTCTGTCTCCGTTGGATCCTGACTTAAAGAAAATGAAGATTCGAAAGTGGGTAGCAAAAAGCAGTTTGGAAATAAAATATCTAATTTTTAAAGTTGGGGGGAAGAACTTTTGAAGTCACTTAGACCTGGGCTTAAATCTTATCTTTGCTACTTACTGGCTGTGTGTCTTTGGGAAAATTACTGTACCTCTCTGTGCCTCAGTTTACTTAACTGCAAAACAGAGATAAAAATAACTTCCTCCTGAATTTATTGTACAGGCATAACTCATTTTATGGCACTTCACTTTGTTGCACTTCACAGATACTGTGAGTTTTACAAAGTGAAGGTTGGTGGCAACCCTGCATCGAGCAAGACTATCGGCGCCATTTTTCCAATAGCATTTGCTCACATTGTGTCTCTGTGTCACATTTTGGTAATTCTCGCAATATTTCAAACTTTTTCATTATTATTATACTTGTTTTGGTGATCTGTGATCAGTGATCTTTGATGTTGCTATTGTAATTGTTTTGGCATTTTTTAGCAATAAAGTATTTTTTAAGGTATGTCATTGTTTTTTAGACAAAATGCTATTGCACACGTAATAGACTGAAGTATAGTGTAAGCATAACTTTTATATGCACTGGGAAACCAAACAATTCATGTGACTCACTTTATTGCGATATTTGCTTTATTGTGGTCTGGAACTGAACCCACAATATCTCTGAGGTATACCTATACTGTTTAGAGACAATATTTGCAAAGGGATTCATAAATATGTGCCTGGGATTCATAAACAGTAGATGAAAGCAATTGCTACTTAATAAATAGGAACAATACCTAGTTTAGTTTTTAACTGTTGGAGGGTCCATGTAATAATTTGAATTAGGTTCTGCTACATGAAACAGAAATCCCCCAAACAAAAATAGTCTAAACAAGATAGACATGTATTTCGTTCATGTAAAATAAGCCCAGAGATGGTCAGTGCAGGGCTGATACGGCCACTCTACTCATGACACTCTAAAGAACCCAGACTTCTCCCAGCTCAATGTTCCACCATCCCTAGAGTGTGGCCTCATTCACGGCCCAGGATGGCTGCTGGAGTTCCAGCCATCACACTGCAAACAGCAGTATAGAGAAAGGGGGAAGAAGGGGTTACTTTATCTCTTAATAGGGTTTCCAGATTTAGCAAATAAAACTATAGGATATCTAATAAAATTAAATACAGGTAAAATTTGAATTTGGAATAAATAAATGATTTTTAGTTGTTTATTTAAAATTCAAACTAACTGGGTATCCTATCACCTAGTTCCTATTTTTTTTTTCTGTTTTTTTTTTTTGGCCGTTCCATGCAGCATGTGGGGGTCTTAGTTTCCCGACCAGGGATACAACCCATGCCCCTTGCAGTGGAAGCATGGAATCTTAACCACTGGGCCAACAGGGAAGTACCACCTAGTTCCTATTTTATCTGGCAGCCCTATCCCTTAAGGACATTTCTCCAAAGTACCACATAACATTTCCATATATATTTCTTGGTGAAAACCTCATCAGGTGGCCAATCTCTCTTCAGGGGAGATGTAGTATTTATTCTGGATGGCCATGTGCCCTGCTAAAAATTAGAGTCTTTATTATGAAGGAAGAGAAAGGAAACAGGTATTGGGGGTGGACAACATGCAGTCGCTCCTATATTTCATTTGTAAACAAGGGATGACAGTATTTAATGTGCTCTAAAACAGTGTGCAAGGCCAGAGGAAAACAATCAATTAAAATACTGTAATAACTTATATTTGCTCAATGATTTTAGATTTTCAGAGCACACTCACAGTGGTCACCTAAGGGAGATTTTTGTTGTCTACATTTTTCACCTGAGAAAACTGAGGCTCAGAGAAGTCACCTGACTTGCTTAAGGTCCCATAGAAAGGAAATGAGCTGAAAATAGGTCTACAGTCCATACCTTTATTGAGCATCTACTCTGTGCCTGGCAAGGTACTAGACTGCAAGCCTATTGAGAACAGGGCATAGAGATTATTTTGTGTATTATTTTATCCTTGGCGTCTTTGACAGCATCTGACACATAATAGCTGCTTATATTAGTTTTCTATTCTGCATAACAAATTACCACACACTTAAAATCTTTAAGCAATACACATTTATTATTTCGTGGTTTCCTTGGGCCAGAAGTCTGTGCCTGGCTTAGCTGGGTCCTCTACCCAGACCTCACAAAGCTGCAGTCAAGGTGTCTGCTGGGCTGTGTTCTCATCTGGAGTCTTGACTGGGGAAGAATCTGCTTCCAAGCTCATTCAAGTTGTTGAAATCATTTCCTGTGGTTGTATGGCAGTGTGCTTCATAAATGCTAGCAGGAGAGAGTCTGACTCAGGACGGGCCCAGTCCCTGTTTTAAAGGCTTTCACCTGATTAAGCCAGGCCCACCAGGAACCTCTCTCCCTTTGTATTAACTCGATAATACATGAGTTTAGCACTGTAATCTGCAAAATCCCTTCATCTGTGCCATAGTCTGCTGGCCAGAAGTAAGTCATAGGGTTACACCTACATTCAAGAGGAGGGGATTAAATGAACACCAGGGCTCAGGAATCATGGGGGCCACCCTTGGGTCTGTCTGCCACAGGGCCAACAGATGTCTGTTGAATAATTAACTGAATGAATAAATGAGTGAATAAATGACTATATTAATGACTTAATAAATGCTAAAAACACAAATATGAACTAGATCATCATCTGGCTCTAAATATCGTGTTCTTTCTCTACAACGTGCCACTGACCTCATCCCCGGAGGTGCCTTCTAGCTTTGAGATCCCGAATGCTGTGATCCAACGTCTATTACCTCCTGCCTAGGCCACAGGTACCCAGAAGGCAGGGAACAAAGAACCCCAAACAAAGAAACCACAAACGGGCAGGAAGCCCATACATCATGCAGCAGCCTCCGTGTCGGAAGCCCTGTTGAAGTGCAGACAGCACTTTTATGTTAGTAGAACGGTGATAATGGGGACACATTTTTAATAAATATGGGCAGCATCAAGGTGTCTGGTAGGAGGTATTTCCTCACACTCACACTGTCTTGATTACTGACCTGAAGCCGTGTCGCCTAGGAACTGTAAGTTATGTCTTTCCTGGATTTTTGAAAACCATCCCAAGCCCTGATGTGGTTGTCAGCTCTCTCAAGGAGAAGCCAAATGATTTTTTGTGTGTATTTTAGGAGGGGAGGGGATAGAACATTGGTCCAACGTGAAGCACAGAGAGTTAAGCATCCGGGTGCACACAGATCTTATAGATTGATATTAATTACTAACATTCCCTAGCACTTGTCATGTCAGGCATTTTCTAAGCACTTTATACTCATAGAGTCATCTCAACTTCTCATCAGCTCTGACATCTGTGCTATCATTGTCCTCATTGTCTCCCTGAAGAAATGGAGGCACAGGAAAGGTGAGGTACTGGCTCGGGATCATCTACTTCCTCAGTGACAGAACCGAGATCCAAACCCAGGCAGCCAAGAAGCTGTTCCCTGCTGCTGTCATTGGGGAATTGGCTGATGTACTGGACGGTCTGCCTCTAAACCAGGAAAAAGCACTGTCAAAACAAGCTGCAAAATCAGCAAGGCCTGTGCATGTCCCAGCTCCACTATCGACTGGATGTGTGACCTCTGACAGTCTGCTTAAACTCTCTGTGCCTTGGTTTTCTCATCCGTACAATGGGAACAAATCAATCCAACCTCACAGGAGTCTTATGAGGATCGAAGAACAGAACATATAAAAGTGTGAGGATTGTGCCTGGAATATGGTCCCTTCCTTCCTCCCTCCTTCCCTCCCTCCCTTCCTTCCTTCCTTCCTCCCAGCCACCCACCCACCCATCCACTTACCTATCCAACCATCCATCCATCCATCCATCCATCCATCTATACATCCATCCATACGTACATCCTCTCCTCTTCTCCACCTTTGTTCCTGTTTCTGTGGTCCTGACCCCCATGATTTCCTATTTTGGACTCTAAGTTTACCCCATGCACTTGAGGACAAATGTATGACATAAGTCCCCACAACCCCTCAGGACATGGCTGACGTGTTCTGTCTGTCCTTAATCTGAATATGGTTAGGAACCACCCGGTCCCAAGTCCAGGACCCAGCTCCACTCCTGGGTTTGGGGCTGGGGCCCCCGTGGCTTCTGTCAGTGCCCTTCTGGGTTCTCTGGACTTCCTCCCAGCATCTGGCCATTCCTTCCCTATCTGCTGTGTAGGTCACTTTCCTCTGCCCATTCCTTGGCTGCGGATGCTCCTCAGGCGTCTCTCTCCGCCCTGCTCGCCTTCTCATTGTGCATATTGGGCGTGGACCATTCCCACCATGCTCCTTACCATCTGTGCTGGAGACCTTCCATCCATCCCTCCAGATCCAGTCTCCACCCAGGGCTCTCTGCCCAGCAAGCTGGCCGGCATGGACGTGTCAGTGGGCTCCCTTGCCCTCTGGCTTCAGGCTTGGAGGCACCAGCAGGAGACTGGATGCGGATAAGACAGGGAGGTTGAGCTGTTTATTTCCTGCTGGGCCACTGGCGGAATGCACCCCTCTTCCAAAGGCTCTGACAGGCAGCCTCTCTTCCTTGGCCACCGCTCTCACAGATCTTGGTAACCACTTCCCCCCCACCCAACACCTTACCCCCCGCCCTGTGGTGGGATGGTCAGTCTGATGTGTCAGCTTGGCTAGGCTGTAGTGCTCTGTAACTCAGTCGCACTCTCATGTAGGTGTGGCTGAGAAGGTATTTTGTAGGTGAGTTTAACATTAAAATCAGTCTGCTTTGAGTAAAGGAGACCACCCTCCGTAATGTGGGTGGGCCTTGTCCAATCAGTTGAAGGGCTTTAAGAGCAAAAACTGAGATTTCCCTGAAAATGAAGAAATTCTGCCCCAAGGCTGCAACATCAGTGCCTGCCCACGAGTCTCCAGCCTGGCCAACAGATTTCAGACTTAGCAGCCCCCATAACAGCGTAAGCCAATTCCTTGAAATTGAATTTTTTTAAATTTTTAAATATATATGTATATGCACATATATGTATACATACATATTCACACATATTATATGTATATGTATATCTGTATCACCTATTGGTTCTGTTTCCCTGGAGAAGGCTTTCTGATGCAGATGGTAAAGGCTCCCACTGTTACCAGCCCCCCTTCTCCACTTCTCTGTGAGTGTCCCTTCCTGCTTACATTCTTTTCTTAATTTATTAAAAAATTTTTAAAAAATTTTTATACAGTTTTTTTAATTGAAGTATAGTTGATTTACAATGTTGTTAGTTTCAGGTGTACAGCAAAGTGCTTCAGTTATACGTACATATATATCTTTTTTTCAGATTATTTTCCATCATAGGTTATTACAAAATATTGAGTGCTTTTAGACAATTTTTAAAGGTTACTTTCCACTTACCCTTATTACAAAACCTGTTCACATTCTTATAAACAGTCCCTTCATTAAACTCTCCCCAGTTGCCCAGTTTGGATGTGTATGTGGTTCCTCCCTAGGCCCTGCCTGACACTCCATCAATTTGAGGACAAGACCCAAGTCTGGAGTTCCAGCTCAGACCTCACATCTTCAGCCTTGAATCTGGTCACTATATCTCCTTGACCATCCTGCAAATATCTAAGACTCCAAACATCCCAAGTGGAGCCCGTCATTCTCCTCCTGGTCAGGAACCAGGACGCCTCCTCCACAATCCGCCCCCCAAGTCAACCACCACCCCTGTCCATGCTCCCTGCCAACCAAATCGTGAAGATAACAATCTGTTTCCTGAGTGCTTGCTGTGTGCCAGGCACCATTTTGGGGCTGGGTAGCTGGTGATGGGCAAGACAACCAAAGTCCTGGAACTTCTGGTCAGGGAAACAGGAAATAAACAAATGAATATGTCAGATAGTGACAAGGAGGCAGGATGGGAAACCAGGTCTGACTCCAGAGGTTTTGCTCTTAACCATGACTTCTTTTGACTTCTTAGAGCCTCCACCACCAGCTGTCATCTCCCATTGTTCTCCAACAGCTAGTCTTTGGACCAGGAATTGGGCTCACCTCACTCCTGTCTTTGTTGGAGCCATTTCCCTGCCCAGATGACTGGCCATTGTTATTCTTGCTGTGCACCCTTGCAAATCCTATCCATTCCCCGGGTGCCATTCAGATTCCTCTCTCTCTTCCCCACCCTATCTCTTTCTTCTCCTAAAAATAAACCCCTAATGTTCCAACCCTCCCCAAGCTGTCCCTTCCCTGAACCATTTGACCTTGAACAAGTCACTCCACCTTGGGTCTCAGTTTCCTCGTAAAATGGAGACCTCACGTGAACATTAAGTGTCAGGGCTCCTCATTCGCACAGGCTCCTTCAAGCCTCTGGGAGGGGCCCTGGAGATGTTTTCACAGGGTCATACAGTTTTGCAAAAATGGTCATTTCTTTTTTTTTTTTCTTAAAGAGGATACCCTACTTGAATAAGCTTCGGGTCCCATAAAATCTGGGTCTCCTTCCCCCTGTTCTCCGTGACCCACCTGTCTACCTTTTAGGGTTTCCCAGGAATCGAGCCGAATCGTGTGTCTAAGGCTCTTAGCACAGTGCTTGGCATAGACTAGAGGCTCAATAACTGTTGATCACATGATGGTCATTATCTCCACCACCAGTCATCAGGGCATTTGGAGGCAAGCAAGAGAAACTGGCTCCAGCTAACACGGGTTAAAAAAAAGGGGGGAATTATTGGGAGAATTTCTAGCAACACCTAGAATCGGCAGGAAGGCTGCTGAGTCCAGCCCAGGAGACTGACGGCAGCAAAGGGTGGTATCCAGGCAGGCAGAGGGATCCTGCCTCTCATCTCCAGGGGCCAGGATCAACAGCATCATTCCCTTTTATGAGTTTACTTTTCCCCCCTCTGACGAGGAGTGTTCCGGGCTTCTCAGATAAGACAAATAGGTCTGCCTTAAATATTTCTATTACTTAAAAGTTCATAAATCTATTGGTTTAAAACTGTCAGCACGATGGGAAAATTCTGAGATGGAGCCACGCTTATCATCAGGCGAGGAATTTGCCCGAAGCGGGGGCAGGATACTGAGTGAAGGAGAGTGGCAGTGCCCAGAAATGAACTATCTCCTCAGCCCCACCCATGACTCTTGTCCCTGCAAGAAAGATTTAAAAATCTAGTCCTAATAGCCAGATGGCATTGGAGACAGGGAACTGGCCCACTGCTGGTTTCCCTCACCGATTCCAGTGTCCTTTGGTGTGGCATGAGTTGACATCAGGGGCTGATGCTCACCCACTCTCCAAACCAAAATGGCCTTGTGTCTGGCAAATAAGAATTACTTTCCACTCGTCCATGATTCCCTGCAGAGAGGTCGGGAAAGACTCAGACAAGGAGGCTAGGGGCTTGGAATCCAGGTGATGATGGACCGGTAAATGTTGAGCAACGACCTGTCTTGCATGGAGGGAAGCCCTGATTTGCTGGTTTCCATGGTGTAAGTACTCCCAGCGAGGCTGGCATCACTGAATACAGTGGGAAGAGTTGCCACGTCGCACCCGTTGTATGGGAGTTCCACGGGTATAAATGACCTGAAGAAGATAGGAAGCAATACGTTTTGAGTATCTATTACCTTTGTTTTGAACATATTTTATTTCACGGTGAACTTATATCACTTAATGTTTCATAATGGCCATGTTTAACAACGGGTTCATAAAAGTCCTAAAAATTGAACAGCTGGCGATTGCAAGGTGGTACAAACCAGTCCAACACAACACTGGTTCCGGGCCCCCCTTCGGGATGTGGGTTTGAACCCAGGCACCGCCACTTTCTGGCTCTGTGATCCTGGGCAACTTATTTCGTTTAACAAGAGGACGTTTTCTGAGCTAATGCTCAGACAGAATTCACGATAAGTCAGGCTCTCTTCAAAGCCCTGGATTTGCTCTTTGTAAGAACCCTAGAAGGTAGACAGATGGGGAGACTGAGGCACAGAGGGACCATGCGACTTGTCCAAGATCCCCGAGCTGGTAAGTGGCAGGGCTGGGATTTGAACTCAGTCCCTCTGGCTTGGCTCTCTGTGCTAACCACTGCCCCACCCTGCCCCTCT
Organism: Eubalaena glacialis; assembly: GCF_028564815.1. Classification (NCBI taxonomy): domain Eukaryota; kingdom Metazoa; phylum Chordata; class Mammalia; order Artiodactyla; family Balaenidae; genus Eubalaena; species Eubalaena glacialis. The sequence continues at coordinate 79,440,912 of NC_083730.1, forward strand.
ATTTTGCTGATTGGTGCCTCAGTCTCTGCCTATAAAATGCAGATGTGATTCTGCATCTCCCAGGGTGGTGGTGAGGATATAAAGAATAAATGAATTAAACCAAGGGATCATTTGGCATGGCACCTGGCACTCAGGATGCCCCCAATTCCTTTTCCACAGGCATCCCCATGATGGAGGGCAGAGGTTCTGTCTGAGCCAAGGAGGAAGGCTGTCCTATCAACTGGCTGTGAAGAACACGGATGAGTCATCAGCTGTCATTCTATTATTACCCAGGCTTCAGGCAGCCAACCTCTTATCTCTACTCACTCGGCAAAACTATGCTTTCTGCCCTTGGAGAAACCTCGGCACACGGTACTGGTGGATTTGGAAAACGAAGCCAGTCTGAAATTTCAAAAAGTGTCCAAATCCTGCCATCCGACCCACTGGGTGTCACTCAACCGAAATCTAGCCTTTCCCCAGACTTCCGAGGCTTGCCTTTGAGAAGGATGTGCGGACACTTCCATCAGCAGCTGCCACCATATGAGAAGGAAAAGCCTGGGTTGCAGGAAACCGAGGGTGCCTCCCAAGGGTCTCTCTGAACCTCGGGCTGGAAATTTCTTCCTCCGCCCTCTACCTTCCTTCGCCCTGTCAGTGCTCTGAGAGTCTGTGCTCCTCTGTCCTCTGGCTTCCTCTTGGATTTTGCCAAGAAAAGACCAATAGAAGTAGTTAGGAGGGGAGAGAGGTGGAGGTATTTCTTCCCCTGGGTCCCCTTCCCGTGCCAACCCGATATGGTTTTGGCAGTGCCTGCATTCCTCTACCAAAGTTTGCAGCTTCTTCCAGGTGGTGCTCTCGTAAGCTCTTGCTCTCACCAGGTTCTGGAAACCTCTACGTCACCAGGCCCACTGGGTCTGAAGGTGGCGATGATTTCCCCACCCTCGCCAGCCTCAGGGCTCTCCGCCACCCCTCTGAGTTCCCTTAACCCGGCCTACACCTTTGCAAACAACCCCTCATTCAACTCTCCTTGACCCCTTCTGACTGTGCATCTGTTTCCTGCCAGGATGTCAAACCCTTCTCTGGACCTCAGTTTTCCCATCCGCGAAATGGGATCTCTCCTGCCGAGTCCACCTTGCAGAGGTTGCCTCGGGGGCAAAGCAGACACTGGATGGGAAAATCCTCGGGGAAAACAAAAGTTCAAAGTGCCACCCAGGAGCCAGGCATTAGTGTTATTAATAAAAGCCAGATAGGTCTCCTCCATTTGCCTCAGCATGCCCCTCCCCTCTCACGCCCCCTGACCCCTCCACGGCTCTGCCTGGCCGGCCTCCTCCCCTGGTTGATGTTCCCACTAAAGCCATCTTCCCTTCCCCCGCCGGCCCTGCTCCTCCGTGTCTGCCGAGGGATGAAGTGCCCGGCTAACGTAAGCGTGTTTACATTAAAATATAAGGACAATTACACCAGCCGATCTAATAGTCGGCTCTGTATATGTTACCAAGTACTTAGGGCTCTCTTTTGGAAAGCCATTATGCCCATGTGATTCCCCTCAAAGCCTTTCTTGAGGATTTTGTTTTGACAGGAGGGCATTAAGGGGTTGAAACTGATAGCATAAGCACACCACTTACACACTTTGATCAAATCGGCCCATAATTCTCCTAGAGAAAGTCTTGTATATATTAGGAAGGAAATTAATTTTATGACTGCTGTGGCTTTGCTGGTTAATGGCCCAGCAAGTCAGCCTGCCCCAGAAGGCAGGCTGTGGGAGGTGAACTCACCGCTTTCCTCCCTGGCCCACTGTCCACGGGGAGGATGCTCCACAAGGGAGGACCATCAGGCGGGCATCAGCCAGCAAGAACCTGGGATGCTGCAGGACACGGGCACGGGGTGTACCCTGTCGCGGGAGCTGTACCCTGTTCCTTCTGACCTCACCTCTCCCCGGGGCTGTCACAGTTAAAATGCCCATGGGGCACTCACAGCATGATGCGGATTTGGCCTGAGCCCAGAGCCCACGTCACAAGCTATTGGCATTGGGAGGAATTCAAAGACCATAATTCGGAAGACCTAGGCAGTGAAGTGGTATCACACGTTTCTGTGAACTAGGAAACAAACTAGAGAGAAGAAAAGAATTTAAATAGTGGGGCGACCTCTTTTAGTCTCATTTTCTCCATCTGCCCACCATTCCACTTAATAAACACTTGCTCCAATGTGGGTATAAGGTGTCAGGTATGAACGAGGTCTCCTGGGTTCCTGGGTGCTGAATGTGATCCCAGGGATGAAGATGAAAGCGTTTTGTATAACATGTACCCAGCCCACCACTTCCTCTGGTCACTTAAAATAGAAAAAATACCAAATTGTTCCCATCCCTGCAGGATGATGGTGAGTAAAGGGGTATTTTGTGTGGTTCTTGCCCTTCTCATGGACTTCAGAACTTTCCCCATAAAAGGTAACTCCTTGTACTTAAAAAAAAAATTCAAGTAGGTTTTTTTTAATAATCTATGGAAACCATTGTGAACATCGTCATCAGATTGGAGGTGAGGGGAGGTGGAGAAAGAGGTGAAACCACATTACAAATGTTGATAATTGTTGAAGCTGGTGACAGTTAGGTGGGGTACATCATGCTACTCTGTTGACTGTAAATGTTTGAAAGTTTCCACACTAACAAAGAAAAAGCTTAAGGCTGATCTTCTAATGACCTCATTTCTATTCTCCGGAGTTCTAGAATGCTTACTGAAGACAGGGAGAAAAGAGTAGAATAAATATCTCATGGCACGACCTGAGCATAACCTCACAGTGTATGTTGTGTGTACGAATGTCATTCATTACAAATGTTTGGGGGCTTTGTTTTTCTGTTTGTTTGTTTGTTTTTTCTATTGAACAAAAGGAGTGGAGGAGTTTCTGGCATAGAGGGACAAGACATGAATTTTGTAGTCACGTGACCAGTGTTCCACTCCCAGTTCTGTCACTGTGGACGTTAAGCAAGTGGCTTGACCTCTTTGAATCTCAGCTTCTCCATTTGCAACTCCGTTTCTCAGTTTCTCCATGGGGATAAATAATTACTTGACAGGATTACATGATAACAACACAGGGTAGGTGCCTGGCATGACGCAGGCACTCAGTAGGTGGTTGGCATTGCCCACATGTGCAAGCTTTTGCCACTCTGCAGGGAAGCCACTTTTTCTAAAAATGACACTTTGTGATTTTCCTCTGGGAACTGCCTTCCACTCTCTTTCAGTCCTTGTGGCTTAGGTGCCGTGGACTCCACCCATAGCCACAGTCATGGCCACGTGACTCAGGCTGACCAATCATAGCCCCTTCCTGCCTAAGGGATTGAGTCGCAGATGCCACGTGACCATATTAGAGCCAAGGGAACAGATACGTCACACACTGTCGCTGGGTCTTTTCAGGGAAAAGCATGCTCTTGCAATATGTCACAGGTGAGCACGGAAGCCTGGAGTTGCCATCAGCCACTACTTGGGGAAAGCCAAGGTAGAGGGAGACTGAACACAAAGGGAGAGAGAGAAAGAAACCTAGTCCCTGGTTCAAGCCATTCCTTGATCCATTGGATTTTTCAGCCACGGTAGCCAATTAATGGCCTCTGGGGCTTAAGCCAGTTTTAGGTTTTCTATCACTTGCAGTGGAAAATTCTGATACAATTACGATTGCCATTATTTGGGAGGGAAATCCAAGAGGGAGGGAATATATGTGTACATATAGCTGATTCAGTTCGTTGTACAGCAGAAACTAACACAATATTGTAAACAATTATACTCCAATTAAAAAAAAAAAAAGAGCACTTGTCAGAAGAGCCTGTTTTGGTAACCATTACATAAAACATCTTTCTCAGATGCTGCCCTTGGGGATCTGTCCTTCTAAGATGATATTATCCATGCAACTTTGTCATTTGTAATACTTGTGGTATTTCTTGTCTTTGGTATTATTGTTACACCGAGGACAGGCATGAGGACTCTGGTCCAAAGCAGCTGAAAAGGGAGGGGGAAGAGACGGTGTCCTGCCAGGCAAACTGCCCAAATGCCCAGTCCCTTGGCAGGACCTCTAGTATCTGCACGGTGGGTCTGTGAGCTTGGATAGCCTTCAACACACTTTGGGGGCTGTTTATGCTTCTGGAATTGCAGCAAGGCAACCAGAGGGGTTAGAAGTCCACGACCAGTTTGTGCTATATGGGACCCGAACCTCATTAGCCCACCTTCCAGTTATCTGTTGCCACAGAACAAATCGTCCCAAAATTAAGGGTGCAAAGCAACAATCGTTTTATTAGGCTCACAGATTCTATGGGTCAGGAATTCAGACAAGGCACAGTGGGGATGACTTATCTCGGCTTCATCATATCTGCAGCTTCAGCTTGGAAGACAAATGGGTAGCAATGACTTGAACAGCTGGAATCATCTGGAAGCTTCTTAAACATGGCCAGTCCTTGGACTGGGATGACTGGAAATGCTAGGCTCAGCTGGGACCGTCAACCAGAGCACCGACATGTGGCCTCCCCATGTAGCTTGGGCTTCGCCCAGCGTGGCAGCTGGGTTCCAAGAAGGAACATTTAGAGAAGAAACATTCCAAGAGAATGAGGTGCAGCCTCCATGACCTTGTTGGACTTGGCCTCGGGAATCAGGCAGCATCACTGATACCACATTCCAAATGGATCACTATCACTAAATCTGGCCATCCAGATTTAAAGGGAAGGGAATAAGATTCCAGCGCTTGGTGGGAGACTAGCAAGGTAACATTGCAGAAGAGCTTGATGGACAAGAGATATTATCGCAGGCGTGTTTGGAAAATACCATCGACCATGGCCTGCAGGCACCGCCACTGTACCGAGGATGGACGTAATACCCAATGTTTACTAAGAATTTATTAGGTGTCAGGCATTGTGCTCAGCAGTTTGTACACGCAATCCCACTGCATTCTCACAACATTCTCTGCCTCTCCGCTACTGTCTTTATGCTCCTCTAACAGTGGAGAAAACTGCAGCTCAGAGAGGGCAAGGTACTTGCCCAGAGTCACCCATCTAGTCACCCAATGGTGTCCTTAGCAAGCAGAAGAGCTGAGATTTGAACCCACGCCAAGAGCCTGGGTTCGATCCCTGGTCAGGGAACTACCATCCCAGAAGCCATGTGGTGTGGCCAAAAAATAAATAAAATAAAATAAAATAAAATGGACAGCTAAAAAAAAAAATGGTCCTGATCTTCCTTTTCTGGCCTGATTGCATCAAAATGCATTGAGGTTAAGAACCTCATTTTGACTTTCATAGATAAAGCAGAGACTATTCCCCCCCCCCCATTTAAAAGATGCGAAAACCAAGCCTCAGAGAGAGAAAGCAACTCGTCAAGGTCACACTCAAGGTCCCATGGCTCAAACTACCAATCGGTTCATGGATTACACATCACCTTTGAACAGTACCTAGACAGGTCTCCTGTGATATGTGGGGGGAGTGTCCCCAAAGCCCCTGTCTGCCTCACCCTGACCAGTCCTTCCTTTCTACCCCTTTTCCCATTTGAGGAGTCCCTCTGTCTCCAGTTGGGCTGCTCCCAGGGTTGTCAGGCACATAAATGATGGATTTCCTTGGCCCCTGCCTCTCCCCATCTTTACCCAATCTCCCTTTCCTCTACCCCACACCAGCCTTGGCCTCCCAAGCTATCTCCTCCCCTCCCCAGTGGGGGACTGGGGCACATTCAGAGAGTGTCCAGCCCTGAGAAATGTTTACACTAGAGATTAGCATTTATCTCTATACTTTCAACCTCTCTCCCCATGCTCAGTGCTGCTGTCTGCCTTGAGGAAGGGGGGATGGCCCCCAGCGATGAGAGCCAGCCAGGCTGGGGCCACCCCTCTGGCATCTGGCTCCACTGAACCCCCTTTCCCGCCATCTTTGGAGGTGGTCCTCTTAGACTGTTCTCATTCAATCTCTGAAAAATCCCTTGGTTTCTGGATGAAGGCTGAAGCCTCCATAAAAAATGTGAGTCTAGGAAGGGGCCTCTCACCAGACACCAAATCTGCTGGCGCCATGATCTTGGACTGCCAGCCTCCAGAACTGTGAGAAACAAATTTTGTTTGTAAGCCACCCAGTTTATGGTATTTTGTTACAGCAGCCCAAACAGACTAAGACATCACGATACATGGTGAGTGCCATTAATGTGCCAGCCACTTGCCAAATGCACTTTCAAATGGTGTCCTTACAGGCATTCTGATGGGGATACTCTCACTGTTGCCTCCATATAGGAGAAAAGAGCCCAAATGCCCAAGGCAACCTACCAAGATGGTTGCAGTTTGGCTTCAGAGGCTGGGCCTCCTTTGCTCCTCACCTGCCAGGCCTCTGGTCAGCCAAGAGGAGCTATACTCTAGGCCGATGATTCCCAAAGTGCGGTCTCCAGAGCAGCAGTGACAGCACTTGTTAGAAATGCACATTCCTGGGCCCCTCCCCAGACCTGCCAAGTCAGAAACTCTGGGTGTGGGGGCCAGCAATCTGCATTTTAACAAGCTGCCTGAGTGGTCCTGCTGATTGGAAGTTTGGGAGCCCTTGCTCTAGTCTAGGGAGATCCTGAACTCCTGGAAATCAGTGACCTCAGAGGGAGGTCACAAGCTTGTCCCTGCAAGGCTCTGGGCCAACTAAAGGCACAAGAGAAGTAAACAGAAGACAGAGGGATACTACCAAAAGAAATCTACAGGTTCAGTGCAGTCCCTATCAAAATCCCAATGGCATCTTTCACAGAACTAGAACAAATAATCCTAAAATGTGTATGGAACCACAAAAGATCCCAACAGCTAAAGCAATATTGGGAAAAAAAGAACAAAGTTGGAGGTATCACACTCCCTGATTTCAAACTATACTGTAAAGCTATATTAATCAAAACATCATGGTACTGGCACAAAAAAATGGACACATAGATCCAGAGAACAGAATAGAGAGCCCAGCAATAAACCCACACTTAAGTGGTCAGTTAATCTTTAACAAAGGAGGCAAGAATATATAATGGGGAAAGGACAGCCTCTTTAATAAATGCTGTTGGGAAAGCTGGACAGCTACATGTAGAAGAATGAAACTGGACCTTTTTCTTACACCATATAGAAAAATAAACTCCAAATGGATTAAAGACTTAAATGTAAGACCTAAAACAATATAATTCCTAGACGAAGACATAGGCAGTATACTCTTTCAGATCAATCTTAGAAGTATTTTTTTTGGATCTGTCTCCTCAGGCAAGGGCAACAGAAGCAAAAATAAACAAATGGGACTACATCAAACTAAAAAGCTTTTGCACAGCAAAGAAAACCATCACCAAAATTAAAAGGCAACCTACAGAATGATAGAAAATATTTGCAAATAATACATCCAGTAAGGGGTTAGTATCCAAATGTCACAAAGAAATCATACAACTCAATTAAAACACAAAAACAAGCCAGTTTAAAAATGGGCAGAGGATGTTCTCCAAAGAAGACTTACAGATGGCCAACAGACACATGAAAAGATGCTCCAAATCACTAATCATCAAGGAAATGCAAGTCAAAACCACAAGAGATATCACCTCCCACCTGTCAGAATGGCCATCATCAAAATGACAATGAATAACAAGCGTTGGTGAGGATGTGGAGAAAAGGGAACCCTTGTACACTGCTGGTGGGAATGTAAATTGGTGCAGCCACTATGGAAAACAGTATGGAGGTGCCTCAAAAAATTAAAAATAGAGCTACCATACAATCCACCAATTCTCCTTCTGGATATTTTTTCCAAAGAAAACAAAAACACTTATTTGAAAAGATATGTGCCCCACAGTGTTCATTGCAGCATTATTTACGGTAGCCAAGATAAGGAAGCAGCCTGTGTCCATTGATGATGAATAAAGATGAACGGATAAGGGAGATGTGGTATATATACAATGGAATATTAATCAGCCATTTAAAAAGAGTGAAATCTTGCCATTTGCGACAACATGGATGAACCTAGAGGGTATTACGCTAAGTGAAATAAGTCAGACAAAGACAACTACTGTAGAATCTCACTTCTATGTGGAAACTAAAACTCAAAACAAATGAACAACAAAAGAGAAACAGACTCATGGATACAGAGAGCAAACTGGTGGTTGCCAGACAAAGGGGTGGGGCGGTTGGGTGAAACAGGTGAAGGGGATTAAGAGGTAGAAACTTTTCAGTTATTTTAAAATATAGAGTAAAAGGAATATAATCAATAATACTGTAATAATTTTATATGATAACAGATGGTTACTAGACTTATGGTGATCATTCCGTAATGTGTTTGATTTTCAAATTATTATGTTGTACACCTGGACACTAACATAATATCGCATGTCAACTATACTTCAATTTAAAAAAAAACACACAACTGACCATTCAAAACAAAAATAAATAAATTAAATAAATAATATCATATATGGGAAAAAAGAAAAAAGTAGTATCTCTCCCTCTCCCCATGTTACTAGTCTAAGGATTGTGAGACGATTGGTGATTTCTTTCATTTTTTTTCTTTTTGGATCTTCCAATATTTGGGGATGGAGTGGCTATGACTTTAGACCTAAGATTTTTGAAAACAGGGGAGTTCCCTGGTGGTCTAGTAGTTAGGATTCCGGGCTTTCACTGATGTGGCCCGGGTTCAGTTCCTGGTCGGGGAACTGAGAATCCGCCAGCCGCATGGTGAAAAAAAACAACAACAACAAAAAGATTTTTGAAGACAGAATAAATGCTTTTCAATAACATGGATGACAAGGAAAGAGTTTAAACTGCTGGATGATACAGAGAAGACTGTTTTAAAGTACAGTGATGACTACAATACAATGTGCTAATTACCCCCATAGTTTAGTGTTTTTCCTAAGCAAAAAGTGTGAGGAGGAAGGGGAAATATATCAGGAGATAGTATATTCATCACCAAAGTGGCACTTCATGAGAAATCTTCCTGAATCATCCTGACTTGAGAAGGTCCCCTCTGCATTAGAAGAGACTGCTAGACTGGTCCAACAAAGGGAGAAAAGTGGCAGGTAACCGGTGATGGGTTTGTAAAAGTTGTTCTAGAATACTCCAGGACTCAACGCAGTCAATAGCATCCCAAGGAGGCAAAGAGGATAGAGAGGATGAACCCTGGAGCAATGCACCCACGGTCTCCCATGTTAGCCAGAAATGGGAATAAACCCTCAGTGGCTGCCGAGCTGGGGAATAAGCTTGCAGAAAAGCTTGCCCCATGGAGTCATGGTTGGGGTCTGCCTGCAGCTGACACATGTGATGCTTGGTGTGACTCTGTTGCACCTTAGTCTAAGGAAAGTGGTGCAAGAGCCCTGTCTCAGTGTCATAAGGACCTTGGATATGACTTCAACCTAGAGTCACAGGTCAGCTCAAGGTAGCTGTCTCCATGTGAGTTTCTCCTTCCAATTCCAATAACTGCTACTTCCCCTCATCCCTTTAAACCTAGGAACCCCCCACCCCAAATTTGCCATGACAATTCACAAAACATTCCCTAACCCTTACAGCATCCTTGCATCCTGCCCACACCCTTATGAATAGTCTCCTTATTAAACTCCCTTCAAATTACCCCTTCAATTTTTGTGTCACCAGCTTTTCCTTCTGGGACCCCAGCTGACATATTATTTTAGTTTTCTCCCCCCCCCCACCTTTTTCATTGAAGTACAGTTGATGTACAATATTATACAAGTTACATGTGTACAGCAAAGTGATTCACAATTTTTAAAGGTTAGACTTCATTTATAGTTATTATAAAATAGTTATATTCCCCACGTTGTTCAATATATCCTTGGAGCTTATTTATTTTAGACTATTTTTCATTCAACAAACTTCACTGAGCCCATTTTGTGAGCCAAACCATGTGCTGATCATCTTTGTGAGCCGGAATCAACTCAGCCCTTCAAGGTGACAGCAAAGATGGTGCCCAAATCCCTGGGCTTGAACACAAAGAGTGGGTTCGCCCACCTGGGAAGACAGGACCTGAAAGTTCATTTCACACCAAGATGCTAATGAGCTACCCACATGCTGTTTCTTTCAAAGGCATTTCCATTCCCAAACTCTTCGAGGGAAACAGGGGTGGTCCTGTTCTTGGCTTTCTCCACCGAGCTCTGTGCAGAATTTAGAAGTTGAAATCCAGTCAACATAAATTGTAGCTCCAATTATTTTCATGAGACCAGCTGTTCTTTCCCCATAAATGAGGACTGGGGGGGAAGAAGGTGATGCTTAAGCCAAAGTTATTCATTTCTTGATGGTGGCATGTCAGGCAGTGTAACCCCTGGATTGGAAAAGCATCTTGTGGTGCTACAGCCTCCCTGCATAGTACCACCTACTCCTGCACCTGCCTGCCTGACACCCCTGAGGAAGGAAGGCCCCGGAACAGCCAAGCAGAAGTGGATGGAGAGTCAGCCAGGCAAGTCCTCAGCCTATTTGTTCCGAAGCATGACACTTACTCATCCCAGCTGAGAAGGAGCCAACCAAATCCACTCCGAGAAGGGTCCAAAACGGCCCGTGCTTTTCTCCTCTGGGAAAACCTGTCCCTTGTCCAAGTTCCAACTTCCTTCCTGCAAAGTGTGAAGTTGTGATGGAAACAGTCAACCCTGTTTATTTTGCCTGTAATATAGCCCTGGCCAGAGGAACGAGCCCTGACAAAAAGCTGTGTTCCAAAGGCAGCTGCTATGAGACCTGGATCTGGGATCTGAGAATGTGGCTTTGGCTACTTCGTGAATCCTGATAGCACTGGGACAGTTTGGGGTGTCTGTCTGCTTGCCTTGCAAGTGACTTCCAAGGGCTTACCAGCCCACAGAATCATTCCACCAGCTTCTCGCTACATACACCGCACGAAAAAAAAACAACATAAAAATTGATAGGATTGATGGTGATGGGAGGGTAATTTACTAGTCAGAATAGACCTTTAGCCACTATAGCACAGGCCAAAATAAATGGGGCTTCCGCAAGATACAAGTTTATTTCTCTCCGTGGTAATAGTCTGAGCGTAAGTGGTCCAGGGCTGTTGTGGCAGCTTCACAGAGTGAGAGTCCCAGGCTCTTCACGTTGGGTTTCTCTGCCATAGTCATCAGGACGCTTCCCCACCATGGTCCAAGAAGGCTGCTGCTCACTCAGCCAATGGGGATGGGGAGAGAGGAAGTAGAGGACACACCCCTGCCCTTTGATGGCATAACCAGGTAGTTGTACATGTCACGCCTTCTCGCATCACATGTGATGTGAGAATTTAGTCACATGGCCACGGACAGCTGCAAGGGAGGCTGGGAAATGTAGTCTTTATCTGAGGGACCATGTCCCCAGCTACCACTTGGGAGTCCGTAAATAATTCTTTGCCAGTGAACAGTCTAACACAGTAATTAAAAGTGCAGATTTTAGAGGCAGGCAGTCCAGGGTTTGACTTCCAGCTCCCCAGCTTTCTTCCCGTGGTCAATGAATACTGAAGCAGAAAAATCCACATAACCCTGATGGCCAGAAAAGAGAATATGTAGGAGAGGAGCGGGAAGATTTTGGAGCGATGGCATGGAGCCTAATCACAGAAGAGCACGGATGCCTGGTTAAAAAGTCCTGTGGGCACTGGGGAGCCATCAGAAGTGTTCAAGCAGGAGAAGGCGGATATAATCAAGGCATGAATGGAAAAGTGTGATTTTAATGGGACATTTCCTGGCTTGGGTGTGGTCCATCAGAGACACTCAGGACTCCTCCTGACAGCTGTTTGGAAAAGACATTGATCAAACCTCTTATGGGTGTGGACTGCCATTAGCCCTCTTTGAGGAGTCTATGGGGTAGAGCAGAGGTCAACTTTCTTAGTAAAGGGCCAGATAGTCAATATTTTAAACTTTGCATACCAGATGGTTTGGGTTGCAACTACTCAACTCAGTGCTGCTATCATAGTAGACAGCAACCATAGACAATATGCAAACAAGTGAACAGAGCTGGGTTCCAATAAAACTTTATTTATAAAAACAGACAGCAGGCCACATTGGTCCACAGGCTGTAGTTTACCAATTCCTGGTATAGAGGATTCTTTAAATATCAGTCCATTTTGTTGTAAAATGAAAACTCCAGTCAATACAATGCTTGAGAATGTGTCCCACTGTCTTCTCTTCATATACCACTGTGCCCTCCCCTTAACTGGGGCAGATTCAGGGTTTGTGGGCCCTGAGGTTTATATTATTCAGGGGGCCTATTTAAGGAAAATAAAATAAAATTATGGATGCACAATTCAGTATGAAAGTGAATATTTATTTAGCATGAGAAAAGAGATGACAGCAAATTTTTGAAAGCTGACAAATATCAGAAATGGCACAAAATCCATTAAGATAACACAATATTTGTAGTAATCAATTGCCTGATGTGCTGTATAACATTTCCCCTACATTTGGGGGCGGTGGAGCACTGCATATTCCACCTCTTCATATAAACAGTTATTTTTTTTAACATTATTCACTCTAGATAATTCTATCTTTCCATATATGTGGGAAATATATGTCCCACATATTTCCGGGGACAGGTGACATAGGACATGTTCACACCACAACCTGGGTACTAGGCATATTCCCAGAAGCCACTAGCACAGCCTAGCAATAACTATCCATAGAATAACTGCAAACCACAATAAAATATACCATTAAACCAAAACTAAGCATACTACCAATTCAACTTCCCCTTAGATGGATCCCCAAAATGCCTGAGGCCACAAATGACATGAGGGAAAGTGTAATGGAGAAGAAGTTGGAATAGAAAGAGAAAAGGGCCTTAACCTTTCCTTTTGCAAATTTTGTAAAGCTTATGACCATGTACACACACTGCTGGGCCCTTCCTAGCAGGGGAAGGGGCTTATGGGAGTGAGGGGCCTTGAAGTTTAGCATCTGGTAAACCTACTTGTGTGCCACAGTGCCTAGCACGTGGTATGTTCTCACTAAAGAATTGATATAGGAGCCCAAGACTCCCAGACTCCTTTGCGACTGCTTTATGCCCCACCCTGGAATAGCAAATAGTCCCAGGGCAGGCCCTGTTTTCCCAAAGAAATTAAATCTGAACAGCCCACACTTGGTAACAAAATTGGGGTTATGCAGAGAAAGTGATTCTGCTTTGGCTTCCAGGAGTCCCTGTGGAAAATATATATGTGTCCATTTTTAAAGACAAAAAACTTAATAAGCCAAATAAATAATTTTACTAAAAAAAAAAACTTGAACCTTCTTCCAACAAAGCCTTTGCCAGAGTCATCAATGTCCCCTGCTGCCCAGAGGCACAGAGTATTCAAGTTCCAATTTAAATTTAGATGCTATTTTGTTCTGATGGTGTTTGAAAGTCAAAAGGAAAAATCAAGTTCTCCCTCTTGGATTAGAAAGCATCCACAGATTCCATTTCCTGAATTTCACAGAGAAGATAAATTATTCCTGGAAAGGTAGCAAACCAGAAACCAATACACTTGCTTCAAAGAGGGGATCTCAGATACCTGGGAGGAAAAACTGTGTCTCAACTGTGTGTTTCAAAATCCCAGGAAGAACCAAACATCAAGAAACATTTGTCTATGCCAGAAGCTTACGACATGATGAGGGGGAATGGTCAAGTCTCTCGAATACATCATCCCAAAGCAAAGCCTTTTCAACTGTTGTCAGGACGGTGGCCGAAGAGATTGGAGAAACCAGTGGGAAATATTTTATAGGCACATCAAATGATTAGACTATGAAGCTAGAGGGAAAGTAGATTTATTAGTTAAGATATAGATTAAGCCATGTTAACAAAGAGACCTCTAAATACAGTGGCTAGAACGTGATGAAAGTTTGTTTTTCATGAAAGTAGAAATCTGGATAGGTGGTCAAGGGTTTGGGGGCTCACCCGTGTCAGGGACTCAGCTTCCTTCCATCTTGTGACTCTGCCATTTCTAACATGTGACATCCATCTCGTGATCCAAGGTGGCTGCCCCAGCTCCTGACATCAAGTCTGCATTCCAACCTTCTTTCTGAGAAGGTTGAAGCAGAAAGGTGAGGGTACACTTCTTCTTTCCAAGGTGTTACCTGAAAAAGCACACATCACCTCTGCTTTGACTCAATCCCATTACCACACGTAGCTGCAAGCCTGGCTGGGACATGTAATCTTTATTCTAGTTAGCCAAGTATCTAGCTAAAATTGGGAAGCTCTATTACTAAAGGAAGGGAAGAGGGGCAATGAGAGATATTTAACAGTCTCTGCCATGGTAGTCAACTGAGGGTATCTTTTTTTTTTTTTTAATTTTATTTATTTATTTATTTATGGCTGTGTTGGGTCTTCGTTTCTGTGCGAGGGCTTTCTCCAGTTGCGGCAAGTGGGGGCCACTCTTCATAGCGGTGCGCGGGCCTCTCACTATCGCGGCCTCTCTTGTTGCGGGCACAGGCTCCAGGCGCGCAGGCTCAGTAGTTGTGGCTCACGGGCCCAGCTGCTCCGCGGCATGTGGCATCCTCCCAGACCAGGGCTCGAACCCGTGTTCCCTGCATTGGCAGGCAGATTCTCAACCACTGCGCCACCAGGGAAGCCCCCCTGAGGGTATCTTTTATATGTATTCGTCATCCCCACCAACCAATAATTCAGATCTCGATTTCCTCAGTCGCCAGGCAGACACTTTTGATTCATTTATTGAATAAATTTTGAGTGCCTAACACATCCTGGATGCTATTCTTGTAGCAAAGTCCTTCCTCTCATTGAGTGCACATTCTAGTGGGTGGATGATAAAGGTAAACAAATAAATGAATAAGATTTTCAAAGAGTGATGAGCGCTGTCCAGATAATGGAACAAGGTGATGTAGATGCAGGAGTGAGTGTCACGGGGAGGATTTTAGACTGAGTAGTCCTGGAAGGCCTCTCTGAGGAGGGGACATTAAAGTAGAGACCTGCATCGTATAAAAGAGCCAGCCACGTGAAGACATGGGAGACAGAGGGAACCTTCAGAGCTCTAGGCCAGAGGTGGGAATGAACACAGTTTGAATAAGAAAGAGAAAGAAAGTCAGGGCAGAGCTACGAGAGAGGGAGCTGAGAAGTAGACAAGGATTCGATTATACAGGGCCTCGAAGAGGAGAGTAAGGGGCTTTGTATCACTCTGACCTCTGAGCAGGAACAAATAAGTAGTTTGCCCTGGCTAAGCCGACTCTGCAGAAGTTGCTGTGACTTTGAAGAGGAAAGAGCTAAAGGGTGTTGGATTATAAATTCCTGATGAGGTTTCCACTAATAAGTCTGTCCACTTTATAGAGTGTTCTATACCCTGAGAAAACATTGCCACCCTTTCTCATCATTCCTTTCCCATCAGAGCTCTCAGAAGAAACCAGGGCAGGTGGTAGTAACCCCAGCTGACAAATAAGCATGGCGCACCTCAGAAAGGGTCAGTGGCTATTCCAAGATCACACAACTAACAAGTAGTAGTAGAAAGACTGGACACCTGTCTTCAGTTTCAAAGCAATCTATCTCAGAACCCCTCCAAAAAGAAATTTGGCCTGAGGAGAAAGAAACAAAAAATAACAATGACATCACTTAAACAAGAAGCACACATTTTTCTTATATTTTATATATATATATATGTATATATAAAATATATATACATATATATACAGATAGAAAAATAATAGATAGGTAGATAGATAGATAGACAGACATGTTACAAAGTTCGTGTGATTCCACTTTCCTGAGTGAACGGGATTGAGGCACCTCTATTACTAGCCCTGTGGTATTACACCCTGCCCACATCATTTAAGTAGTTCATTTATTAAACTCTCCTCAATTACTTGTTTCAATGTGCCATGTCTTTTTTACCAGGACCTGACTGATACAAAATATCTAGAAAAAAATTCACACCAAAATATCATCTGTGATTATCTGTGTGATAGTGAATATATAGGATATTTAAACACACATAATTACGTATGTATGTGTATAAAATGTATGTCAGTGTCAGTTATTTGAATACTTGTGACATTGTTATTTGTCTCCCACTATCCATTCTCTCCTTCTTCCTTTAGTAAGGGATGCCCTCAAATTTTAGCTAGGTATACGGTCATCCAGCTAAAGACTACATTTCCCAGCCTCCTTTGCAGTTAGTTATGGTCATGTGACTACGTTCAGACCAGTGGGATGTGAACAGATAAAACAAGACTGAGCACATGACAGCATAGAGCTGCCAGTTCAGCCCTGGATGGCTTATACATGGACTGATACGAGAGGGAGAAATAAACTATCTTATTTAAGTTACTATCAGTTTGGGTCTTTGTATCAGTGATTGCACCTACATCTTGATTAATTCAGGTGTCAGACTAAGTCAGGATGTTTGTGCTGAGAAAGAGAAAGGAAAGTTCTCAAAGCGTCTGTGTGTGGAGGGTGTGGTGAGCATGGGAAGAGGGCACATGAACTTCCATCCCTGTCTGTTCCATCTTGGGGATCCTTTGGCTCAGACTCCCTTCCCTTTTGCACCTCACTCTATCCTCCTGTCAAGTGCAGTGATCTTCCTGTTGTCAGTGTGGGCTTATCACAGCAGTCATCAACATCACGAGCAGGCATTAGAGCCCATGATGGGCTGTAATGGGTACCAGCAAGACACAACTTGAGTCAGACAACTTGTGTTCGAATCCTGGCTCAAGTCACGTACTAGCTTTTAAAGGAGATTAGTGAGATCTGTTTGATCATAATTGAAAAAATGGTTTGAGAACCAAAAGAAAGTGCTTTCAAATTCTGAAAGCAGGTTAAATGACATAGATCTGTCTCCTGGGAAAAGATGATCGGGTGTGTGAAGAGTCCTCGGAGGGGTGGTCAGAGCCATCAACACCTTCCTCGGTATTCTATTTATTGACTTCCACTAGATTCAAGTGAGTAAGGAGGGATGGAATTACTCCAGGATTTGAATCAGCCCCGAAGTCAAGTTCTGCCTTTTGTTAAAGGGGAATCTTTGCTTCCTGGATATGCTCATGCAATGATTCAAAGCAGATATGTCTGGGAGATGGCAGGAGAGAGGGGAAAGTGGTCTCAACTAGAGCTCTGGGGAGAATAAACACAGAGGAAGTTTCTCCCCCAGGAGAAAAAAGAACGTTTAGTGAGTCATCATAGATGCTTTCTTGCCAAGATTACAGGGAAGGGTTAAATAGGAGGAGGCAATTGAGTCAGGCTCATTGTGGAGCTCAGGGACCACGGGGAAACTATTGATTTCCTCTGAGCCACTTTGGACTGACCCATTAGTTCGGGCTCACTGAGAAGGTGGAAAATACGCAAGTTGCACTTGGCTGCATTTTTAATGTTCCCTTACTAGAGGACTATCCAACATCTTCCAAACGAATGTGTGGAGGAGGGGTTTGGAATAGAGGGTGCTAAGTGAGAGGTGGTCCAGGCACAAGTGAGCTTCTGACAGATGCATCTGTGAAATCGCTCTCCCCAGTCCTGGTGACACAGTGGACCCTCGCTTAGTATGGATCAAATCTTGAACGGAATGCTGCTGAGGAAGGAAGAGGCTGACAATTCTTAGCCACGTTACAGCTCAGACTCCAGAACCCAACCTTGAACTTCCCATCTCTTAGCCACAAAGTGAATCTGGATTCACCATTTTTTTTTAATTCAAGTGTTGATTTACAATGTTGTGTTAGTTTCAGGTGTACATCAAAGTGATTCGGTTATATACATTCTTTTTCGGATTCTTTTCCATTATTACAAGATATTGAACAGAGTTTCCTGTGTTATACAGTAGGTCCTTGTTGTTTATGTATTTTATGTACAGTAGTGTGGATTCATCACCTTTTAATCTGGCCTGAAATCGTTTCGTTCATTACCAAGGTTGTTTCAGAGCCCCACTGCGTGGGTTAGAATCCCATTTCTACCACTCGCCAGCAATATGTCCACGAGCAAACAACTCAAAACACTCTCAGGCTTTATTTTTCCTGTCTCTAAGATGGAGATAATTATAGTACTACCTTATGGTTTGGCTTGGTTTTAAGGTGAAGTGATAAAGTCCATGAGAAGGGCTTGGCAGTCAGCCCTCATTCACAGAAATGCTCGATATACTTTAACAACCTTATGATTGTTTTATATATATGTTGCCGTCTATAACAAGCAGATTTCAAAGACTCAAGGGTGAAGAGGAGGAGAAAACGGAGCTATATTGGAGTAAAGTTTTTACATTTTACCAGAATTAAACTAGTATGGATCTGAAGGAGATGGTGATAAATCAAGATGCATATGGGGACTTCCCTAGTGGTCCAGGGGCTAAGACTCCATGTTCCCAATGCAGGGGACCCAGGTTTGAATCCTGGTCAGGGAACTAGATCCCACATGCTGCAATGAAGAGTCCACGTTCCGCAACTAAGACCCAGCGCAGCCACAATTAAAAAAATAAATAAATATTCTTTCGAAAATATGCACCCTAATCAGGTGGTTGTGAAGATGAAGTCACAGAATAAATGTGAAAAGATCAGCCCACTCATTCATCAAGTATTTATTGAGTACCAACTCTGGGAAAGGCGATATTCTAGAAGCTGGGGTACCATACAGGGAAAGTTGCTGTCCCCATGAGGAAAAGCAGATCACAAACAAAGAAGGATCCAGATGAACGAGTAATAGGTTAGTACCAGATATGGTAAGGGGAGGCAGTCAAGGATAGCACTCAATAAATATTTATTATTCTCACTAACATCCCACCCTGAACATACCCTCCAGGGAAAACTGAAAAGCAACCAAACCTTGGGACCCTGGAGCGTTTGGGTCCCAGGTTTTTTCTCCAGTCGTGGGCAGAGGCTCGTTCTGGCTTTCACACCCCTGGAGCTGATTACGCCGTCAGAGCCTGCCCTCTCTTCGCGGGGAAAGAGCAAAAGCCCACTTTTCATGACACCTGTAGTAATCCTGGGTGGAATGTATCTGAAAAGATGCAGGAGAAATTCTTAAAATATATTTCCCTCCAACCACAATATATTCCATATGCTTGGAAACGGTCAGGGAGGGAGCCTGGTGCGCTCAGTTACCTCTGGTAAATGTTTCTCTCCCACACTGGGAAAACCCTTATCAGGGGTGCTCCTATCTGACAGCTGGAAGGAATTTAGGAGAAAATGCAAAGTGCCGTTTGCAGAAGAGGAATCAAAACCGCAAGAGGACTTGAGGGCTTCTCTCAAAGTGAAAGGGTTTAAGGCTTCGGACTGCTTAGTCTGGGGGTAGGGGGGGAGCAATTTCTGGGGAGGGGGGTGTTGAGGGACCCTCCCCTACCAGGGCTCGCTGGGTGACCTTAGGAAGTTCACAGGCCCCCTCTGAGCCTCGGTTTCTCCCTTGGTAAAATGACTGTGAGCTCTTCGTTCCGAATTCTATTAACCACAGAGGATCCACTGAGGATCCACATCTTGTTCTGTGGTTTCTTCCTTTGGATAGCAGAGGAAGCACCCTCCAAGCTGGTGGTGGGCACAGCATGGAGCAGAAATAAAGGCGGGAGGTGGGAGCCAGTCTCCAAACTGAGAAGGAAATTCTCTTTTTATTTTTTTACTGAAGTATAGTTAATTTACAATGTTGTGTTAGTTTCAAGCATACAGCAAAGTGATTCATTTATATATATATATATTCTTTTTCAGATTCTTTTCCATTATAGGTTAATACAAGATTAACTGAGTGTAGTTCCCTGTGCTATACAGTAGGTTCTTGTTGTTTAGGGAAGGAAACTCTTTAAAGCAGTGGTTTTCCATTTAAGGGCACATTTGGATCACCGAGTGAGCATCAAAAGTGTTGAGGTCCCACTGCCCAGAGATGGTGATGCCTGGGTATTAGGAAGTTTAAAAAAACTCCCCAGGTCATACTGATGCTTAAACAAAGGTGGGTTTCAGCGACTAAGGTTTTCTGACCTTGCTACATCCGGTTCTTTCCCCTTCCCTTGTGCTTTGGGGCTGACAAGTGAATCTCTCCAAGAGAGGCAAGTCTATGACATGCTTTGGAACAGACAGATCCAGGTTCAAGTCCCAGCTCTGCCATTTAATCGCTGTGTGACATTGGGCAAGTGAACAGCTCTATGCATCAGGAAAATGGGAATGAATATCACAGCACCCACTTCACAGGTTTTATGGGGATTCATCAAGACACGCTGATAAAGCTTTCAGCACATGCCTGGCTTATGGTCAGTGGGCAGTGATATTGGTAATTAATGATGGTTGACAATGACCTCTTGGCAACATGCTCCAGGTGCCTTAGAGCAGTGGTCCCCATACTTGAATGTGCATCAGAATCACCAGGAGGGCTCCTCAAAACACAGGTCGATGGACCCCAACCCCAGAGTTTCTGATTCCCGGGCTCTGATGTGGAGTCTGAGAATTTGCATTTCTAACTAGTTCCCAGGCGATGCCAATCCTGTTGACCCAGGAACCATGTCTTGAGAACCATCATATTAGAAGGAAATCCAAGAACAAGTCATCCTTCATGCAGAGTAGAGAATCCCCCTCTTCACAGGGTACCCATCTCTCTGAGGGTCTAAGGACCTGGAGCCGTATAATAATTCTGGAACTTACATAATACAAACTAAACTTTATGCCTGGACAGGCTTCCAAGATCTATTCCTCTCATTTTGCACTTGGAGAAATAGAAGCTGGAGAGAAAATGACATTTGCTCAAGATCTCACGGCAAGTTGGGAGCAATTCTAGGATGACACTCTTCTAGGGACAGTATAGCAATGAATTGGGTGCACACCCACCAGCTTCCCCAGCACTCTGTGTTTCTCCTTTCCCCACGGCCACATGCTTTTAAGAAAGGCAACAAAACTCAACAGATCCCTTCTCTGCAGGCCTTTATTATAGTCATGGGCATTATAAATAGTGGTGGGAAGATGATGTATCAAACAAGCAATAATATTGATTTTCCCTCTTTCCTCAGGCTCTAGTGCAGCTTGATAGGGCACTTATGTTATAGTCTTACCAAAAATGATGCACCAAAAGTTTGTAATATTTTGCTCATCATGGAGTTTTGCATTTTTCGTTTTAAAAATATTTTATTAAAGTAGTATTCATCTTGATTACTGAGATTTGGGGCACCCCTTTAGATTTTGCACCCTCGGCAAATGCCCCATTCACCTCCCCTTAGTCCTGGCCTCAGGAAACATCCTCTAAGCATGTATGACCTTGGACATCTCACCTCATGGAGCATTTCAAGGGAATAGCGTTATGTAGAGAACACTCTGTGAAATCTATTTTATCATGACACATGGTTAAAATAGGTGAGATACCAAGAGGATTTTTTTTTTTTTTTTGTCTTTTTTTTAGCATCAGAAAGAAGGACTGGAGGGAGGAGATGAATGATTTTTTTTTTTTTTTTAGTTTGAGATTCGATAGTGTTTTGGAGCAATCTTTACGACGATATGGAATTCTCAGATAGAACTCTAAGACTATAGCTATCAGATACTTCTCAGTTATCTAATGGCAACACAATGCTCTGTAATAAATAACACAAAGCTTCAGCAGCGTATAAGAATCAACAGTCATTGCTTGTGTGTCTGAGTGAGCAGCTAGGCAACTCTGTCAATCTCGGCTGGGACTGATCACATGACTGTGGTGGGCTGGCAGTTAGCTGGGGCATCTGGGGTGGCTTGGCTCCACTCCACTTGCCTGTCCTCCCCCAGTGGGCAAGCTTGGGTTGTTCTCATGGTGACCGCAGAGGTGGGGTGGGGGAGAAAGGGAGAGAGAAGAAACACACGAGGACTCTTGATGCCAAGGCTCAGCTCACCCTCATTCCTACCACAATCCACAGGTCTAAGGAGACCATGTGGCCAGTCCAGTTGGAAGACATGGGGAGATAGACTTTTTGTCTTTAGTGAGAAAATCTACAAAGGAAGTCACATGGCCAAGGGCATGCAGACTAGGAAGGGCAGAAAAGCGGGGCCATCAATAAATGCTTATTTCCACATATACTCCCTTCCTCCAATGGGAGGAGAGCTGCGATCAGACTTTCAGTGAAGAAATTTATTAAAAGTGTTTCTGATTTCAATCCCAAATACTACCTTGAGGCCAAAGTCTGGGGGTGGGGAGTCGGATCTTTTAGAATTTATGGAGCTGGGGGGAAGAAGGAGGGTTGACCTTCCCCAAGCAAAAATGCCGATCCATGTGCCTTTTTCTGCCGTTCACAGGGATCCCCTCAGTTCCTGGAGTAACAGAAAAAACACATGGGGTGTGTGTGTAGTGCATACTTCCTCTTGGAAAAACAGAAAAGAAAAATCTTATGGCTTTGATTTTCTAATGTCTTGTTATTTCATTAGCATTGGGAACAGAAATACAAATGAATCCAAATTCAGGAAGATGCTCAACTCCCCTGCTTGGATTTTAAATGGAATATATTCTGGGCTATGACTTCTATAGTGATATGCACAGTTTTCCACAATGTAGGTACTTAAGGACCATAGGACTCTTAAAAAATCATTATTCATCACTACTCTTCACTTACCTACAAGCCTACAGTAAGAAACTGGTTTCTTGGATGGGCCACGCTCTCTCCCACCCTCAGGCACTCATGTAGGCTGTTCCCTCTGCCCAGGATACCTTGTCCATCCCAAACACCATCTCCATCCCCTCAGCCTTCAGGTAACTCAGCCAGATCATCACCATTTCTCAGAAGCTTCTCCTGACCCCTCAGTCCACGTAAAACCCTTATAAGCTCCCATATCACCCACTACATCCTCCAAAACACTTCGTACCCTTAACATCATTAATTGTCTGTATTTCACACTCACTTATAATATCCATAACAACAGGAACCCGTTTACGTATCTCCAGCACCCAGCTGTGTTTGTCCTAAGTTGTTTGCTCAATTAATATACATGTCTAGTCCCACCTGTATGAATTTATTGTCGTAAAAACAAAACCCCAAGGGGAAGAGGCTTGACGGTTCCAAGCCTCTAAAAACAAGGTTTCTAAAAATGGGCAAAGGGGGAAAAACATTTTTAACAAAGAATGTTTTGACAAGTACCGCTTAAGTTTGCATTTTCCAAACCTCGTTCCCTTGCCTGGATCACCTTTCACTGCTTCCCCAATTCTTGCTCTAATACCCAAACCAGGGAAAGGTCATAATTCACAGGAGTGATATTTGCAGATTAAAATAAAAACAGCCACATTCTGCAAGTAACGCTGACATTTGGCAAAACGTCTCAGCCAGAAAAATATGTGAATGTCGGATGCTTCGCAGGACATGGCCAGATTCCTTTTATTCTCCCAGAAATATAACAGGGCAGTCCACATTCTGGTTTGGATGTCTTCCCACTTTCTGGAGTAAAGGGAAATACAATAAAAACCTGGACGATGAGCTCATGGACTCCTCCATTTGTCAAGATGTATCTCTTCTAAGTGGCTCTTTTTTTAAACACTTGAGATGCTTCCAAAATATTTATAAAAAGCAGCAGGGCTCTTCAAGGTTGGGAGGCAATCACAGACCTCCAAGAAAGGGAGGGAGAACAAGGTTGCTTTGCAACCTCCAGCAAGAAGGGGATGGGAAAAGGTGTCAGGTCTGAGCCACGGAGGGAAATTGGGAAGCACAGATGCACTCACTTCCGGGTACCACCAACTTTTCCCCTGGAACCACGTGCTACCAGAGTTAACATTTGCCTTTGAACCTTAGTCACCTGGCTGGTGACTAGGTCTGGAGTGTGAGGACTGGCAAATAATACCTGACACTTAATACCTAAACCGTTTTCTTCTTCTAAATCTTTTTTCCTTCTGTATGACACATGTTCAAGAGAATATACTACTAGCTATAAAGAAGAAAATTTTACTATATTGCCTATTACCTTACGACCCCAAAAGAACTTTTACTATTTTAACATATGTCTTTCTTGTCATATTCAAGTGCACGTGCGCGTGGGCACACACACACACACACACACACACTTATTCTTACCAAAATTAGGTATTATCACATGTACTGCTTTGCCAACTGACTTGTTTGTTTTACCCTTTTTTTTAAACACCAGTAGACAGACGGATGTCCTGCCTTCTACCCCCTATGTAAATTTGGAGACATCACTTAAACACTGAGCTTCAATCTCCTCATCTCTAAAATGATGATAAAAATAGGTACTAACATAATACCTAGCAAATGCCCAGCACATAGTGAATATTATATATGTGTGTATGTGCTATGTTCGCACTTCCATGTAATTAGGTTATCTTTTTCCATATCAATTTTAAAATCCTACATAAAATTCTATTGTATAGATAATTGGTTTAATAAACCATCCCTTTCTGTCAAACATAGGCTCATTTAAAACATGTTTAAAATTCTTTGGCATATTTATCTTCATTTTATTCTTATAATATCCTTGTGGAATTGGTATGAGGAATGTAGATGATAATGGCTAATCTTCTACAGTAAGGATCAGCGAACATTTTCTGTAAAGGGCCAGATGGTAAATCTTTTTGGCTTTGCGGGCATTAGGGTCTCTGTCCCGACTACTCAATTCATCCCTTGCCATAGAAAAGCGGCCATAGACAAAGCATAAACAAACGGCTGTGACTGCGTTCCCATAAAATGTTGTTTACAAGAACAGGTGGTGGGCAAATTTGGTCAGTGAGCCATAGTTTGCCAATCCCAGGATACCGAATGGCAGGCCCTGTTCTAAGAGCACCTCCTGGGTAATCTGATTTTATTCTCCCAATGACTTTGGAGGGGTAGATCTGAGTATTATACCCATTTTGCAGATGGGAAGACTCTACAGGGTTACAAAGCAGATACTTGGCTGGGTCGGAGCTCACACTTGTTTTTCCCCAACCGCCTGTTCATCATCCTACCTCTCCCTTCTTAATTCTACTCCCTGCCTCTTGAACCCTTTCTCCAAATTGAATCCCACCATCAATTCTTCAACAACCTGGGACAAACTGCAAAGTCTTGGTTTATAAGAGCAGTAGCAGTGACAGGCAAGCCCTCTGATTCCATGCTTCCAGGGCAACGGCACACTCGGTTAGGAAGTGCCTCTGGGAGCGGGGCTGGGGGGATTGCAAACCCTGTTTTCAGTCCCTTCCTTATCCATTCCAGCAATAAATTCCAAAAATGATCCTGCTCCAGACCCAATGATGTCAAGATTTTCTGCTTTTCTGTGAAGCTCTGGTCTCAGAGATCAAAGTTAGAGGCACAGCCCCTGGGGACCCAGTGGAGGACTTCCAGAAAGATTCATTCACATCCAGTAGGAACTTGCAGCGACCCCAACTCACATGTGTGCCTTTTATTCTCACCAACAGCCTCTGAGCAGTTCTCTGCAGCCAAGCAGGAGAAAGTCCCTGCGCCTTCTCTTAATTTATTGCCCAAAGAGGCAGGGTTAGAACTTCGGTGAGGATTTCTTGCACAAAACCCATCTGAGAGAGTTTCAAAGTTCCAAGGAAGGGTCAGGCAGCAGCCTTCGTTTACATTTTCCAAAATGCAACACCCAATGGGTTTTTATCCCGGAAAGGAAAGAGGCACCATAGGATGGCTGTTTCTCTCTAGTCAGTTTGTCCAATTGATGACAGGAAGTGACCGCAAAGTGTAAATGTCACAATTAAACCCTGTCTAGATGAGGAAACTAATCACAAAACAGTAAGTCTAACCTTTAGTCTTATAACTACTCACTTAGGTGGCCTCTTAAGAGTCAGGCATAAATCTTTAGGCCAAGCATCTATGCAGGAATTCCTGGGGGTTCTTTTTTCCCTCTCACTCTTAGGTTTATAGATTGGTGAACATCTTTAATTTCATTGTGTGTTAATATCTGTGGGTTAAGAGGAATGATAAAACACAGAACCAAAGGATGTTTCCAACTTGATGTAATGTTTTGCCAAAAAAATAATAATAATAATAATGATAAAAAACAGGAAAAAGAATGTGTTGTGGTCAAATGAGTTTGAGAAATGCTGCATTATCTTTACCCTTCTGGAAACTCACAAAGTACATTAGCGTAATAAAGGCTCTGAGAAGTCCTGCAGAACAAAAAGATACTGGTGGCCCTTTGTTTAACCCAGCATTTTCTATGAAATGTGCACATGGCAAATATTAGCATCCCACCAAACTAGTTCAGCGGAACGCATTTTAGGAAATCTCATTTTAGAGCAATGCTCTTTGCATGGCCAAATGACCTACTGATGGTAGGGTTACAAATGAAGTTTTATTGTCACCTTTACACTTTCTCTGTATACACCAAAATTTACCCATAGAACATGAATTTCTTTCACAATCAGGAGGGAAAAAAAACAATAAATGTGTAGATAGGTAAATAGATAGTCGCTATTCACCTCTGTGAAAATCAATAAAGAGAAATCTTGCTAAAATGAAGTTAGGAAGCCAGAAGGGGGAGCTCTCACATACCACTCAGGTCAATACAGATCCCAACAGGAATAGACTGGACTTGCATCTCTGGCAGAATCCAACAGGAAGTGACACTACTTTCCTCCTGCCAGCAGGAGGAAATAAGATTTTCCCCTTGCCTGGCAACAGCTCAGCCAATGAAAAGCCACTATACTTCCAACTCCCAGTTTCCTCCAATGGATTCTTTGTTTATAACAGCCCCTCCCAATTTCCCCCTCTCCTCTGTAAAAGAGCTTCCCCTCCTTTGAGAATCGAGCTTGCATGTGGTTCTCCATAGCTGTATGTCCCAAACTGCAATTGTTTCCTACTCCTAAATAAACCCATTTTGCTGGTAAAAATAACTACCTATTTTATTGTTCAAGATTAACACCTCTGAACCCATTCTAAGAAAATAATCCGAAGTCTGAAAGCAACTTCGTGCATAAAAATGTTCATCTCTGGGCCAGTTATATAACCAAAAAATTTTAAACCCTATGTACATCCATGCAATGGAATATTACTCAATCATTTTAAAAGGCAATGTCAGAGTTTTTAATGACATAGAAAATACCTATGGTATAATGCTAAGTCAAAAATCGTGGTACAAAAGTATGGTTTTTTTCTCAAAAAAAAAAAGTGTCCACAGAGAAAAAAATAAGGCAATTGGATTAACTGAGATTATCCCTTAGATAGTTGAACTGTGATTTACTTCACATTTGTCTTCATGCTTTTAGATTTTCTGCAGTAAGCATAAGTTTGGGGGAAAAAAACTTTGATTTTACAATTTATAGTTTCATCTAACAGGGATGGGGAAATATATTTGCATGCCAGATTAAATTAATTGTGCTATAGCATTATAGTGTCACCAAGCATTAATTATGATTGGCCTGAGAAGAGGAAAATGTGGGAGCTAGGGATTCTTTAAAGGTCAGATCATAGTCTTTCCAGATTAATAGAGGATAAGGTTACCAGATTTAGCAAATAAAAATATAAGATCCCCAGTTAATTGAATTTAAGATCAATGAATTTGTTTTTCCATTTGTAAAAAATGTATTAATATTCTGTTGGAGCAAAAGGAGACTAATAAAATCCATAGAAGTTGGCTATGTGATTACAGATATCTTAGTGACAATATAATGGAGTGATCCTAACAGAAGAAATACACTTGTGTCATGCTTTTACATCATTGTAAAGGTTTATTTAGTAGCCAAAATATACATGAGATGTATATGGTTTTCAAAGAATATTTTTAGGTGAGTATGTCCCATGCAATATTTGGGATCTGCTTATACTAAGAAAAATGTTGGTTATTTAAAATTAAAATTTGACTGTACATCCCATTTCTTACCTGGTGACACTATGGGGGTGGGCACATGCCACCTGGTCTGGGAAGATGACTCCCAGGTGGGCGCTCAGATTGATTTTGATTCCTTCCCATTTTTTTTTACATCACAAAGGTGGGTGGAGCCTGGGTTTAATCAGTTGAGTATGTAGCTCCACCTGGGAAAGTTGGATTTCTTTTGCAATTAGGGCTCTTAATCTCTTGTCCATTCATTCAGTCAACCAACCTTGTGGACCACCTACTCTGCACTGGGCACAGTGATGGCTGCTGAGGTGGGAGCATGGATGTGACAAATAGGGCAGTTGGTGTGTTTAGGTGAACTTGACCACTTCGGGCTCTAGTCAACCTTTCAGGATGTGCTTGTGCCCCCATTATATCGGGGGGCTCCCACTGTCCCATTCTTCCCTGTACATTCAGAAAGAAGGAGAGAGACAATACCAGGGAATGCATTTCCCCTCTGGACACACACACACACACACACACACCATTTTCATTTCCACCATCATGCCTACATTTGAGGGTCTGAAGGAGTCGTAAGGATCAGGCCACCGGACTTGACCTTAGGAAGACTGGAAGAAGGGAGGTGGAGGACATCATGGCAAATGTCATCCACATCACAACATAACTTTGAGCGTGTCCTGAAGTGGGCACTGGGCACTTTATCCTCTACGAGGTCAGGGAGCAGGTCTCCTGTGGTCACGTGGTCTCAGGCCAGGGAGACTGGATGCCTAGTCGGACAGAGAAAGGGGGAAGGGGGAGCGTGACTCAGCATGGTTGTCACAAGGCTCTTGGTCAAGGGACAGGCCCCCAGCTAGCTCACAACCATCTACAAAGGGAAATGGATTAGTGGCTCCCTTTCAATCAGGCTGAGTTACGATCTCAGCGATTTGTGGGACGTTTACATGAACCAGAAGATGTGTTATCTGATGAAAATTGCTTAATTTAATATCCTAGCTTGACAGGCAAAGAACTGTACCTCTTTGGGAGAATCTGCCAGGGTGGATGATTTTTTTTTTTTAAGTCCCTGGACATGTTTATCCTCTCCTTACCCATCAAAGAACAGAAAAACAGTTTGGGGGTCCAGTGGGCAGTCTGCCATCGGGCTCTGGGCCCAGGGAGCCTCAGAATATCCACTTTCATTGCATGACCCAAAGGCAGCCACACTCAACCTATACCCTGGGATGCGAGGTGGTCTGATGTGAGGTTGTTAGAGAGAAAGCCAGTCAAGCACAGCTCGACGCCTGGCTGTTGATGAATTGTGATTCAGCACAGAGTTAAAAATTTTTCTAAAGACATAAAGACAGAGGTTTACCATGAGGGCACTGTGTTTCCATAAGTTTTTTATTCGTTAATTTCACACAAAGCTACTGAGGGCTTAACGTGCCATTTGCAAATGTAGCACACACCAGAATCACAGGGAGGGTTTGTCAATTGCAGGTTGCTGGGCCCGACTGTCAGAGTTTCTGACTCAGTGGGTTTGGGGTGGGGCCCAAGAATTTGCATTTCTAACAAATTCCCAGGTGCGGCTGCAAACCATACTTTGAGAACAACTGTGCCAGGAGCGTGGAAAACAGTGTCACCTGACATCTGCTTGCCCCATAAGTTCTATACAAGGCTGGCTCAAAGTCCCCATTCCGTGCCTTATAGAAACCCAAAGCCCTACCCAGGATGTCTGCCACTTTCAGGGGACTTATGATCTCATTGCAACCTTTCACCTTGAATGTCAGGGATTGTTTAACTTGCTCTGTTTGTTAATCACTATGGTTTTTTTTTTTCATACTGTCCACCCATTTATGAATTTTGCCCTTTTCCTTATTTCAGATCAAGCAAAATAAAAACAAAAATAATCTCATAAGATTTCTGGTTATGTTCAAGCTTTTATCTAAGACTAAAAGATACCAAGGGGATTTACACTGCAAACATGTAAAACATTTCAAATTAATACTAGACATCCCCGTTGTCCAAAGTCTCTGACCACCCCCGCACTGGGAGATTGCTTCCCTGGCCCTCCACTGTATGTGGCAGCCTGTCCTCACGGCCTTCCCCCAGCTCCTCCCTCTGTTTCCCCTTCCATCTCTTCTTCTCATCCCTACCCCACCCCACCCCTAGGCTCCACCTCCTGGAGCTCCAAATTCTGCAAACTCCATTTCACAGAGGATCCCACTCTCTCTAGCTTTACTCCCATATTCAGATCCAGCTCCATTTCTGCATATCCAAAGTTGGGAAAGTTCTAAGCAAGACAAAAAGCCTTTAATTTAGCAGGATGGCTGCTAGAGTCACATACAGTCAACCCTGTTCCCCTCTTTCAAGGGTAAGGAGATGAATAATAGTACAGAACTGTGCCAGGCTGGCACTCTTGGTCTAACAGAGAGATGACCCATGTCACACTATTACACTATTAGTGTGTATTTTCAAGTACTAGAACCTAAGTAACTATTACGGGCTCTGGGATGAAGGTCAGAGGACAGGAGCAACAGCTCTAGCTATAGAAACCATGGAGGGCTTCCTAGAGGAGGCAACGCTTAAGTTGAATTTTAAAGGATAGCTGGAATTCATCTCTCATGTAAAGGGGTGAGTGTAATCCCGGAAGAGGGAACAGCATGAGGAGAAAAATCCAATTGTTAACAACCTTCTTTAAGGAAATTCTCACACTCTTGTTTTCCCTCCGTGTTCATCACCTTCTGTTGTGGGTGACAAGAACCAGTTTTAGGCCTCCTGTTGCACATCTTGTCAGTAGGGTCCAACCCCTTTCTTTAGAATGTGTGAGCACTCAACAGCCATTACTGTTTTCAGCTCTGAAGTTCAGCTCAAATTCCAAGATAGAGAAATCCTTACTTACAATCCCATTATACTGGTAAGCAATTATGGAGCACCTGCTATTTAAGAATCTGTGCATGCTGAGCATGTAGGGAAGAGGTATTTGAGACTTAACACCTACTCCAAGGGTCTGAAATATAACTGAGGGGGCAAGGCGTCTCCAGTCTTCATAGCCAGTGAGCAGGATATGAAGCTATGTGGTCATCACTGAACCACAGTGCTGTACTCTGTTGTCATCTGTGTCATGGAGAGAAACTGTCTTTGGAGATGCAAAGAGGGGGACGATGATAAAATGTCTGTATATTTATCAAAACCCTTTCAGTTGCACATAACAGAAATCCACCACCCCTCCCCTCAAAAATAATATTGTCTTATACAATATTATTTCCATACAAGAGGAAATCAGGCATGGATGGATCAAGGTGATCATCTGATCACTGAACTGTGATCATCTAGATTCTAACTCTCTCTTTTTTATTTAATTGAAGTATAGTTGATCTACAATTTTGTGTTAGTTTCAGGTGTACAGCAAAGTGATTCAGTTATACATACATATATATCTATTTTTTCAGATTCTTTTCCCTTATAGGTTATTATAAAATATTGAGTATAGTTCCCTGTGCTATACAGTAGGTCCTTGTTGGTTATCTATTTTATATATATAGTAGTGTGTATATGTTAATTCCAAACTCCCCAATTTAACCCTCCCCGCTTTCCCCTTTGGTAACTATAAGATTGTTTTCTGTGTCTGTGGGTCTATTCCTGTTTTATATATAAGTTCATATGTATCACTGTTTTTAGATTCCACATATAAGCAATATCATATGATATTTGTCTTTCTCTGTCTGACTTACTTCACTTACTATGATAATCTCTAGGTCTATCCATGTTGCTGCAAATGGCATTCTTTCATTCTTTTTTATAGTTGAGTAGTATTCCATTATATAAATATACTACATCTTCCTTATCCATTCATCTATGGAGAACTCTCTTTATCTCTAGCCTCTGTTTTCCTTTGTTTTAGTTTCCTTCTCAAGCAGGCTCATTCCTTTGATTACTCCAAAATGTTAATGCTTACCTCTTCGGAACATCAGCAGAAAAGAGACCTCCTCTTTCCTGGTAGCTCCATCAAAAATTCATGGACTAACCTCTGAAACCAATCTCCATGTCCAGGGGAATGTTGGCTCTCATTAGCCAGGTCCGGGACACACACCTTCCCATCCTGGGAGACAGTGGTTGCAGCTGACCCTATGTGAACAACCAGGACTGAAATGGGGGTGGGGGAAAGTTAGGGAGGTGGTCCACCAAAGAAAAGACATCAGACAGGCAAAACCAACAGGTGTCCATCCACCTGAATGTGTAAAATGTGAATTTTTTTCTATCAAGTGTGAGATGTTATCATTACTCTCACAATGAATTATCATCAGGTCACTCCCTCCAGAGTCTCTGCACGGCAGTGTGAGGTAATGACAAGAAACATGACCACTGACCTCAGACTCGCAGGTTCATGTCCTAGCTGCCCCACTGAGCACCTGGGTGACCTTGGGTAAACAGGCACAGTAATAAATAGTATTTACCTACGAGGTTTAATAAGGATTGAATGAGTAAACTTAAGAGCATAGAACAGTACCTCTGCTGTTTTATGTTTTATTTATTTTCATTGCTAAAATGATAATGTGCAATTTTATGCATCCATGTGGGTGCATTTTTTCCTGGTTAAAGGAGCCATACCTTTTATCAGATTTTCCAAGGGATTTGTGATGAAAGAAAAAAAAGATCTCTTCTCTTTTGAGACAGTGGTCCCCCAATTTGGACCTACCCTGATCACGTGCACAAGGAGGTGTTTGCATACAATCGTTCCCAAGGAAGTTTCAGTTCTCTTGCAGTTTTCCCGGGCTGGTAAAAATCTCAGGGCTTCTTTGCAAGGCAGCCTTACAGCCCAGATCCAAGCCTTTAGGTGTTTCTCAGGGCTGTCCGGTCACCCGTTTCTCTTCAGTCGTATTGGGTTCGTTAGCACAAGACTGGTGTTTTGGATGAATCTTCAATTGCCCGGCTTAAACAAGAGACGGCCTCCAGACCTCTGAAGAAATAGCTTCGCTGGGCATCCATCACGTTGTCAGATTCCTGAGAACATGAAACACCAGTGCATACTTTGTGGTAGCCCACATTTGAGAGCAGACTGTGTAGGCACACAGCTAAACAGGTCTTCAATTTCAATTAGACACTCCGTCCAGATAAGCCGGGGAGAGGGAGGGAGAGGCAGGGCAGTATTAGGTGGGCGTGTGGAGGGGGTGTTTGATGGAACCGCGGGGTCTCTGAAATCTCCAGCGCTCTGCCCTTTGCCCTTCCATCCCTGCCTCCCCTATCCCCTCTGACTCCCTCCCACTGCCACCAGGGACAGCCCCCTCCTACCACACAAAGGAGGGGAGGCTGGGGGGCGGGGCCGAGGGGAGAGGCCTCTAGTGGAGAGAACACCGCACCGGAGGGACCAGTGCAGGGAAAATCAGAGAAGGGCAGGCTATGCTGTCTGCTTCCCACACAGGGCTTCTCCAAGAATTACCAAAACACCCTGGTCCCTTTGGCCTGTCCAGGCAAGAGGATCATCACGTCCAATTCTCCACTCTCTCCCAGAATCAGAATTACATAGCGATGCCCTTTGCTATGTGGTTTTGCAGATCTCTGCCATCTTCCCAGTGCCTGGAACTGTGCCTGGCACATAATACGTGCACATGAAATATTTCCTGGATGAATGCAAGGCAGAGACACCACCCTCCATAAACAAGGACATGGCATCGTTTATTTAGAATCACTCAGCTAGTAAACACAGACAAATCCAGATCTGATTTCAAGCCTATGATCGTCCCCCTATATCGCATGACCTCTTATTTAAGTATATATATATGTTATGAGAATTCTGTCCCTCAAGCCAGGAGCCAACAAATTAAGGGGTGGGGCATGCGTGATCCACTAGGATGCAGAAAGAAAATATTAAAACTTCTAGATTAGCTCATCTTTCAAAATTACTACCTATTTCTATATGTTTTTCAATGTATACAAAGTTTACTACTACAGCAGTGCATATACTGTTATATACATAATATATATTCTATATAGGGCATGTTCAAAGATTTCTTAATGATAAGGTGCATGATCAAAAAGTGGAAATATCAATAATAGAATGGATGAATTGCAACATATTCATACAATAGAATACTATGAAAATTAATAAATACTGTCACACTCAACAACATGGATGAATCTCAAACATAATATAAGGTAAAAAAGGCCAGACACAAAATAATGTATGCTCTATGATTCCACTTACATAGTGTACAAAAACAGGCCAAATGAAATTCCAGTGTTAGAAGTTGGGATAATGGTTAGCTTTGGGCAGGAAGGTGGGTGGAAACTGGCAGAGCATCCGAGGTGCTAGTAAAGTCTTATTTCTTCATCTGGATGATAAATACTTGGGTGAGTCTACTTTGTGATAGTTCATTGAGGTATACATTTGTGCCATGTGAACGTTTCTTTATATATATATGTATCATTGAGCACTGATAAAGAGAGTTGATGTAGTAGATGAAAGAGAGCTGCACAGGCTTTGCTACTTCTGCCACTGAGCCGTGGGCTCTAATTCCTCATCCCTTGCACCTGATCTGATAATGTCTTGAGCGACTCAACGTGGAGTTCCGGAGCAAAGATCACCTGTTAGAAGAGTCTGGTTTTGCCTGAAAATGGCCAGGCCCTAGAACCCCAGCCCTGCTCAGTCACCGGCAGGACACCCCCTTGGCTGGAATGCTGCAGTAGGTCCTTTATGCACTGAAGCTGGAGGCTGCCGTGGGCGATACTGCTTCCAGCGGAAGGATAAATTCTTCCTTGAAGGGAGTTCCAAGTGGCACATCTCTGTGGCTGCTACGCTGAGGACCTTGGCTGACCTCCTGGGATTTCCAAGGCCAGGTCATAAGAATCCTTGTAGTTTCTGCCTGGGCCTCTTGGAACAAGGGCTCTTGGAGACCTGAGCTTCCGTGTAAGAAGTCTGGCTACCCTGAGATCACCATGCTGTGGGGAAGCCCAAGTTAGCCATGTGCAGAGGCACATGGAGGGAGGGAGAGATGTGTGGGCAACAGCCTCAACTGTTCCAGACACACTAGCCTAGACAACGTGACATGAAGAGACCATCTCAGATTTTCCTGCCCCAATAGATGCCATATGGAGAGAAGAAACAAGGAACCAAGATGACAGCCAGAACCAAAGCCCCAGACATATGGCTCCAGGCAAATGATCCCAGTCATTTTGGGATTGGAGTCACCTCAGCTAAGACCTCAGTTGTTTTGGAACATGAGTGAGCCCTCCTTACTCTGCCACGACTGAATTTCTGACCCACAAAATCATGAGAATACAAAAATGGTTGTTTTACTTGAGTAAGATTGGGGGTAGCTTTTTAGACAACAGCAGATCACTGGCACAGTTTATTTAAAAGAAAAAAAAACATTTGGAGACCTCGCTAGTCTAAGCCACGTGGGTGTGCAATTGGAAGGAGGGATCGTGTTCTCACTGAGTAATCAGAACCTCTAGTGCCGAAGGTTTAAAAAGAATGCTCGCGATTATGAATAATAGCGTAGCACATTCGTTGTGCTGTTTACCAGCTGTGTGGCCTTGAGCATGTGGCTTTACTTTGCTGGGCTTCAGTGAGCTCATTAGTAAAATGTGAAAAAAATGAATGGGCTTGAAGGAGACAAAGCATCTGAAGCACTTAGCATGTCGCCCCGCACGTAGAAAATGCTCAGCAAACATTAGTTATCATCAGCGCCGTCATCATGATCTCAGTGCTCCCATCTGGCAAAAGGAAAGAATAAAGCTGGTTCCACCCACCTGTCTGAGTGGAAAGGATCAGATGCGGCTCAGAGGGGTTCAGAGCACACAACCAGCCAGCCACAGAGCCTGCACTGCCAACTCAGAAGGTCAAATTCTTTCCATCCACTCCCCTGCCCCAAAGGTACTGGCCTTGGTCCTGTCCAAGAAGGGAAGTTTGTGCTACGCCCCAGGCTTCAGACAGCAGAGAACAAATTGGGAAAGATCAGGAATTTCGGGAAGGATCTTGAGAATTGGCATATTTTCCAAACTGAGCCAAAGAGTCTTGGCCAGTAGAAATCCGTATCCCAGTCTCCCCCCGCATCTCCCCCCAATCCAAGCACCTGTCAGGCCCCATGATCTGCACATCCCGATCCAGAGCTGAGCTACATGACTCCAAGCCGGAGTGTTGATCAGAATCATATCCCCCCATGTCAGAGCCACAGAGCTGGGCTGGAAGGCCTTCAGGCACAAGCTTCTCCGGCCAGATCAGCCTTTCTTTAATCCTGAGCAAACCCTCAAATGTGGCTGTGGTACTTTAAGACCCTCTGGTCTGGCTCTCTCACTGCTGAGGTCTGCGTGGGGGAAGAAAAAGAAAAAAGCCGGCCAAAGAAGCTGGCTGTAGACAGTATACTCCAGATTTCTGAACTGCTGTCTAATCTTTCTTGCCGGTCTCCCCTCTCAGGGGCATCGCGAGGTTAAATACTGCACTTGGTTATTATTTATTTTGTCTTGTTTTTCTGGCTTTGAGAAGGTAAGTGTCTTAGTTTATCCTCCCAGCAGGAGGAAATGGGATTGGAAATGGCTGTTTATGGCTCATCACATGGATTACAGGTTGCAATGCATCACTCTCACTCCTTGCCTCTATAATTTGCAGAGCAGGGAAGGAAAAAAAATCGTTTCTATTGTCATAGTGGGGGAATAAGAATAAGGATAATATTAGTTAAGGAAGCCAGCACTCATGGAGCCAGGTACCAGGCCAGGTGACAACTGCTGTCTCCCATCATTCTTACAATAGCCCTGTGACATAGAAACTATTATGAGCCCTGTTTTACAGAGGAGGTAACGGAGGTTCAGAGAGGGGAAGTGGCTCGCCCATGGTCACACAGCAAATACCTGGCAGAGTCCGCATTTGAATCCAGGTCTTAGACCCCCAAGTTGCGAGTTAAATACTCCACTGACAGTTCTACATTCCTAGCTGTATTTTGGGCCCCATAAAATGAAAAAGAGTTTTATTTCACTGCAGAGGACAAGAGACAGATGGATAAAGGTGAATGCCAAAGGGTTGGCATTTCTAGACCACGTCAGCGGTCTATGCTGACAGTGGAGCAGAATATTTGAAACTGGGACCAACCCCAAATGTAGGCTGTATAGTAACTGGTAGATTCTTTGCAAACGTGGATGCTTTTATCCCCTCCTTTGCAATGTGACTTTTCAGCTCCCCCAATGAAAAGGCAGAACCTAGTCTCCACCCCTTGAATAGGAGCTGGTCATGTGACTTGCTTTAACCAATAGCATGTGGTGGAGGCAATGCTATGTTTGTTCTGAGCCAGGGCCTCAAGATGCCTTGCAGCCTCTTCTCCTCCTCTGAGAACCTGCCCAGCTGCTCTGAGACCAATCCCAGGCTAGCTGGCTGGCGGAGAGACTACTGTTCCCAGTGGGAAGTCATCCTAGACCCATCAGCCCCCAATCAACCTGTAGCTCACAGTGGATGCATGAGAGAGGCCAGAAAACCTCTGGCTGGCTGAGCCCTTCCGACTTGCAGCATCACAAGCTCAGTAAATGGCTGTTGTAAACCTCTAAGTTAATGCTAAGTCACTATTTATGACACTTGTACAGACTGTTCTGTCCTGTGTTCAGTGGCCAAAGGATACCATGATTGTCATCACCACGGTGAGATTCAAATGGGTGGGAGCTTTGGAATCCATTGTATGAAGACATTTGTACAAAACAACAATCAAGGCTGTCAGTTATGAAATACCTACTGTGTGCCAGTCCTGTTCTAAGAACGTCACCTGTGCTGACTCATTTAGTCCTCTCCACACCTCTCCATGGTATTTATTATCAACCCCTTTTTACAAATGAGAAACCAAGGAACAGAGAGACTAAGTAATTTGTCCAGACAGCTAATAGGTGGTACAGCTAGGAATCAAACCCCAACGATCTGGCTCTAGAGTTTGTATCTTTAAAAGCCAAGCCACGCCATGCTGTTCTAGGTAAGCCTACGACTTGCTCCAACTGGCTCCACAGTTTATTATTGACATGAACTTGGCAAGTGAGTTAATTTTCCTGAGACTAAATTTCCCCATCTGTACAATGGGAATGATAATAGCTTCTTCCTTATGGGGTTATCGGGAGATGAAATGAGATAATGCAGACAATGCACCCAGCAGTGTTCAACAAATATCCATAATAATAGTGAATTGCTATATATATACTTATGCAACTGTTTAATTACAGAAATACTTGATTGCAATAATAAATTGTTCATTGATTTACATATGGGTACAGCGTAATTATCAGTCACACTCTTGCATCATACAATTCCAGCTCACATGATGGCTGTCCCCACAGTTTCTGCCATTCTCAGTTTTGAATCTGCCTCCATCGCCAGTTTATTTTCTGGGTTCCAAGGCTGAGTTGTTTTTCTTAAGATGTTCCAGAAATCCATTGAGTCTGCCAAGTATGCTGATGTCCTTCAGCAGCCTGAGGAAACGGACAGGCAGAACTTAGCAGGACCTCAGCTGACTTCTCCATCAGCCAGCAACCTGAGTTCCTGTAGGTGTCCCTGAAGTCCTTGGGTTCAGCCCTTCCTATTCTGTGGCTCCCCAGAAACAGCGTGCTTTGCAAGCCTTATTCAGCCATGGGTTGGCCTCTTATGTGCTCAGATGTTGAGGACTGAAGGACAAATAGCCTCAGAAGCTTCCATTTCAAGCCTCTGGGCCATGAGGAGGCTAGTCGAGGACTCCCGGAATTTCCAATTTGGCTCCGTGATGACTATTTCACCAGCACCAGGGTTTCTGTGGAGATGAGAGCACATTGGCAGCCACCTGGGGAGGCGTCGTGGAGCGTTCTTGGTGGTCAGGTAGGACTTGGACAACGAGACACAATGTAGGGGGAGTCAGAGGGGAACAGAAGTCGTCTAAACATGCGGTTTGTCTGCTCAGCCCAATGACCTCATCGCCCCCCTCCCAATGCCCTTGGCGCCACCAGCCTAGCAGGCTTGGTAGACAAGGAGATGCACCTTCCAGATCCTTCTTCAAGGAAGGACTTGCTGTCCAGCTGTAGGGAAATGTGGTCAACAGATGACATCCAGCGGCCAGCCCCCCCCCCCACGTCCCTCTCAGCTGCCGCCTCGCCCAAGGCCACTCCCTTCTAGGGGCAGCCTACAGAGGTGACTGAGCGAGATGAAAATTATAAATGCCTGGTCAGTGTGGCCTGATACAGGCCACTCAGTGTCTGCTTCCAGAGTACCCAAACTGAGACACAGATGCTTAAGTTCTTCCAATCTCCAACCTACCCCACTCCCGCCAAACGAGGTACCCGTATTTCCTTTGACATGAGTACGCTCCCATTTACCCGGGAGCGTAATTCCATCTTGCACGTGCCAGAAAGATCACCATTGTCATAAGTCAGGCATTACTCCCTTGGGTAGTTTGGGCTAAGAGTAGAAACACTAGCAAGTCCTTATTAACCCAGCACCTTGCACACCGGATCTTATTTTATCTCCACAGCAGCCTCCAGCAAGATGAGATTATCCCCATCCTACCGAGGAAGAAACTGAGGCTCAGAGAGGTGGAATGAGTTATCCTGAAGGATTCAAATGTTAGTTTTCTACTTCCAAACTTGGCTGCCCGAGCACATTTCTTCCAGAAGACCTGCTCAACAGATGTTCCTTCAGGTGGAATCTTGGGAAAGTGAGGTCAGAGAAAGGCAGTGTGGCTAAGAACTCAGCCCTGGTGCTAGACAGCCTGAGTTCCAATACCATGGCCATCATGTATAAGCTCTGCGACACTGGCCTGTGATGTAACCTCCCTGAGCCCCATCTACTCATCTGTAAAACGGGGGGTGATGGCAGTTCTTACCTCAAAGTATAGCTCTGAGGATTGAAATGCTCAAGCAATGCCTGGTACATAGAAAACCTTTAATAAGTGCTGGATGATATTATTAGAGAATATTTCTTGGAGATGGATTACTCCTACAGTTCTCAGCCAGAAGAAGGTGTTGTGAATCTCAGTTTATGCATCTGTATAGAGGGACTCCTTACAGGATTCTTATAAAGATTATGGAAATAGTATGTGTAAAGGGTCTTGGGCAAACTAGCTGCTCAATAAATGGGTATAATAAGTGAGTATAATGACTGGAGTCTTTGTCCTCTGTAAATCTAAGAAGGTACCAAGATTGAGCCTCAACTTTTGTTCCATGTTTCCAATAGAAGAACAGAATTGTTCATTTACCAGTGATTTGGCTTCACAGATTAACAGAAATGTGTTTATTTCCCTTTGGGACAGAATATTTACAAGTCATCACGGAAACATTGATGATCCCATGATCAGTATGGTTCTTAGTTCTAATCAAGAGGGAACCCTAACCCAGGCCCCCCGCTTTGGACCACCTTCCTTGAAATATTCTAAGTCCCCTCTGGTGCGTGGGACCAGCCAGGGCTGGCTCTGCTGTCTGAGCAGGACACTCTGAGTCTGGATGGGACCCACATGGGTCCTGGTCCCTGACACTCCCCTTTGTGACTCTCTCTGATCCTTGAACCCATGCGTGAGGTCAAGCAGATACCTTGAGGAACCCCAGAACTTGCACCTCTGGGGTTGTCACAGGGCCCCATGGCTGGTCCCTGTTCTAGGAGGGCAGCCTGGAGTACAGATCACTCCCACGGGCCTGCGTGGTATTTCTTCCATGGAATCGCGCCGCCAGAATGGTCCTGACATGTTGATTTCAGGTAACTCAAATTGTTTATATAGACAGGGCCCTGCAAAAAAATATTTGTCCAGGGCCCCATATACTCTGGGTGCAGCCCTACCTGGGGTGTTCAGAATTTTTAATCTCCAGGTGTGTATTCCTTTTTATTTATTTATTTTTGCTTGTGCCACGCGGCTTGCGGGATCTTAGTTCCCCAACCAGGGATTGAACTAGACCACTGGACAGCCAGGGAATTCCCTGTGTATTCCTTTTTATATAAAGATAATTGTCTTTAATACTACTAATGGGGAAGAGAAATAGGTATTTAAGGAATGCCAATTGCTGGGGAAATCGTTTTGAAACATGAGATAAACACAATCGAAGTAAAATAAAGGAAGTAGACTTTGGTAGTGAGAAGTGTGGGAACCTCTGATCTAGTCCAACTCTTTACAGATGGGGAAACTGAGGCACAAAGAGTAGAGGTGAATTGCCCAGCGTTGCCCATAGTTATCTGGGCCAGATTCTGTGCTGGCAGGGTGCTTGGGACTTGCTGACAAGCACAGTAATTGATGGATAATAAAACCAGTCACCCATGGCCTAAGACCGAGTTTACAACCTTAATGTTAATGGACCCAAGAGAGGCAAAGGGTGCTAGTAACCACTTTCCCCTCATCTCCCAGGGCTAATAGCTTTATGGAGGTCATAAACTACTGAGTATTTCAATGATGAGCGTGACCTCCCTTTGGCCAAATGACCCACCCTGCCTTGATTGACAAGCAGGCCTGGCATTCCTTAGAGCTGCAAGAACTAGCCTTCCTCTGGGCCTGTGGTCTGAACCTCAGGACCCCAGCCCTCTGGGAATTTCCCAGCTGTCTTTGGCAGTTGTAGGCCCTCACTTGCCTATCCTGACTCAAGACAAAGATAGTTCAGGCCAGCAGCTTCTACAGCAAATACACAGCCTAGTCTGAACTCAGTTCTTTGATAATTATCCCATCGCTGACACAGTACAGTCTGGAAAGCAAGGAAAAGGCCATTAGCCTCTTCTAATCCAAGGCAATTATTCATTTTCTTAATCATGTTTTCAGCTTGTTTTAATAAATGTGATGGCCTGCATCCAACCCGGTCCCCAGTGATCCCTGCTGCCTGGAACTAATGCCCTTCTGTAGGACCCTCCCACACGAAATAGAGCTGACCTTGGTAACCAGTAAAATGCAGACATACCTTGTTTCATTGCACTTTGTAGATATTTCTTTTTTTTACAAATTGAAGGTTTGTGGCAACCCTGAGTCAAGCAAGTCTATCGGTGCCATTTTTCCAACGGCATCTGTTCACTTCATGTCTCTGTGTCACAGTTGGGTAATTCTTGCATTATTTCAAACTTTTTCATTATTCTTATATTTGTTATAGTTATCTGTGATCACTGATCTTTGATGTTACTACTAACACTCACTGAAGGCTCAGATGACGATTAGCAATTTTTTAGCAATGGAGTACCTTTTATTTTTTTAATTTAAATATTTGGCCGTGCCATGCAGCATGTGGGATCTTGGTTCCCCCACCAGGGATCAAACCCACGCCCCCTGCATTGGAATGTGGAGTCTTAACCACTGGACCTCCAGGGAAGTCCCTGGAGTGCTTTTTAATTAAGGTGTGTGTATTTTTTTTTAGATATCATGCTATTGTGCACTTAATAGACTACAGTATCATGTAAACATAACTTTTATATGCCCTGGGAAACAAAAAAATTCCTGTGACTTGCTTATTGCAATATTCGCTTTATTGTGGTGGTCTGGAACCCCACCCACAATATCTCTGAGGTCTGTCTGTATTGCTGAATTAATAACAGAAATAAAATTTGATGAGAAATAACAACATGTGACTTCTCAGGCTAGGTCATAAAAGATACTACAACTTCCACCTCGCCCCCTCTTTTGGATCACTTCCCTGGGGGAAGCCAGCCACCATGTTGTGAGGACACTCAAGCAGCCTTGTGGAAAATCCACATGGCAAGGAACTGAGGCCTCCTGCTAACAGCAAGCATGCCTTGCCAGCCATGTGAGTGAAGCACCTTGGAAGTGGATACTCCAGGTCCAGGCAAGTCTTCAGATGAGTCCACAGCCCCAGGCAACATCCTAACCACATTCTCAGGAGAGACCCTGAGCCAAACCCACCCAGTTAAGCACCTCCCAGATTTCTGACCCATGGAGACTGTGTGACATAATAAATGTTTATTGCTTTAAACAGCTACGTTTGGGGGTAATTTGTTACACAGCAATTGATAACTAATACAATAAACATCCACTGTGTGCCAGGCCCCTGAAATAGGCACTAGCATGCAAAAATGAACAAAACAAATATAGCCTCGACCCTCCCAGAACTTAAGAGTCCAGAAGCAAATCTTACGAAGAGGGTGGAGTTAGTCTGGCAGGATCAAGATTGAATGGAAATTGGGATCTGATATCAGTGCAGTAAAAATATGATCTTTTCTAGGAAGGAGAATTAAAGAAGCAGCTTTCAGTTTACATTTCTGTATTTTTTTACAAGCATATATTGCTTTAAAAGTTATTTCTATCAAGGCATCTTCTCATAAATACTTCTCATGAGAATTTAATTGATACACATTTTTAGAAAGTCTTCCTGGCAGCATATACCAAAAAATCATTTAAAATGTGCATGTCCTTGGCCTAGCAATTCCAG
This sequence comes from Eubalaena glacialis, assembly GCF_028564815.1. Lineage (NCBI taxonomy): Eukaryota > Metazoa > Chordata > Mammalia > Artiodactyla > Balaenidae > Eubalaena > Eubalaena glacialis. The sequence continues at coordinate 79,483,742 of NC_083730.1, forward strand.
TTAAATTAATTTATTCTAAAGAAATATGCAGCGTGTGAAAAAAGGGACATGAAAGGATGCTGGTCACTGCACTGTTATTCAAGGTGCAAAAAATTAGAAATGGCCTGAACGTCAACAATAGTAATTTGGTTAAACTACTCTTTTTTTTATTTTTTATTTTTTGGCTGCATTGGGTCTTTGTTGCTGCGCACGGGCTTTCTCTAGTTGCGGTGAGCGGGGGCTACTCTTCATTGCGGTGCATGGGCTTCTCATTGCGGTGGCTTCTCTTGTTGCGGAGCACGGGGTCTAGGCTCACGGGCTTCAGTAGCTGTGGCACGTGGGCTCAGCAGTTGTGGGTCACGAGCTCTAGAGTGCAGGCTCAATAGTTGTGGCGCATGGGCTTAGCTGCTCTGTGGCATACAGGCTTAATTGCTCTGCTGCATGGGGGATCTTCCCGAACCAGGGCTTGAACCCGTGTCCCCTGCATTGGCAGGCGGATTCTTAACCACTGCGCCACCAGGAAAGTCCCACTTAAACTACTCTTTAATCACAGGCCACCCATCATTGAAATCTTAGGTAACAATCAAAAACGATGAGGTAGCTCTACATTATTTTCAAGGAAATATGTCCTAACTTAACGCTGAGTGAGAGAGACAGGTCATCCAACAGTATGTATTGTATAACTTCATTTTAATAAAAAGCATATATATTTATGCATGAAATTATTGGAAAGCTAAACCACAACTTATTAATGATGTTATGTCTAAGTAGAGGGATTATCCATATATATATATTTTTTGTTTCTTTGGGCTTGTCTGTGCCCTTCTATTGTTATTCTAAAAACATGGATTACTTCAGGAATATATAGGGTTCCAAATATACTTTCATTAAGTCCCCCTGAATTCTCATTAACGATGCTAGCCTTTACTGTTCTTAGGCTCTTTGTCTTTCCCTAATTTGCCAGGGCAGACCAGCCCCCAGGTTCTGACCGGCCTCTCCTCCTTCCCTTGACCAAGTCCTGGGGATTGGAGAGAGCCCCGTGTCCTTAAACCAAATAGAGAGCACAGATCTCCCTCAGCGTACCCTAAGCAGCCCCTCCACTTTCTGAGGAGGGGATCCACCTCTCCAGAGCACCCCTGGCCTGTTGACTAACTCTGGCAAGCAGCTCCTATCTTTGGCTCCAAGGGCGGAGGGAACCGAGGAGAATGATTTACTGCCCACCAAGGGCCCACGCAGAAAGCAGGCCAATGGCGTTCCCCATTTGGGCTGGCCCTTGAAAGATTTGTGGCTCTGGCCGAGAAGCTTTTCAAAGACCATAAACCAAGCGATCAGGAATTTCATCCGATTGAAATGAACGTCAGGGGGAAGGAAGCTCTACCTTCAAACTTGGCCTAGGTCCACCTCGCAGTAGATTGGCATCCTCCTGTACCTCAAGCAAGAGATATCCACGTGGACCGTTGCCGTCTCTCGAGTTCACCCACGCAGCCCCTGGCTCCGGCTGAGATGGTCTTCTCCCCGTTCCCGTGACTGGTATGACCCCAGCCAATAATTTCAGGGGTTATTCCCACTCTTCCATTTCATATTCCTCTAAATGGTTCCATTCACCCATTTGCCAATAAGAGGTCTGCAGTAACACACCACATCCCAGACTTTATTCCGAAGACAAGGCGGAGTTTGTCTGTTCTTTCCAGAGCATTGAGTACCTTGTACAGAATGGAGGTGGGCCTGGCCCTGGACTAAGCACTGGGTATGGGACCATGAACAAGCCCACCTGGTTCTACAGTTGTGGGGTTCACCTTCCTGGAAGGACAGAGATGCTAAACTAGTGTATAAACAAGGAAGACAATTTCTGATGGTGATAAAAGGGAGGAAATAGATTCGCAAGTAGGAGAATAATTGAGCCTTTGATCCAAAGTCAGGGAAGACCTTTCTGAAGAGTGACATTTGAGCCGAGATCTAAATGAAGCTAGAAGCTCAGAGACCAGGAGAATTTTTTTACAACTGCCGCAGCTCAGTGACCAACTTGAGCTGGTCCTGTTCAGCCCCACCCGGGCACAGCTTGTAGGTGGCTTTCTGGTCCTCTGGATGACCACCCATCTCGGTGATGTTCAGGGCCCCAACCTCCACCTCCATCACCCTCCATTGTCTGGGACAATGGAAGGAGAGGTTGTTCAGAGGAGAAAGTCACACTGTGATCTGGCAAAGTCTCAGGGCCTGTGAACAGATGTTCAACACGGGGCCTGCTGGCTGTGGTTGAGAGGAGGTCCTAGCCAGACATCACCAGGAAGAACACCCATGTGGTCCCCAGCATTCACTGGAGCAGAGACTGGACAATTTCATACTGCTCAGATCCTACCTGGTTTGTGGAGCCACCTTCAGGAGGAGGCTGATCCAGCCCCTTGTATCTGTTCAACCTCTTCAAGCTGGGTATTCTCCTCTCAGCCCCCTTCTCTCTTTCCCTCCTCAAATCGTCTCCATCTTTTCCCCTCCCTCCCAGCCTGGGCATCCTTTTCTAACTCAGGGAGATGAAAGCGTACTATTACTCATAATAAATACCAAATATACAGCCTATGATGTGAGTCATAGGGTGTAGGATTTTGAATTTCAAAGGCCAGGATGAAACTCAATTTTGTTTTCTGCTGTTTCAACTTTTCCCCGAGGCAATGGGTACCCAGAACCTTGCTCAAACTGGGGGTAGGGAGTGGCCAAACGGGGGGAGCAGGCACAATCTGAAGCATAACATTAAATAGCAAAATAAAAAAAATTTCACTTCGCGTTTTAAAAATATTCCCCCACCACAAGTATAGAGCATCTTACCAGGCACAGAGAAGTTGGGATTAGAAACACAACAGGCACGTGGACCAGGCCTCACCCTCATGAGGCCAGGGAAAAAGAATACAGAAGGAAGCAGAGTGGTGGGGGCAAGGTGGGCATTCCAAATGCGACTCAAATCCAACAGTCCCGGTCAACACAGGGGGCGCTCCAGAGCAGAGACCGCTGGACAAAAATGGCCAGGCCCCAGGACCTCTGTCACAGTCATATGCTGGGGCTGCAGATGTGGCCTCAGCTGAGAGCCAAGGTGGATCCTGAAGATGCCACAGTTGGAGGCTGTGGGCTAGCATGCTTCGTGCCTTGGAACAGGGAGCTCTTTGGAAAAGGAAATCTGAACCCGGCACCCTGTGGCTCTCTCACACCCTAATGAGGGCAATTAAATGGTACTAAAGAGATCAGAAGAGAATCAAGTCATCTGGCATTTGAGGCTGAGAGCATCTCTGGTCAGGAAAATCTAAGTAGAGATCTGAAGGTACAACAAAAGTATAAGAATTCTGTAGCTTAGCAGTTAAGTGCATAGCATTTGGAGCTACACTTGCCTGGTTCAAATCCTGGATCTGCCACCTATGAGCTGAGTGGAGTGGGTTGGTTATTTCAGCTTCCCCTTTAGCATAACTGGAATAATCATAGTACCGACCGGATAGCTTTATTGGAAGAATTAAAGAAGTTGATGTTTTAGAAGGACATTAATATTTTAGAAAGCACTTAGAAAACGCCTGGCCAGGACACACTATTAGGTAATTGTTAGTAAATTTCCAGGTAAAAAAAATGAGGAGAAACAGCACCCTAGGCAGAGGACACAGCCTGGGTAATGGCCCAGAAGACAAAAACAGAACCACACAGACTGTAACCCACATCATCCGGCTGCATCCAGCCAAATAGCCCGTTAACCAAAACTCACCTCAAGCAGTATTTATTTTTTAGGCACCCACTTGAAGGAAAATGACATTCTTTGGTCTTGCCAAACAGCCCACCAAGACATACTGGGTGATTTTTCTCTAAAATCCATCCAGATCTTAACCCAGATGGACTCAAAGCTGAATAACACCGAATGCTGCCCTCCCCACACCCCTCTCTAGTTAAAGCCGCCATTTCTTTCGAAATGACTGATGTTGACACACATTCTTGCTGCCACCCACAAGAAAAATGGGGATGACTCCTGTGACGCCCACCCCCTAGTCGTCCAGGACTCAGCTCCTCTCCCTCTGTCCCCGCTCTCTCCTGGTCCCTCCAAAGTGGAGGCCAGTCTGCCTGTCCCAGCTGGTGGGTCATTCATCAGACCCACGCAGCCCTGCACACTACGGACCCCTCCCGCCCCTGCCCGCCCCTCTCACCGGCCCATATGGAATGAGTTGCTCGGTTTTTACTCCTTATCAGAGATGGAAATATTTCCCCCGCGTCTTAGTGGAGTTTTTCTGCGTTTGTGAGCTGGACGGATGCTTAACTCTTATAGTTCCAAAGCGCTGCTGGGCTTCTGGCTCCCAGGCCCAAATCCCTGGGTTCAGAATCCTCAAAACACAAGAGAGGAAGGGAGGGGAGCCCTGGAAGGGAGGGGCAGGTGAAGAGGACACTGGACTTGCAAATAATTCATGCTGCAAGGAATTCAGTTACATCTTTCTGTAACTTTAGTTTTTAATTTTTTTTATTTTTGGGGGCCTGCCACGTGGTTTGCGGGGATCTTAGTTCCCTGACCAGGGATCGAACCCTGGCACTGGCAATGAGAGAGCCGAGTCCTAACCACTGGACTGCCAGGGAATTCCCTCCTTCTGTAACTTTAGAAAGAGGTCCTTGAAGGAACTCCTCCTCCGTCTTCTTAACCTTGAACCTGCACCTCTAGGATGGCAATGATAACAACCAGCATGCTTTGGGTGCTTGCTATGGGCACACTGAATCCTTCTAGAAACCCACTGAAGGAGGTCTGTCACTATTGTTCCCATTTTACAGATGAAGCTCAGAGAGGTAAAGTAACTTGCCCAAGTCCACACAGCCAATGAGCGGCAGAGCTGACCCATCTGACCACAACGAGAGTCTCCATCCGTCATACTCCAGGCCTGAAGAGGAACATAAATGATCAGGCCCCTGTGATGTGGGACCATCTTTTCACCCCAACCCACCAAATTTTACAAATTCTCTAACTCAAGTGGGAGTACGTGACAGAGCCCATGTAGAAACAGGCCAGGGCACACCCATCTACTCCTACAAAAGATGGAGTTGAGGCCCGGTTATCCATATAGGACGAACAAATACAATTTTGCAGCTAAGAGCCTGGGTTCTGGAGTCATGCAGAACTGGGTGTGAATCCCGATGCCACCATTTATGGACAAGCTGTGATCAGGAACACATTGCCTCCCCTCTCTGAACCTCAACTGCCTCTGCTGCAAAATGGGGGAAACAAGAAAATCTACCCTAGAGGGTCATTGTAGGGATGATTTGAGATGATAAATGTGAAGCACCAAGCGCAGAGCCTGGTCTGTGATCTTCGTCCTCAGTAAATATTAACTATCATTCTATTGATATGAATGATAAATGGTGTAGGTTGATTTAACCCTCAAGGCATCCAACAAATACCTGTGGTGCAATCCCCACATGCAGTGCCGTGGACCAAGAGCTGTCAGTGATGCAAAGAGGAATCAAGGAACTTTAACTTTATATGGGAAACGAGAGCTCAGTTTGTGACAAGGTCAAGGGCAATTTCAGTTATGAAATAGGTCTGAAAGTGAAGCTTTCTCATCACGGGCAATATATTGTATTATATTTATCTATTTAAGTATCTGTCTCCCTCACAGGATTGTGAGCTGCTTGAGACCAGCGGATGAGCCCTAGGTATCTTTGTAATGTGCTGTCAGTTCTCTCTCTGTAATATATCCCTTATCCCTCTACTTCTCTGCATTTCTATGACCTGAGCCACTCTCTCCTCTCTTGCCTGGATGACTACAATAGGCTCCTAAGGGGTTTCCCAGACCCTCCTCTTTCCCCCCTATGATCCACAGTCAGGTTAAGTGTACAAAGCTCATTATATCACTCCTCTACTTAAATCCCAGTGGCTTCCCTTTGCATTAAGAATATCTAAACTCCTTACTCTGGCCACAAGGATGCCCCCTGTGGTCGGGTCTCTGCCCACCTGTCCAACATCATCTCCTGTCCGCTCAGCCTTGCTCCAATCTGCTGCCTTTCTTGCCATGACTCAGAACACACCAAGTTCATTCCTACCCCAGGGCCTTTGCACTTGCTCTTCCTCTGCCTGGGACGTGCATCTCCCCAGACCTTCCCATGAATGGTTCCTCCCATCATTTATGCCTTAGCTCCAGTGTCAGCTGCTCAGAGAAGCCTCCTCTGATGATCATTTCTAGACTTGCATTCCCATCTTCACTTTGTATCATATTATTCTATCGTGGAGTTGCCTTGCCCTTTTATTTATGTGCTTGTGCTCTGCCCCGCCCCTCAACCAGAACATAAGTGGATGTTCTGGAACTTAAGTTCCATGAGAGCAGGGACCTCTCTGTTCTGTTCACCATTGAATCCCAGAGCCTAGTCCTGTCCCTGACACATAGGGGCCATAAAGTATTTGTTGAATGAAACGATGGAAGATTGAGAGCTCCTTGAAAACAGAGACCATCTACTCTTCTCTTTTGGATCCAAAGAACGCAAAACAGCACCTAGCAGCCAGTAGGTGCCAAATTAGGGTGTATCCATCCCCTTTAAGGGCACAAAGAGAAAATTACACAGATTACTTCTGCTCACACCCCATCAGCCAGGACTTAAGTCACATGGCCACATTTAACTGCAAAGGAGTCTGGGAAATGTATTTTTATGCTGAGTAGCGGTGTGTCCAGCTAAAGATTCTATTACTATCATGAAATGGAGAAATCAAATAATTAAGACTCTCTGCCACAAGTAGCAATAGTTTTAAAAACAATAATTTCAATAACAATAGCTAACATTCATTGAGTGTTTACTCTTGTCTTTGAATCCTCACAACCATCCTTTGAGATAGATTCCATTACCCCCATTCTACAGAAGAGGAAACTGAGGCTCTGAGAAGTACATGTGACTTCCGCACAGTTGCACAGCTACTAAGTGGTGAAACCAGGATTGGACTGATTTGGTAAAGAAGAAAAGCCCAGCTGTTCGTAGCCCAAAGAGATGGAACATTATTACCCTCTAAGCCCTGGGGAGTCATTGAAGATTTAAAACCAGGTAGGTAAACTCATAATAACAGTGCCTGATCTCATTTCAACCTCAATACTGCTAATATCCCCATTTTGGCTGTGTCTGTTTTGTTCAGTGCTGTATCTCCAGTGCCGAATGGTGTCTAGCACCCAGAGATACTCTACAGACATTTGTTGATGGTTGAAAAATTGCGTTTGCAATTAAACTACTTTATGAGGGACTTCCTTGGTGGCGCAGTGGTTAAGAATCCTCCTGCCAATGCAGGGGACACAGGTTCGAGCCCTGGTCTGGGAAGATCCCACATGCCGCAGAGCAACTAAGCCCGTGTGCCACAACTACTGAGTCTGAGCTCTAGAGCCCACGAGCCACAACTACTGAGCCCACGTGCCACAACTACTGAAGCCCGCGCGCCTAGAGCCCGTGCTCTGCAACAAGAGAAGCCACCACAATGAGAAGCCCGCGCACCGCGACAAAGAGTAGTCACTGCTCACCGAAACTAGACAAAGCCCACAGGCAGTAACGAAGACCCAATGCAGCCAAAAATAAATAAATAGTTTTTTTTAAAAAAACACTACTTTATGAGTCATTAATGGTTTAACGTTTGCTGCAAATTCCATTTAGGAATTCCTTTCAGGGCAGGGCATGAGTCATAGCCATGCTGTGTATTGTTTCCCCAGTTCTAGCTCAGTGCCTGGAACACAGTAAGCACTTGCTAAAGGCTTGGTGAATGAATGAGTGATCATCCTCGTCACAGAGAATGGAGAGGTTGGGAGAACCTCTTTAAAATACTGTCCAGGGACCCATCCTCTTCCCAAATTGGAAACAAAATAAAAAACAAAGAAGACAGCTGCCAACAATTGACAAGGCTCCTGACTACAGGACTCCAAATTCATTCTGGAGCCGGTTGAGAACGGGCAGGACACCGCTGGCTGGTGAGGCTGCAGAGATGGTGAGGTTTCTTGGGTATCTAAGGATGCTGTGCGGCTTTTGAAACCAAACAAATCTGTTCTGATGAGTTGCGTGCAAATGAATCGGAATCACACAAATTAAAATCCCCTGGAACACGAAATGGCTTTGGAATGAGAAAGGACTCAGCTGCATTATTGGCTGGGTCCTGGAAACAAATGGTTTGTTAAACTTTAAGGTCTGTTCCAGAGCTGACCGCAGGCACTTTTCAGTAAGTAACTGGGACTGCTTTTGTTTGTTTTGCTTTTGTTTTTGTCTCTGTTTTTGGCAACCTGGAATAAGCCATAGGGCAGCCCCACTGCATCTGAAAAAGACTCCTCCTTAACTGACATTCAGTGGCAACAAAACAAACAGTCTAGACCACTGAAGCCTTGGGGATAAAGCACTCTCTGATGCAGCAAGTCAAATCGTTGAGCCAGGAAGACAAAACTCTGTGCTTGGCCAAATAAAGTTTTAAAGTGGGTTTTCATGCCTTAGTCAGTCTGGGAAGAGATTACTTCTTGATGAGAATACTGGAAATCAGTACAGTGACGACTGTCATCAATGATCAGCAACTCACACCCCCATCTGGCATTATTCCAGATACAAGAAATCATTCTTTGCAATAAAATACCCCCAGGAACCCCATGCTGTTGCCTGTACATCCTTCTCTGCCTTTCCTCCAAATAAATGGAAAGTAAAGAATAGCTGGAGAATCTTCATCTTGTATGACTCCTTTTGTACACTCTGTCCCCACCATACTCACTTTCGTACATTTCCTTGATTCCAGGAAGCTGGCTCTTGCCCTGAACTCTTAGCACCCAGTGTTCCCTCTGCCGTCGATGCTATTCCTTCCAGTTTTGCACGAAAGCTGAGACTCTTTCAGGTTCAACCCAAATGTCCCTTTCCCTGGAGAAGACTTCCCTCTGCCCCTCCTCTCCCCAACTCTGATGTGTTCCCTCATCACATTCACCAATATTTGTAATGAAGTAGTTCTCCTTTTTACTTACTTAACATTGCAATCCTCTACTTGTCTATAAGCTCCCTGAGGAGGGGGTTTGTGTGTTTTATTCATCCTTGTAGACCCCTCTACCTCACCCACTCATCTTCCATTTAGAAGCCCAGACTCTGCCAGCCAGAGAGGCTGAATTCAGAGCCTTTAGAGGAAGAGACAGAGACCCAGGAAATGCTAATAGAGTCAAGAGCCATCCATCACTCTCCCACCCATGACAGCTGGATGGATTAATAATCCTGGTTGGCCAGAAAATAACTGGTAGACCCATGTGGCCCAAGCTTTTCCTCTGCTTGTGAATTCCTGTGGTGGCAAGGACTAGAGTTTGTCCACCTCATCTTTCAAGCCGTGCTCAAACCCCACCTCCTTCATAACACCTTTTCTTCTCTCCACAGGTTGAAGTGTTTGCTCCCACCTCAGATTTCCCAGAGTAAATCCTGTCTACTCCCTGCATTTGGCAACGACTCATGCACGGGCCTGCAGTGACCCTTCCAGTCTTGTCTGGAACTCTTACTTAAATCTCTTTTTGTTTACCTTTCAATATCCGTTCTTTCTTTTATCTTCTCACATTCGCTCATCCTCTGGCTGATGGGGGTGATAAAACATATCCTATCCCATCTCTCTTCTACTCAAAACCTTCAATGGCTCTCAGCTCACTCAGAGTAAAATCCAGAGTCCCAACCATGATCCTCAGCCTCTACAACACCTGCTCCCACCTTGGCTCCCACCATTCACTCCACTCCAGGAACACTGGCCTCTGCTCTTCCTCCAGCATGTAAATCATGTTCCTACCCCAGGGCCTTTGCACCTGCTGTTTGCTCGGCCTGGTATGCTCTGCCCAGGATATCTGCATGGCTCATTCACTTAAATCATTCCCGTCTTTGCTGAAATTCACCTTTCTAGACAGACTGCCCTTGACTGCACCCTGTCACTCTTTATTTCCTTACCTTGCTCTTCTCTCTATTCTCTATAACTACAGATTTCTTACTGACATATTTGTTTCCTTGCTGTGGAAGAGGGAGAGAACAGATACTGGGGGTGGAGGGGGGAACCAGCAGTCTAACCACAGACGTTATTCAAAGAAAAACCGAGATGCTGCTCTCTGAAGGAGATGGTGAGGATACAGATCAACAGAGTCTACTAAAAGCACCTACTATGTTCAAGGTACTCTGGGTTTGTAGTTTCATGTAGGACACCCTTACTATTAAATTAAGGAAGGAAGGAAACTGCTTCAGAATGAACGTTTGTGTCCCCCACAAGATCACATGGTTCCCCAGTGAATACAAGTTCCTCTCCCAGTTGTTTGCAGTTTTGCTGGGACTGTCAGTCACAGTGCCCTGGGCTTTCTGGTCAACCAGTGGCCATGGGACCCAAGCTAAGGCCATGAGGGCCTCTCTCTTCCAAGAAATGAATCATGAGTGCCAGGAAAGCAGTTGGAGCTGATTTATCTCAAAGGTTGTATCCTAAGGAGACTGTCCTATTAGTTCCTGCTCCCTAGAGATCGGAAACTTCATGCTTTCTATTCGTTGTGGGTCTCTTGTTCTGTTTTGTTTTCAAATCACAGGAAGAACCTGTGTCCTTGTCATACATTGTTTAGGTTAGCCTGAGTCATCGAGTCCGGGAGTAGTCTCTGAATACTTACTCATTTGACAGCATTCAAGTTGCTGCTGCCGAGTCTCAACGTTTTTTGGTAGTCTCTAGCCTGGAAGACGAAGCCACCCCATCAGGCAGTTCAAGAGAAAGGATTTAATATAGGTCACTAGTGGCAAAGGTGTTGGAAGAGCTAAAAGGGCAAACAGGGCATGGGAGACAACTCAGATTAGCAAGGAGCAGTAAGTCACTAACATCTGGGACAGGAGGGACCAAGGGAGGAGGGGGCGTCGCCAGAACCTGGGAGCTGTTGCTACCATGCAGGGAGTTGGGACCATGGAGGGACATAGAGAAACACAGCCACTGCTAGAGTCACCACTAAGCCCAGAGAGGTCCCCCAAATCAGAGAGAGCATGGAGTGTGGGAGAATGACCTTAGCATCTCCCATCATCCCATCCACCAACCCGCCATCCCCCCACTGGACGTTCCCATTGGCTGAACCTAACCAGAAGCAAAGGACACTGGGAATTGTAGTTTTCATCAGCCATCTGCTGGCCATCTTAACACCCTGTTGGCTTCCAACACGGCAGCCAAAGGGGCAAAATCAGATGGAGAAAGAAACAAGCACATTCTGCCACTGGGCCGGCCAATCCTGCCCTCCACCAGACAGTCACGCTGTAGTCCCTTTCACAGTCTTCATTCTGAGCCATTGGCCTGGTCACCACGCCCCCTTCCACTCCCGTAAAGTCCACTGGGCCGGCTGGTAACCAAAGACCTGGCTTTGGCTGTGTCCCCACGACTAGAGGTGACTCAACTCCACTCCGAGCTCGGGGAAGTGCCAGGGTAGCAGAAACCAAGCCCTTTCCCTGTCTAGACTTTGATGAATTCTCCAACAGTTGCTTCTACCCTCAGAATGAAAAAATAATGTTTGTGCAGCCCGGCCCATTAGCATGCTTCTCTGGTGACGGCGCCCCTCCGCCTCTCTGCCACAGGCCTGCCTTTCTGTGTTCCAGCCAGAGCTCTTGCTAACATGCTCTCTGAAAGTCATTCTTGGACCCGAAATGAGGAAGCGAGGCCAAAGCTCATTTTGTGGAAAGATTTTATTTCCATCTGAGTCCACTTCAAGAACAGCGAGGGATTAGTTTTGTTAGCTTTTTTACCTCCAAAAATATTGCCAGGCCTTTCCCAAGCAGATTTATGGAATCGCTCGGCGGTCATGTTTCATACTATGGAGACCAGCAGCCCTTTCTTTGAGGATGTCTCCAAATTGGCTGGCATCACTAAATATAGGCTAAATGAGACACATTCAGCAGGCTTGGCTTGGGACAATCTATTCTAAGGTTTACAGAACTTGGTGCCATGTCACAGGGAGCCAGCGAATTGCCTAGATGCCAGTTGGACTGAAGACAATGAGAAGAACTCATTCAACCTCAGGTAATAAGGAGAAGGTCCAAGACTGATAAGGAAACTGAAATTGAGGGAAGCAGTGCTTCCCCAACTTCGGTGTGCACTCAATCCCCTGGGAATCCTGTTAAAATGCAGATTCGGGGTTTCCTTGGTGGCGCAGTGGTTGAGAGTCTGCCTGCCAATGCAGGGGACACGGGTTCGAGCCCTGGTCTGGGAAGATCCCACATGCCGCGGAGCAACTAGGCCCGTGAGCCACAACTACTGAGCCTGCGCGTCTGGAGCCTGTGCTCCGCAACAAGAGAGGCCGCGATAGTGAGAGGCCCGCGCACCGCGATGAAGAGTGGCCCCCGCTTGCCGCAACTAGAGAAAGCCCTCGCACAGAAACGAAGACCCAACACAGCCAAAAATAAATAAATAAATAAATAAAATCCATGATCGTCTGCTTTCATGCTCTTGACCATCTCTCCATTAAAAAAAAAAAAGAAAGAAAGAGATGCTTTAAAAAAAAAAAAAATGCAGATTCGGATACAGCTGGTCTGCGGTGAGGTCTGACAGTCTGCATCTCTAACCAGCTCCCAGGTGATGTTGATCCTGTTGGGCCAGGAACTCCACTTTAAATAGCAAGGACCTAGACTGTGGTATACGAAGTAGGGTGCATAGAGTAATACTTTGGGATTTGGGGGGAAATATCAGAACATCTATTTATATTCATTTTTTAGCTCATCCCTCTCATTTTTAATTTTTGCATATAGTTATAATATTTATAATATGCTAATATTACATGGCTATATGGTATATGGATAAGTATGGATATAATCCATCCTCTATTTTTTTTTTTTTTTAATTTTAAAAGTTTGGAGACTTCTGGCCAAGTCCACAAAGAGTGGACTTCTTTGAACATTTGGAGGAAATCTTTATAATGTAGAAACCCCTTCTCCAAGCTGACCATTAGTTTTTCCTCTAGTCCCAAGCCACCTCTATATGAATGGGAACTAATCATTGAGCACCTATTATGTGCTGGGTATTTTGCTCCTTTACTCCGTGAGGTAAATAGTGTGACACCCATTTCACAGATGAAGAAACTGAGGCACAGATAGGGAAAGGAACTTACCTAAGTTCCCTCATCTGACTACCAGCAGAGCATCTGACTTATGTTGGATTCAAACAGAGAAAATATGAGCTAAGGAAATATGCTGTGGTCCCCAATTCGTCATTGCTAAGAAGGGGTGCTAGGACATCCGGGATTGTGGTGTCTGAGCTTTTACCTGCTTTCCTGTATCATTCTGATTAAACAGGTGGTATGACTTGTCTTTTACACACCTATGGCAGCTTCTCAGAGGCAAATTCCCAGAATGCAAAAAGCAGCCATACGCTGAGATTTGCACACTTTCTCATTTTTCAAAGCCTGAGAGAGATTAAAGTCATATGCATTCTGTACTCAGAACTTTGAGTTCTTCTTCTTGCCTAATTTCTTTTAGAAATAAACTCCCCCTTTTCCCTCAGAACTAACTCTGGGACAGACACTGGGCTCAAGTTTTTATGTTCATTACCTCAATTATTCTCAAAGAAACTCTAAGAAACTTCTATTACTATTCTTATAAATTGATCAGGAGATTGAAGCTTTAACAGGGTAAGTGCCATGCCAAGGCTACCCAACTTTAGTGCCAATGTTGATTCTAGATGGATCTGATTCCAAAGGCCAGGTTTTGAAGCAACTTGGGGTCTGTCTCGCCCACTAGATTTTCAGCCCTTTGTTAGCCCCACACGAAAGTGTTGATATTAATGGGTTCGTTACTCTGACACCCATCCAGGTTTGAGGAAAGAGAAAGAACCTGTCACACCTCAACTCTGCTTACCTAGGTCAGGCAGGTGCCAGTCAAGGCCTCAGACACAGCGGTTCTGGTGAAACACACAGGGCATGTCTCCATCTTCCCCGCAGGTGACAAAGCAGATGTTCTGGCTTCCCTGGGCCCTGGTGAAGTTTTCTTTGGAACCCATCACGGTGTGAAGTTTGGGGAGACCAGCAAAGCCAAGGTGCCTAAAGCTGGTGGGGTTATTTTTAAGTCATAAGTCAAAAAGAGCCTTGAGCAGAGATGTTCTCACCTGCTGTAGAATCGAGTTTAGTTGCCTTCATTTGCCAAGGATGCCCAGAAGTCTCCTGGTGTCACTCAAGACGTGTAGAGGTGTGAGTGTGTGTGAATATAAGTGTGTGTGAGTGTGTATGTGACAGCGTGTGAACATGTCTGAGTGTGTTTGTGAGACAGTGTGCAAGTGTGAACATATTGAGTGTGTGTGCGCGTTTGTGTTTAAATGTGAGTGTGTTGAAGGGTTAGTATTCACAATTTGGGGTAAAAGAGACGCCAGATCTCTTGTGAACACTTAGGAGATGCCACTGATCTCCTGTGGGCACTAGAACATCTGAGAATATCCTAATAGATGCTGAGCTAGTCATGACAACCACAGTCATGGTTATCTCTATATTCAAGCCAGAGACAAGACAGCATCGTCCTTGGCGTGAACACTAGCATTAGAATTGGATGACCCTGGGTTCAAGTCCCAGGTCTACCACTCCCTGAGCTGTGTGGCCTTGGGTAGGTCACTTCACCTGGCATAGAATGGGCATAAGACCTACTTCACTGCGTTGTTGTGGGGATTAAACAAGATAGTATACATAAAGTGCCCTATGGGGGTGGCTGGCATGTAGTGAGTGCTCCTTGCATGATGATTTTTACGATAATAATAATAAACCTGGGCACATGTAAGAGTAGGAAAGGTGCTAGGATAGTAAGAGAGGGAAGAGTAGAGACTCAGGGATGTCTAGCTGGAGAGACAAGCTGCAACAGAGAATTGAAAGGGATGTCCCAGCCAAGATGGGCTAGGAAACTGTACCAGTCAGGGTTCCAGTGACATTCCCTGGCAGGAAACAGGTGGCCCACTCAAATGGGGTAACTGGGAGAGTTGAATAGAGGTGATATTTATTAAGATGTGGGCAGAATTAAGGAAACCAGCAACGGATGGGAAGCACCCAGAGTCTAGTGACATCGGGAAGCTGTTAATATCGCCAGTCCTGAAGGAGCAAAAGGAGGGAATGTCATCAGAATCCAGAGACAAAGAGCAAAGAGGGGGCTTCCGATGAAAGCTGAGATTTTGGCCAAGACACTGCCAGCCCTAGATGCCATGGCAGGGAAGGAGACAGGGGAATCAAGACCGCAGCTTCACTGTCTTCCGTCCCTTGCATCTCCTACTGGTACCTCCCATTATCTGAATCCAGTTGGAAGCCAGAGACAAGGAGTCCATTGATGGGGTCTATACAGGAAGATACCTGGCATATGAACCTGGTGGAACGACATATCCATCTGAATTGCATTCAGCTGCTAGTCAAAGAGCTATGGAATAAGCAAGACAGAGATTTATCTTCTCTCATGTAAAAAAAAAAAAAAAAAGCCATAGGAAGCTAAGGTCACCATGTTGCATAACTCCAGGGACCATCACTCACAGCATAAACAGTGAATGGCACCCACTGGGGTTAAGCAACTAGGGCTGTTAGTGACTCCATGATGTCATCAGTATCTCAGGTTACTTGTGTCTCTCTGCCCTACCATGCTTAGCACTGGCCTTCATCATTAAAGTTGCCTCATAATCACAGGTGCTGCTGGAGCTCCAAGCCATCATATTGGAAAGAGGAAGGAAAGAAGAAAGTCCGAGAATTCTCTGGAAACTCCAATCAATAACTTCTGCTAAAATCTATCTCATTTACCACGCCTATCTGCAAGGGGTTCTTCAAGCTGTAATTTCTTTTTATCTTGGCATAATACTGCTCCCAACAACACAAGGGACTTTTATTAAAGAGAAAAAGGAAGCATGGTTATTGGCTCTGCTTCAGATAAGTACTAAATTGGGAGTCAGAAGGCCCAGGTTCTCATCTCCACTTTGACTCCACTTGGCTAGGTTGACCTTGGGCAAGACACTGATCATCGCAGATAATCTGTTGATTCTCTGGTTCCCAAGACAGCTTCCTTTCTTATGCTGATCTACCTCTTGCCTGACTACTTCTCCATCCTGGCATATGCCTGGATGGTTTAGTTCCACTATCACCGGCTTCCCTTGGTGTGGCAGGGATAAAAGAATGGAAAATGAATTGTTCACCTTCCAGTCTCTTCTCTATGTCAACAGGCAGTAGAGCTTAATGCTTACAGCCAACTAGCATCGGACAGATTTGTGTTTGCGTGATGGTGCCATCCTTATTAACTGGGTAGCCTTTGGCAAGTCCATTCAGTTTCTCCAAATCTCACTTTTCCCCTCTATAAAGTGGGGCTAACAAAGCACTTGCCTGGTGGCATTGAAGGGAGAATGAAATGAGACGGTATGTGTAAAATTCTTAGTACACGACAAGGCCTTGTCCCAAATGCTTTACATTGTATAACAGTCAGCTATTATTGTGATAATGTTGCATAACAAACAACCACAAAAATCTCAATGGCTTACATGAATAATATTCTTTTTCACTCATTGGTCTGTGATTAGCTGGTGTGCCTCAGGCTGTAGATTGAGTTCAATTCTGCTCTATGTGTCTATAGTTCTAGAATCCAAGTTAAAGCTTCATTAACGACCTAAGGCATGATCTTCTCATGGTTCCAGGCAGGAATACAAAAGAGTAAATCAAAACTATATAAGCACATTTAAAGTCTCCACTCAGATGGAGTATATGTTACCTCTGCTCACATCTGTTTGCCAAAGTAAGCCATATGGCCAAGTCTTAAGTCAATGGGACAGGAAGTATACCCCTGACACAGTAAACCATGGCAAGGGTGGGGAAAAAAGAAAGAATACTAAACAAATAATATAACCTATAACTATTGTCTGTAGGCACTACCTCCCTTAATTTTCATGACAGTTGTATGTGATCAATATTCATATCATTTGACAGGTTAAATTAAAAAAAAAGACAAAACCAGTATTCATTTGACAGGTTCAAAAAAAAAAAAGACAAAAACTGAATCTCAGAGGTTAAGTAACTTATTGGAGGTCACACAGTCCTAGGTGTCAGACCTAAAACTTGAACCATTTGAGTCCTGAACCCAGACTCTTAACTTTTAGGGTAGCTATAGAAACCTCATAAGACTTTATGGTTCCTTAATTTCACATTTCCTTTAGGTCTTCTGCCACATTTGCACATATTTATTTTCCACGCAAAGAAATGTTTTATGATGCTTCATCCCAGAAGCTCACCTATAAGCCCACAGCATTTATGTAAATACTTATATCATTAATATTACATGAGCCCCGTTCCTAATTTACTACAAAATCCAAGCTCGTCATCTTTAGAGCTGTATCTCTCGCAAGTAGAAAATTGCACTGAGCAATGAAACAAGTAAATGTGAATTTATGGATGTAGTAGATGCCGTGGGGAGTTCACCCATATGCTCTCAGCCCACACCCTTCCTATGCAAGCTGATGGCTTCCTAGAGCAAGAATTTGCAACTCTCCACCTGACAGCATCCCCTGGCCTTAGCTCACAGGGTAGACCAGAAGTCTAGGAGTAGCCCTCAGACAAGGACAGGCTGGAGTTGGAAGTTATACGTGCCAGCTTCTTTTCCCCCCGATGAGGCAAGTTCTGCATTATTTCTCAGAGGTGCCCAGCAGGACTGAACCTCAGTTTCCCACAGCAGTAACCTGCTCATGAATACATTCTGTATTGACCGCTTTCCTTCAAACTTCTCTACACCCTTACTGGTGTTTACTGGGATCACCTCCAAAAGCAAAACAAAAATTACTGGCACTCAGATCCTTATCTCAGGGTCTACTTCTGGGGCATCTCCACCTAAGACAATAGAAGAATGTTATTAACAAAAATATAGTTTGCATTCTCCACCAACTTGCTAACAGTTTACATTTTTTCATTCATCTATTCCAAAAAATTGTTACCTTTTCCAGAAAGGGATCACTGAGGCTCTGATGCAAGCTCTGGATACTCTCAAGAGAAAGATGTATGTTCACATAAATTGCACCTTCCAGGACTCTGTGGGCCCCAGGTTGATTTACTCAACGTGGAGACAGAGAGAGAGGAAGCCATGGCGAGTCAGCCACGGGGACAAGCAAACCAGAGCTCTAGCCCTGAGGAAAGCTCCTCGACAACTGCTGAGCCCATGCTGCCTTCCGTTTCTGGCTCAGCTGGGTTTGGGAACATCACCCTTCATAGCTCTAAAAACTAGACTAAGCAAAACCCAGGCGAGGACCCGCTGTCGGAAATTCCTCATTCTGTGACTGGGAGGGCGCTCGTGGTTGTTTAGGTTGCTTATCTGCTGGCCCCGTGTTCACCTCTTGCATGGTTCCCCAACGTTCTCACCTTCCACAGCGTCACCACTGACTTAACAAGGCTTCTCCACCCTTGGACGTGACTCGTGGGTATGTGGGTGGCAGGAGGAGGGAGAGGAAGCAAGGCTGCAGCCTCCGGCCTCTTGGCAAGAGAGGAGGGCTATTGCAGAGGCCAGAATTCCTCCATCCAGCAAGGGGGCCAAGACATCAGGATAAGTCAAGTATGCACCACCTGCCCCCCACGAGGCTGGGCCTCCCTTTCCTTAGGATAGATCTTGACGGTCTGCATTCTTCATCCTGGCTTGGCAATTTGATAGCTGCTGCAGGGATGCGGAGTGGGAGTGGGCTTTGAAAGCAGCTAACCAGGATTAAACTGGAATCTAGGGCTCAGTAGAAAATAACTTCTCTAGAACTCACTTTGATCAACCGTAGAATAGGAAATTACTATCTTTCTTGCCTGATGTTTTGAAGGACCAAATGAGAAAATGAAAATCAAGGGCCAATGACAGCATAGCACACAGTAGGTGCTTCATAATTGCCAAACTTTATTGCTGTTCCTGTTATTAATAGCTCCCCAAAAGGCCCTTGGCTGATTTCCCTTACTAAGCTTAATTCCATTTTTATGTTTTCCTCTCCTTTCCTTGCAAACCAGAGTAGGTAATTCATCTTGCTCCCCTCCCAAATCCTTCCTCGCTTGAATATTCTCCTGGGATTTCCCCAGAGCTACCACCTGGAATTATCCCAGTGGCCCCTATGTGAGGCAATAAGATCTTTCTTTAGGAAAAAGACAACCTCAGCAAAAAAAAAAAAAAGTGGAAGAGTTTTAGATGTGCCCTCTGACCCACCCAGAACAGTACCCCCTCTATTGAGGCTGTGTTGTAAATATCTTACTTGCTTATCCTAGGCTAGAATGTTGTCTCCAGGGCCAAGAGATTGCTTTTTTCCCATTTATTTATGGGGAAGACTTTTAAAATCCTACTCTTCGGGTCTGTAAAGTCCATTATTGACATGAAAGATGGGAAGGTTTGACTAAAACAAGTTACCATATCACTCAGTGCCTCAGTTTCCTCATGGGGAAATATGACATAGCCTACTGTTACTAATTCTGAGTACTAATGATAAGACAATTATAACCATTAATAATTATAGTAAGAGTAACAACTCTCAGTTATTACGTTCCAAGCGCTTTGCTTCATCCACTTCCAACAACCCTCTGAGATGCAGGGCATCATTAGCATCCCCATTTCTCAGATGAAGAAACTGAGGTTCAGACAGGTTGCATAAACCTAATCAAGGTTATATAGTAGTAAGAGCTGGAGCCAGGACTTGAACCTAAGTCAACAGGACTCAAAACCTTAATCACTGCAACAAACCACAACTCAGAGCTGTTGCCATAGTGACCAAGGATCCAATTAAAAAAACCCATAGAGCATGAACAGTACCATTGGGCTGGATGGGGTTTGTCCTTTCCTTCTATTATTTTTATGATAAGATTAGATTACCCTAGTAACTACCAGCCCCCGCAGCCCAAACAGGCGGTAACCAGGGGTCAGTGTGTGTTATCATCAGCCTCACCCAAGAACTAATAATACAGCATCTGTGCCTTTCCATGACATTCTAATCCCTTGCAGCTATGAGCAAGCTCATTCCTCTATAAAAACACAGAAGCCAAATTGGTTTTAAAGCAGCTGTCTTTATTATATGGAGGCGAGGAAAAGCTTACGGTAACCCCCTTGCGATCCAGCCTGGTTTGGCTGTTCCTCTGTGAAAGACCCCGGGATGGGTGACTGACAAATGAATTCTCTTAAGGCCAGTGGAGGGTGGGCATGGGCTGCCTTCAGCCTTGGCTCCAGGGCTGGCATGTCCCCCAAGGTCCTCTGAGCATCTATAGACTGACCTCTGGAAGAACCAGTGGACAGAGGTTCAAATGCCCAGCTGGAAAGAGCTCCCTGGGGTGCCGACTAGGCAGATCCAATTCCCTGTGCTCTTGGGCTAGTCAATAAAGTCTCTCCCCTTAGTGTGCTCAGCTTGAAGCTAGGAGCACGATTCTTTCATCTTTCCCTCCCGCAAGGAAGACATGGCAAATGGGCGGTCTTGCAGCCAGAAGGCTCCACCAGACCTTCACACAGGTGTCTCCTTCTCAACCATCAAATCTCAACCCAGTTGTCACCTCCTCTGAGAAGCCGTCCCTGACCATCCGACCTAAAGGAGGCTGTCCCCAGGTATGCTCTATTACATCAACCAGTTTATTTCCTTTTCACCATGAGAAATTACCTTCTTTGTTTAGTTGTTTGCTGGCTTATTGCCAGTGTCCCCCCACTAGAATAAAAGCCACAAGAGAGGGCAGATTCCTTTTCAGTCTCATTGACTTCTGTGGTTCCAGAATCTAGAACAACACTTGGCTTGTAAACAAGATTTGTTGAATGAATGAATTCAACAAATGAAAAACTGCCTAAATGAGAGATGGGAGATGAGTACCTGCTGCCATTGGGCTGGTGAAGGCAAAGCAAAATAGACAGGCCAGAAGTCTTGAGAGCTTCCAGAATCTTCCTTGCTTCTTTACATACCATCTGGCCCTTTTCTCTGTCTCTATGGGGCAGTCAGTCCTGCAGACGCAGAGCTTCTGTAAACAAGAGCCACTGTTTCCTCTGGCTTTTTTTAAAAGGAATATATATTTTTTTTTTATTGAAGTATAGTTGATTTACAATGTTGTGTTAGTTTCAGGTGTACAGCCAAGTGATTCAGTTATACATACATATATATCTATTTTTTTCAGATTCTTCTCCCTTATAAGTTATCACAAAATATTGAGTGTAGTTCCCTGTGCTATACAGTAGGTCCTTGTTGGTTATCTATTTTATATATAGTAGTGTGTATATGTCTTTTTTTTTCTCTTTGAACTTTTTCCAAATATAGCTTTTTAAAAAAAATTTTTATTGGAGTATAGTTGATTTACAGTGTTGTGTTAGTTTCAGGTATACAGCAAAGTGAATCAGTTATACATATACACATATCAGTAGTGTGTATATGTTAATCCCTTTGGCTTTTATCCCCAGTGCCAGAACTGGGCCGGGCACCTCGTGGGGTAAGAACAGAGCTGGAGCCACAGACTTTCTGGATTTAAATCCCACTTCCTCATGCCTTGGATGCCCTGACTTTCTAGCCTAGGATAAGCAGGTAAGGTATTTGACCATTGACTCGTGCTCTCTAAAGCTCAGCGTCCTCATCAGTAAACGAGGATCAGAGTAGAACTTTCCTTGTAGAATCAATGTGAGGAGTAAATGAGGCAGCTATGTATAGTCTAGGCCAAGCTCAGTAATTATAATAATAATTATTATCACTAAGTGTTTTAGTAGGTATAAGTGTTATATAAATGTTTTAGATGTGTTATTATTTAGCTATTTTCATAATCATAGTAATCATGCAGTGCCTAGCATGTAGTCAAGGTCAATCAATAGTTGCAGAATAAATGATGTATTAGGATTGCTGTGATTGCAAGCAACAGAAACCCCATGCAAACTGGCCAAAGCAACATAAGAGACGTATAACTCAAGTACCCAAAAAGCCAAAGCATGTTGATGCCATCAGAACTTGGTCTCTCACTCCTTTGCTCAGCTCTGTTCTCTTCCCTATTAGCTTTCTTCCCAGTCCAACCTTCTTCCCAGAGTGGCCTCCTAGAACTCCAGGCTGACATCCACCCAATTTCCAGACCTGCAGAAACAGAGAGCCTCGATTTCCCAACAGTATCAACAAAGGTGCCAAGGCTGACTCTCATTGGCCTGGCTAAAAGTCACATGACCATCCCTAAACCAATCACTGTTAGGAATGGAGTTCTCTGACTGCTCAGGGTTGGGACATGTCTACACCCTGGGAACCAGAGAACACGATCAACTCCACCTCAGTCACAATGGGATCAGAGGATAAGTGGTTCTACAAAGGGAAAAGGAGATGATGATTCTGCCAGAAAAAGACAGAAGGAATGTGGGACAGCAAAAACCATAAGAGAGCTACTACAAAGAGATTGTACAAAAAATGTCCAGCTCACAACTTTAGTAATTTAGTTACCTTCTTTCCATCACCCATGCTTGCCAGCACTTGGGCTTCTCTGGGGACCCTTTCGTCTTCCCTGAAGGTATAAATGATGCTATCAGCCAAGAGATTTTAGAGGCATCCTATTCATCCACTGACAGAAAAGATTCAATAAGCAGAAACCTAAAAAAAAAAAAAGTGCCTGGCAAGCTCCTATTATCCTTGCAAACCCAGCTCTAATGTCACAACCTTCTGGAATTTTTTTCCTGGATCATTCCAGAAAATGATTCACTGATCACTCTTTTCAGGGTTACCTCCAGTCCTCATTGTACTGAGTCCATGAGGAGCCCTTATCAGACTATATTTTTGTTCATTTGTTTATTTAAACCTCTCCTCCACTGACCTATAAAGACATATACAATGGAACTTTCCCGAAGACTATCCTCTAGACAATAGAAATTCTATATGGATTTATTCAGGCTCAGTTCTCCAACTGGCTGATAGGAGTTTGGCCAAAATGTGTGAAACCTGCTAAAGGAAGCCATACAAAAGTTTGTAGAGATCCTAGAACTTACCTCTTTGACAGAGCTGGGCACGCTCCTTGGGTATGTAATCAACGGTGACAATGTGTTTGTAAACACTTTCTTGTGCATGCCCTTTAGCCATCCTTAATATTAATATTATCAGTAGTCATTATTTGATGTCTCATTTGTTGACTTCATGCTGTGTACCAGCTCCCGAGGTAAGCAACTTACCTATATCATCATATTAATTCTGTAGGACATTAAGAGGTAGCTGTCACTTATTTCATAGGTGACTAAGCTGAGACTCTCTCAGAGGGGTCAAGTAACTTTCTCAAGGCTACACAGCCAGCAGGTAGTGGAGCCAGCGCTCCAACTCATGTCTAAAACCCTTGGCCTTAAGCATTAAACTAGTATTATGCTTATATTCTTGCAAGTGAGGCAAGCAAAGAAAACTCACTCCTCCCCACTTTCCAGATGGGAACTCAAGGTGGACAATTACTAGGAAATTCACAAGAAGTCACCAATTCGTCCAAAGGCCACAAGGATCAGCTAAGCTCCTGGAAGAGAACACTCTTACTAATTCAGAAAAAGAGAGCGAGGTTCAGAGGGCAGCAAGCCGGAGGAACACTCCTTCTCCCGGAGATGTGTGGTTTCAGACACTGTGTGAATGAGTACTTGGCACTAGGTAGACATTGGATGGACGTGAGCTGGAGCTGGAGCGATGGATGCCAGCAAGTGCGGAGGGCTCCTGACAGATGTGCTATTTCACGCGGGACCATTCATCCACATGATGAATGTTGAGGCAGCAAGGCTGAGCCCTGGGTCCCACCGAAACCAGCATCCCTGGGAGAAGTGCATCCCACAGCCCCCTCCGCACTTGGCTTTGGAGCCAGCTGTCCGGCCCTTCCCCCTCCCTCAGCCACGAGCCCCACTCCCACTGTGGAACACTATCAAGCGTTTCCTGACCCAGCAGTAAGTACCCAACATCCCTTGTGCTCACCCTGCCCAGCCCCCTGCCCGCGCACCTTGACTACAATGTCTCCTCCTCATAAATCATGCAGCCATGGTAACTGTCTCTCAATCAATCTCTTCCAGGTGTTGGCTCAGACAGTCTCTGAAGGCGAGTGTCTCTCCCCTCGAGGCTTAGGTGCTGAGAGCCCCTTCGTCTGGAAATAGTTGAAAGCCAGGTAGCTTGTCTTCCTTCCCAGGGTCTCTTGGTTCCGACCTGAGGCCCTCAGGATCCACAGACTGCAGAGAGCGTCAAGAAACCCGGGAGAGGGTCAAACCGACTCAGAAGGCCTGAGACCATGGTCTTTATCAATGCCCAAAGGCTTGGTAAATATAGGCCATTTGATTTTTTTCCACCAGCAAATATTCCATATGGGGAATCTAAAGTCCAAAGCTGGAGCTTGAGGCTTAAAGGGATGGGCCTTCCAAACACAATTGTAAATATTAGTTAGTTTTAGAGAGTTCACATTTCACATTGCCTGCCTCCTTTTTGGACACATAGATGGGTGTGGCAGAGATAATGCTATGTATTCAGAAAATGCCATTTCAATCTTTTATTTCCCGGGATCCCTTGTTAGGTTAAAGACATGTGACTAGGTCCAGACCAATGGGAGGGAGGTAGATGTATATCTACTGCTTCCAGGTTCAGCCACGACACTTCCTGCACATCTATAACCTTCTGCTCTTTCTTTGGTCACCTAGGAGACTATGTATTTAAGATGGAAGGAACCTGGATCCCTGAAAGACCACTTGGAGGAGAACAGCCAAAAATACTCAACCCATACTAGACTCTGATGCAAGTGAGAGTATTAAGCCACTGAGTTTGGAGAGTTTGTTACTGCAGCATTACTTAGCCTACCCTGACTAATGCAATTAGATTCAGAAAAGTCTATTAGCTTTCGAAATATAACTGCAACCCACTTATGTATCACCTTCCCTAGCTCACTTTTACTTGTAAATGCCACAGATGCTGTGATTAGCAGTACACTATACCTGGTGGCAAGGAACATCAACTATTGGGATTATACCTAGCTAATTGCAAATCAGGCTATCAGTTTGCTCCACAACTAGATTTTAAATTCCATCAGGGAATAAACCATAAAACGGGTTAGCATATGGGCTCTCAAGGCAGGCAGACTTGAGTTAGAATGTGGTTTAATTACATGCTAACGTGTGGACCTGGTCAAGTCTTAACTTTCACTTCCTCACTTGTAAATAGTGATAATGTCTGCAGCACATCCTGTTGGCTGTGTGCTGTCGTGGTTGCTGTGGCTTCTCCATGCCCCCTTCAGGACTCCCCACTGGAAAGATTGCCAGCTGATAGCCCTCAGCTGTCAGAAATTGCCTCATCAGCAGAAAACCATCTCATCCAAGGTCACGACCCTTTCCTGGGACAGCCCACATCCAATGACAGGTCCGTGGGGAAACAGAAAGACCTGACCCCCTTGACCCAACTCAGGACAACTCTGAAGGGCCATCCCAGCTTCAGAGTTTCTGGTGGACAGACTCTGAGATGGTTTTCCCATCATTCCTGCCTCTGGGTCCTCACGTTCTTGTACAATCCCCTCTCCATGAGCATGGGTAGAACCCGTAACTTGCTTCTAACAATAGAACGTAGCAAAGGTGACATAATGTCACTTGTTCAATTACCTCACATAAGATTGCAACACCTGTTTTGCTAGCAGACTCTCTCCCTTGTTGGCTTTGATGAAGCAAATGGCCATGGTGGGGGGGGCCCACACGACAAAGAACCAAAGGTGTCCTCCTGCCAACAGCCAACGAGAAACTGAGGCCCTCAGTCCTACAACCTGCAAGAAACCGAATTCTGCCAACAGCCACGTGACCTTAGAAGTAGGTCCTTTCCCAGTTGAGCCTTGAGATGAGACCCCAACCCTGTCCAGCATCTTGATTATGACCACGCAAGAGACCTCGAATCAGAGGACAAGTGAAGCTGTGTTTGGACTCCTGACCCACGGAAATGGTGAGATACTAAATGTGTGCTACTCTAAGCTGCTAAGTTTATAACTAATACGAGGTTCTCTGTAGGGTCAGCTAAAACTTTCATTAAGACAACATCACAGTCCAACTCCTCCTTCTTTTTTTTTTTTTTAATAAATTTATTTATTTATTTTTGGCTGTGTTGGGTCTTCGTTTCTGTGCGAGGGCTTTCTCTAGTTGCGGCAAGCGGGGGCCACTCTTCATCGCGGTGCGCGGGCCTCTCACTATCGCGGCCTCTCCTGTTGCGGAGCACAGGCTCCAGACGCGCAGGCTCAGTAGTTGTGGCTCACGGGCCCAGTTGCTCCGCGGCATGTGGGATCTTCCCAGACCAGGGCTCGAACCCGTGTCCCCTGCATCGGCAGGCAGACTCTCAACCACTGCGCCACCAGGGAAGCCCCCAACTCCTCCTTCTGCTTGTCCTGCTTCCTCTCCTTCCTTTCCACAATAGTCCATCCCAAGAGCCCTCCCTAATAAACTTCTTGCACACTAAACCCCATCTCAGGGTCTGCTTCTGGGAATCCAACCTGTGACATCTATCCAATACCCATGCGTTCCCTTTTCCACTTTGTTGACAAAACCCTGATTTTGTTGACTTGATCCTCCTCCAAGGGACCGTATGCTTCCGGGGAGGCAGATCTCAGCCCCTGGGCTGCATCCTGCTTGGACTAAACCTATTATGAAAATCCTCTTCTTGCCAGTGATCCTTTTAGGAAGAGACCCCTGAGCCAATTCTGACCAGTGAGATTTGAGGTGTATGTCAGGGCTTCTAGGAAATACACACAGGAGGGGCGGCTCCTGCTCTGCTTACCCTGGACATTGTTAACTCATTGTAGAAACTGTAACTGCTGAAGTCAGCTGGCACCCACGCAAAGAGCTGGTCAGAAGGCTCAGGACAGCAGAGCAAGACAATGGATCCTTGATTGGCTTGACATCACTGAGCTAATCAACTCCGGTGCTGCCCTGCCTGGAGACTGCTATGGGACAAGTTTTCTTTAGGACAGCCTAATGCATTCTAACTAAATCAGTTTAGGTTGCCACTTCATAGGGGGCATTGGAGAATTGAATGAAATGATGCTGTGGTAGCCATGAGAATATACCTCACATACCCCCAAACTACAGGGGGAGTAATTGACCAAGGGTTCCAGCTGCTGCACTTTGAAATCCATCACCAGATTTGCACCAAAGCGACACTTCCCTTGAGCTGCTTCTCCAAGGACTGAACACAGCAGAGATACTAAGGCAGATGTGTTCCTGGGAGATGTGGGATTCCTCTGATGAATGGCTTCAGCAAAGTCAGACTCCCCACTGACTTTGCTGAACCTTTCTCAGAACTTCACTGGAGGCATGGATGAATGTGTATCTACTTAGATGGATGATTGACAACACTTCCTTCCTTACTGCCTGATGTCTTTACACTCATATCTGATGTTTCTCAAACCCTGGCCCATAGGCTTAAGCTAATATACACGGTTGTTTTAAAGACTTTTTATTTCCCCTGTGTCAATGACAACAAGAAATCTGAGACATCTCTGGCTTCTTCCCTAATGTACCTGACATCTCTGTAAATGGGAAATGGAGTGAGAATGTACATTTCCTGAGTGTTCCTGTCATCCACTGAGACCTTCCCATGGAATCACAAACAAGAGTGCCAGGCTGGGATATCTTAGGTTTCCGTTTGGACCAGTGAGGCAGAAGTTCTGGCCTTCAGCTCTGCCAGTGATTTGCTATGTGACCTGTACCAGCCCCTCCCCCTCTCTGAACCTTAGTTTTCTCCTGTGTCCAAGATGAGAATTGAATGAGATGGTCTCTGAGGCTCCTATCCTTCCTATCATGCTCTGTCATTTGGGATATGTTCAGCTGCAAGTAACAGACAAATAAACCATAACAGCATTAAAATATATTGTATATTACAATGTCACTTAACAAGAAATCTGAAGGTAAAAATTTCCAGAGCTGTTGCAGCTGCTCAATAATTTTATCAAAGCTACAGACTTTTTCAATCCTTTCTCTTCACCATATTTAACATGTTGGCTTTCAATCTCATCCTTGTTGTCTCGTGGTCACATGATAGCTGCCAGAGCACCAAATATCACACTTCGCTCCAGTGTCTGACTCAGAGAGGAACGGGCCAACAGCAAGGTGTTTCCTTTTAAAAAGAAGGAAATTTTTCCCTAGAAGCACCCCCAACAGGATTCCTCCACGATTTTTTGGCCAGGACTGAATCACATGGCCACCTCTTGCTGCAAGGGAAGCTGGGAAAGCTAGTACTTGAGCAAAAAAAGAATGGGATTGCCATGGGCATATTGCTGCCTTGATCAGGGTGAAAAAAAAAAAGGCAAGGAATGACAGTGTTTGCCTGAGAGGCCTCAAAGGTGGGTATCCGGTCATCCATACCCCAATCTACTCAGAGAGACAAGGCTGCCATGCATGAAACAATTTGAGGCCACATGTGGGCACATATCAGTAAACAGGACAAAAACAGAATACCTGAGTGCTGAGTGGGTGTAGATACTCCAGCAGCATTTGGGGAATGGGGGGGAGTCAGAGGTGGCAGCTGGAAAGGAAGGAGCAGGAAGAGAAAGGAGACCCCGATGGGTGAAGGGTCCCCTCCTTCTGTAGCCACCTTCTCATTTACTGTACTGAAATGCCCCATGCCTTCCTCACTAGAGCCAGAGTGAGCCTTTCACAAAGCTCCCTTGCTGGAAACCCTGCCATGTTTCTCCATGTTCTGAAGAGTAAAGACCAAATTCCTTACCCCCATCTCCAAAGTCCCCTGTGACCTGGCCCCTGCCAATCCCCTGGGATTCTCTACCCGCTGCCTCCAGGCCCCCTGTACTCCAGCTGCACTGACTTTTTCTTTCTGTTCCAAGAATTGATTAAGCTCAGTCTCACCTCAGGACCTTCGCACATGCTGTTGTTCCCTCTGCCTAGAGAACAATTGTCCCCCTATTTTGCTAGTTAACTCCTACTTACCTTTCAGATTGCAGCTGAACAAACTTCCTCAGAGCAGCCTTTGCTCCGGTCCCCACACCATGACATAAATTAACCTTTTTTCCAGGTGGTTAATCTGAGTCTGTCTAACTTTCCCACTTCCCAGCACACATACACTTGACTTTTAGCTCCAAGAGGGCCAGGGATGGTGTCCACATTCCTTACCAAAATCATAATGGAGTGAGGAGCCAAGCTACATGGATTTAAATCTCAGCTATTCCACATATCAGCTGTGTGACCTTGAGCAAGTTCCTTAACCTCTCTGTGCCTCCTTTTCTTCATGTATATAAGGCTAAGAATAAAATCTGCTTTATAAGGTTGTCTTAAAGATTAAATGATAACATATATTATTAACATATAACATATAAAGCCGAGCACAGTGCCTGGCATGTTATGTATTAAGTATTGTGTTATATAAGTATTGCTATTAGAGTAATGGGAATGTGGATCCCCAGTACCTAGCAAAGGCTGGCACATAGTAGGTGCACAACAAATACTTGTTAAGGGGAGAAATGAATGTTTATTCATCTCCCAAAAGGCAGAGATGATTATATGCCTTTTCATTTTTTTAATCTTCATCACTCTGCACGGGACCTGGCACTTAGTAGGTGTGCAAGAAATTCCTAGTCATCCCCACTGCCTGCCACTGCCGCTTCAAGCCTTTCCCTTCTTCCTTCTCGAATCCAGGTGGAGCTCTTCCGCTCCTTGTGGTAGGGCAGCCTCCCCAGCCCCCTCTGATCTTTCCCACTTTGCCCAGAGACGCAGAACAGCTTTGATCACTGACAGGAGACTTCTAGGAAGAAAGAGAGAGAGAGAAATCTGGCAATTTAAGCTCCCTGGACATGACACTTATTAATAAAACGAGTGGCTCTCAGCCTCTGCTCCAATCAGCTGTCCGTTGCTTGGGGCAGATGCGGAGGCTCGGGGCAGCCGCAAAGCTGGGGGTAGAGGAAGGGGAGCTGGGGAGAAGCCACTGCCTCCAGATATTAAATACATAAATAAGCCCAGGCCACAACTTAGAAAGGCCCGATGTCCTTGGCAATATCGGACCTCTCTGGATTTCGATGGTCTTAAGTGACTATAAACCCAATTTTCTCCTCTGATTTCCTATTATAATGAAGTTTTACTTACACAATCATGAATACGTTCTCCTCGTTGAAAAAAACTAACCTTGCAGATCAGGTCACATGGACCTCACCCTCATCTTGGTCCATTCAGCATCTCCCAGGAAGTAACCTTGGACCGCATTTCAGGATGTATGTATCTTTCTAGAACCCATTTGATGCTTGTTATACCCTGTACGTCATACAATAGGTAGCCTTATTTTGCATGTGTATATATTACTGGTATGTAGACTTTTCCAGTGGGGTGTGTTGATTTGCTGTGTTTTGTTTTTTTCTGAAAGGCACCACGTTGAACCTACGATTCTCTAACTGGTTTTTTTTCATTTAGTGACGTGTCTGGGAATCTTGCCATAGAGCTGCATACACATCAACCTCGTTCTTTTTCACTGCTGCATAGTACTCCCGAAGGTGGAGAGAACCTAGTTTATTCAACGCTAGCTGCATGTTGAAATACCAAGGTGTGTGTGGGGGGGGGGAGTCTTTTACAATATCAATGCCGGGGCCCCTCCCCAGACAAATTGAATGAGATGTGAAGGCAGGAACTAGGTATCAGAATGTTACAATTCCAGCGATTTTAACTTGCAACCAGAGTCAAGATTGATTCATTTAGCTAGTCCCCTATTCATGCATATTTAAGCTATTTCCAAGTCCTTGCTGATTTAAAAAAAAAAAAAAAAGCCTGCTGGGCACTTCTTTGTACATCCTCTCTTACGCATCTGTGCTGGTATTTTTCCAGCGCAGGGTTTCTCAGCCTCTGCACGGTTGACATTTGGGCTGGGTAATTCTTGGTTGGGGTGGGAGGCTGTCCTGTGTACTGCAGGATGTTGAGCAGCATCCCTGGCCCCCACCCCCTAGACACCGGGACTTCACGCCGATCAAAATCGTCTCCAGATACTGCTAAATACCCCTCGGGGAGCCAGATCGCCCCTGGCTGAGAACAACTTCTCTGGGGTGGGAACCCAGAAGGGAAGGGTTACAGAGGATATATACTTCTTCTTGGAGTCCACATGGCTCTAAAGTTCCTGCACTAATTCACAATGTCTAATTTTCCAGGAATATCCTGCCAGCCAACAGCCTGTCCCTTTGTCTCTGGGAGTCTGGACTTAGAATTTGGGCTTGAACCCTGAGCATCTCTCCCTTCAAATACCTCCTGCAACCCCGAAGCCCAGGAATCCTATCATGTTTGGAACACAATTCCAGAATCTAGAATATGAGCCCAGAGGTCTGGAGTAGAAGGGACTATCAAATAAGGGTGAGAAGAAACCGATTTCTTTATTTTCTTTATATCTTTCCTTCCTTCTTCCTTCTTCCTTCCCTCCTTCCTCCCTCCCTCCCTCCCTCCTTCCCTCCTTCCCTGCCTCCTTCCTTCCCTCTTTCCTCCCTCCCTCCTTCCCTCGTTCCTTCCCTCCTTCCCTCCCTTCCTTCCTTCCTTCCCTCCCTCCTTCCCTCCTTCCTTCTCCCCTCCCTCCCTCCTTCCCTCCCCCCTCCCTCCCTTCCTTCCTTCCCTCCCTCCTTCCCTCCCTTCCTTCCTTCCTTCCCTCCTTCCCTCCCTTCCTTCCTTCCTTCCCTCCTTCCCTCCCTTCCTTCCTTCCTTCCCTCCCTCCTTCCCTCCTTCCTTCCCCCCTCCCTCCCTCCCTTCCTTCCTTCCTTCTTTCCTCCCTCCCTCCTTCCCTCCCTCCCTCCTTCCCTCCCTCCTTCCCTCCTTCCCTCCCTCCTTCCCTCCTTCCCTCCCTCCTTCCCTCCTTCCCTCCTTCCATACCTCCTTCCTTCCTTCTTTCCTCCCTCCCTCCCTTCTTTCCTTCCTTCCTCCCTCCCTCCCTCCTTCGCTCCTTCCTTCCCTCCTTCCCTCCCTTCTTTCCTTCCTTCCTTCCCCCCTCCTCCCCTCCCTTCCTTCCTTCCCCCCTCCCTCCCTCCCTTCCTTCCTTCCCTCCCTCCTTCTTTCTCCTTTTCTCTTTTAAGGTAGTTCTGCTGAGGGGAGGGGAGGATACTTCGCTCATCCTCGTCCCCACCTCAAATTTCCAGCCTACACTTTTCAGGCTTTTTAAGACCACAGTCTGTGTCCCGGTGGCTCTCTGAGTTTTATAGGTCATGAAAAGGATGGACAAGAGGGAGGAAGACAAGGTAAGTGGTCCTAAGAAACAGAAAGAAGATTCCCAGAGGCTGTGTGCATGTGCGCTTGCGTGTGCTTGCCTGTGTGTGCGTGTGTCTGTGTCTGTGTGTGTGTGTGTGTGTGCGTGTGAAAGAAAATTAAATTCACAGGCTGGGAAGGAAGAGGAGGGGGAGAAGCAACAGACCCAGCCAGCTGTGTCTCTTTAAGCAAGATAAGCGGCAGCCCCATCCATCTCTTGGACACTATCAGCCTGTTGTCTAAAGTACTTACAGCCCCCTCCTGGAGAGGAGTCCTAACCAGGCGATGCTGGGGGAGGGGAGGAAGTGAGTGAGGCATTTAGGACCGGGCACTTGGCGGCCAGCTTCCCCCAAGAGCAAGACACAGCTTGCAGAGGGGGAAGGTCACCCCACCCTAGGCCAGGCCTGTTTTTAGCTCAGCACTGGCTCCCTACCTGGGCCCCGTTCCCAGGGGAACCACTTGAAACTGAAACTTGTCTTTCTCAAGTGGCTGGGGGAGAGTGTGAAACGCAGGAAAGAGAGAGTGAGCAAAAGAGAAAAGTTTTCTGCTGCTGTTCAAACGGACCTCAGCCATCCGACCCCACGATCCTTTAACAACCAGCTGTGGCTCTTACTACCCTGTGAAACGGGGGCTCTGATTCTCCCTGTCTCAGAGATAAGGAAGCCAGGCTCAGAGACATTAAGTAACTCACCGAGGGCCACACCGCTAATCAGAGTTGTCGGGGGAATTTGAACGTGGATTTCTCTCAGCTCCAAAGCTGACTTCTTACCTCTTTAACCAGGGGATTTTCTTGCAACTCCTCTGGATGAAGGATTTGTTCTCTATTCATTCAACAAATACTTTTATTGCCGTGGTGCCAGATTCTGCTCTGGGTACTGACAATAAAGACTTGACCCCAACTGCGTACTGATCTCTACAACATATCCCCTACGTTAAGCCAGACCTGCAGAGAACTTAATAACCAGATTTTATCATTTTGGCCTCTGTGCCACTTGATTTTGTCCAACTGTGATTTAGGGTGGTAGCACATCCAGGGAACCCAAGAGAGACAGTCCTGTAATATTTGCTATTGGGCTTCATTAACACGATGGTACCCTCAAGAAAATCACCAAAAAACTACACAGCACTACATCATCTTTGTAAGAACCCAAGGACAATCTCCCTCCTGGTGTTTAGCAAACATCTCGATGTATTTGTCTTTTATGAACTCTTAGGGCTCTTGTAACTAACTATAATTCTCTCCTCGTTTTGGCAGCTCGAAAACTCAGAGCCAAATATATTTCTTTTATTTTTAATTTTTATTTTTTTAAAGGACCTCCTTTATTTATTTATTTATTTTTGGCTGTGTTGGGTCTTCGTTGCTGTGTGAGGGCTTTCTCTAGTTGCGGCGAGCGGGGGCCACTCTTCATCGCGGTGCGCGGGCCTCTCACTATCGCGGTCTCTCTTGTTGTGGAGCACAGGCTCCAGACGCACAGGCTCAGTAGCTGTGGCTCACGGGCCCAGTTGCTCCGCGGCATGTGGGATCTTCCCGGACCGGGGCTCGAACCCGTGTCCCTGCATTGGCAGGCAGACTCTCAACCACTGCGCCACCAGGGAAGCCCCAAATATATTTCTATTAACTACACAGGATGTTCCAGTTCCGAAGGCTGAGAAGCAACATATCCTAAAACTTAGTGATGTAAAACAACCTTTTCTTACGTTCCTGGATCCCGTGGGTCAGTGATTCAGACAGGGCATGGCATGGGGCAGTCTCTGTACCGCGATGCTGGGAGCTGAGGGCAGAATGATCTGAAGGCGCTTCGCTCGCACATCTGGGGCTGGGTGCTAGCCGTGGGCTTGGGGCTTCAGCTCTTCTCCACACGGGCTGCTCCTCATGGGCTCTCCCGCTAAGCTCATTTGGGCTTCCTCACAGCATGGCAGCTGGGTTTCAAGAGTGAGTGTCCCAGTGCAGGGGCAAGTTAGGCAGAAATTGTATCACCTTTTATGACCTAGCCTTGGGAGGTCTTCCAACTGAAGGGGTCACCACCCGTCGCCTACCCTGGGCCTGGCCTGTGTTTAGCTCAGTCCTTAGTGCTGGGGAGCATTACCCCACCACCATCACATTCTATTTGCCAGAAGTAAGTCCAGCCCAAAGTCAAGGGGAGAATCAGACTCCATCTCTCTTTTTTTTTTTTAATTAATTTTTATTGGAGCATGGTTGCTTTAAAATGTGTGTTAGCCTCCGCTGCGCAACAAAATGAATCAGCCCAGACTCCATCTCTTGATGGGAGAAGCATCATGGCCCTGGAAGACAGCGTGGGACAAAAATATTGTGGTGGCCACTTTTGGAAAATATAGTCTATCACACGTGACCAAACGGAATTCACTGACATATACTAATCACTCTTGGCCTCATTATTTTATTATTTGCCACCTGTGGATTGCATGCATTTTTGCAGTCAAAGATTCTTGAAGGAAATAGGCAGGAGATAGACAATGCATGTCATCAATGCCATTTTCTGAGTGTTTGTTCTCTGCTGAGAGCCATGTAAATAGATCCTTCCTTATGCCTTCACTGCTTTAATTCACAAACAATCCTCTTATCAATATTTTACAAGTAGAGAAACCAGAGCGCAGGAAATTAAAGAGGTTTACCAGATCTGGCATCGTGGAGAAGTGGCAGAGGTGGGGTTCCATTCCGGGCAGTCTGACTCAGCTGTCGCAGGTAGAGTCACCCCACGTGCCTCCATTCTCAACCTTTTGAACCTCATTCCACAACAAGATCCTGACATGGTATTGTAACATGAAAGCGCTACAAGATTCAGCTCTGTCCTCCCTCAAATGTCTCCTCTGACCACCGAGCGTTCTCAAGTGCAGCTTTCTCTGAGAAATAAGAGAGTATTCAGTGACTTCTGCATATATATCAAGATTAACATTCTCTCCAAGTTAGATCAGCCAGGCTGTCGGGAATTGGGGAATTTGGCAGGAAGTCTAAGCACCCACTTCTTGCCAGGCTCTGAGCTAACTCTCAGGAATCTAGGCACAAGACATTTAATGTCACACTCGACTGAGATCTCTTGAAGGGCAGGGACTGTGCCATTTGGGCTTTGTATTAGGTACACTGCAAGTGCCTGGCATCGGGGCTGGAGGAACCAGAAGTGTTTGTCTAGTCCAGCTATGAAAACTTGGGCAAGTGACAGCCCCTCTGAGCCTCTATTTGCTCACCTGTAAAATGGGGCTAAGAATGGTCCCTGCACACCTCCCAGGGCTATATTGGGAATCTTGTAACTAAGTAGGTCTCCCTTTTGGCCTTGACTTCTAAAGCACTCAATAGCAAGTTTGGAGCCTATGCATGATAATCATATAAAATGCTTAGCATATAATGGACCCTCAATAATCGGGACTGTAAAGCACTCTGGGGCTTGAACTCCAAACTCAACTGAAGTTGATAGCAAGAGGGAAAAAGAGAATGGATGAAATCAAATGGAAATCTCCTAAAAACCTTTTTATAAACCTGAATCCTCCAAACCAAAGTTCTTGACCAAATGTCAGAGTTAGTATGTATCGATCTAACCAAATGCTGTCAATGGCTCGGAGCTGGCAACTTCATTGGGGTGTACCTGGCTGAGGAGTGTCAAGAGGGTAAAGTGGCAGCCTGTTTGGAGAATACAAGAAATTAGCTCAGCTGACCAGGTGTTGCTTTATCTGTCTCTGCCCAATTAGCACCGACCTCTTATTTTTATTTTCCATGTAGGATGTGGCTGAAAGAAAGGAGAGCTTCATTATTTGCTCTTTGCTAAGTTCTTGGAAATATCAAGAATACTTGGCCCTCAAGACAAACCCCAGCTCTGGGCCTAAAAGCTAAATCCAGATATGTTATATATTTTTTCAAGGCAGCAATTGGCCAGGAAACGACTATAAAACACACATTTTGAATAAAAGAGAGAGATTTATGGTGCATTTTCGAATCTGAGTCATATCTCTCTGCCTCCCCCTAGGCCAGGAGTCCTTAATCACTAACATACCCCCAGCTTGTACATTCGGTGGGCACAGAATTGCTTCCTTCTGGTCCTGTCCCAGTTAGAGATGTGATGGAGATTGTGCTACTTTATCTGACAGTCAGTAAATGAATTGCCAATTCATTCTGAGCTTAGATGGGGCTGGTTTTTTCCTTGGGAAGGAAAAAAGGTGAGCTCCTTTCATATGTATCTTTGATCAGTCAGGACTTGACAAATTATTTTCCCAGGAATTTCTCTATCCTCAATGCCACAGGGGAAAAAAATGGATTTACTCTAAAAGAATAGTTTTTATGTTTCAGAAATTAGAGTTATGTAAAAACTTTTCTCAGGTTCCTTTACCTCTCTCTGTCTCTGTCTGTCTCTCTGTCTCTCTGTCATTCTCTCTCTCTCCCCTTCTTTTTCTTCAAATGTTTTTTCCAGAGAAAGGAAGCAGATACCAGACAGAGTTGGGAAAGGCTGCTGGCAATAGCTGGGCTTCGGGCTGGTAAATTCAACTTCATGAAAGTAACAGAAATAAGGCTCACTCCCTAAATACAGTTGGTATTGGGAAAGCAAAGTCAAATCTTCTATCCCCAGTTTCCCTTGTGATACCTGGTTCTTTCTCCTCTGGACTCTTGTTTTAGAGACAAATTTTAGCCTGAAGAATACCTGAATGGTGTTTCAACTATCTCATGCCCATAGTTTAGACATTCACGTACCTGAAGACAGAAGGCTACTTCCATATCAAGGTTTTATCCGCTATGGTACAATATTAAAGAAAAGCATGTATTGAAAGTATCAGTTGTACAGGGCCGCCATGAACAGTTGGGCAGGTGTGCACTGCACAACTTCAGGTGGCCCCATTTGGCTAGACGTGAATGACGTGCTCTGAGGGGTGTTCCCTGATCAATCTTTACAAGTGTGGGTGGCAGCTTTGAAAGGGAACTAACAGAGGTGAAGGGAATATTGGAAAATCATAATTATAATAAAGGGACAATCTGGGGGATCAAGGTGGAAAGAACTAAAAAAGAGCTTTGTTAGGGACTAAACTGAGTGTACACTAGTAGTTTCAGTCTGTTTATTTCTCCACTCAAGATTCTCTTTCTGGGAGAAGGAGAGAGAGAGAGACAATAAGCCTTCCTTGGGTCAAGGGCTCCCACCCTCTTGTCTAAGGCCGGGGAGAGCTCTGGATTAAAGTGTTCCTCTCCCAGTATAAGTTTCCTCCAAGCAGACCCTAAAAAAAGGATTTGAGTGCAGTGGTCTATTTGAGTGAGGGAGTGAGAAGCGAGATAAGGCAGGAAAGGAAACCAATGAAGGGCGTGGTAACGAGCAGGTCACCTCTGTGAGCCACTGGGACTCAGTCCTGCTAGGGACCCCGTAAGAGACTGCAAAACATACTCAAAATGGTCCCGCCAAGGGGACAGAAAGCTGGGATATTTACAAGTTGGTACTCCGGTCCCTCATTACTTAATTCCCTGGCCAAGCACATACCTAAGGCCAGAGAAAAACATCAAGCAGAGAGACCCAGAGGCGGGAAGCAGACAGTCACTGGTGTCTGGGAACCATCCACCCAAGCTGCAGGTGACCCGGAGGATGGGCGCAGGAGACAGGGCTGGGCCCTGACAGCATCTGCTGTGCCCACACACAATGAGAATGATATAAACCATCCCAAAGAATCGGGGTGCCATCTCCCAAAGAAGGAAGAACGATGCAGAGAGGTCACGAAATACCAAATACTCATCACACAAGGAATCCAGAACAAATGCAGTTTTGTCCGGGTGTTGGCCCCATCTTTGCCATTAAGTAGCCTCCCGGCCTCGAGCAAGTCACCGCCTCCACTTTGGAGTCACAAGGCCTCACTTTCCTCTTCTCTAAAGGTCTGTAGAGTATTAATATCTGACATTTCCAGGACCCTAAAACTCAGGGTAAAAATGGGGCTCCTCGGTGCTTTGTGACCACCTAGAGGTGGTGGGATAGGGAGGGTGGGAGGGAGACACAAGAGGGAGGAGATATGGGGATATATGTATATGAATGGCTGATTCACTTTGTTATACAGCAGAAACTAACAGACCATTGTAAAGCAATTATACACCAATAAAGATGTTTAAAAAAAAATGGTTCTGAAGAACCTAGGGGTAAGACAGGAATAAAGACACAGACATAGAGGATGGACTTCAGGACACAGGGAGAGGGAAGGGTAAGCTGGGACGAAGTGAGAGAGTGGCATGGACATATATACACTACCAAATGTAAAATAGATAGCTAGTGGGAAGGAGCCGCATAGCACAGTGAGATCAGCTGGGTGCTTTTTGACCACCTAGAGGGGTGGGATAGGGAGGGTGGGAGGGAGACGCAAGAGGGAGGAGATATGGGGATATGTGTATATGTACAGCTGATTCACTTTGTTGTACAGCAGAAACTTGTAAAGCAATTATACTCCAGAAAAGATGTTACAAAAAAAATGGGGCTCCTCTGGAAAAGAATATGAAAAATAATATATATATATGATTATATAGAGAGAATATATAGTCTATATATAGAGAATCACTTTGCTGTACACCTGAAACTAACACAACATTGTAAACCAACTCTACTTCAATGAAAAATAAATAAATAAGATTTTTTAAAATGGGGTTCTCCGGGTAGTGAGCTGGGGTTATAATACAAAGCACACCATGTTCTTGGACTTCCCAGCCACCAGAAGCGTGAGAAAATAAATTTCTGTCATTTAAACCACTCACTTACGACAGCCCGAGCAGACCAATACACTGCCCTTCCCAATGGCCTGCCCTATGGATTTCAGACTTACCTACCTTTATTGAAAGGAATTGGCTCACCTACGTAAGCCACTTCCTTTCAATAAAGTTCTTAATACATATCTGTACATCTCTTACTGGTTCTGCTTCTCTGGTTGAAGCCCGGCTATAGAACTATTAAGGGAAGACCTGTAAATGACTGATAGGCACAGCATACACACTCCTGGCTTTGAACGTAAATGTGAGGATGAGAAGTCACATGGAGCAGAAGCGAGTCACCCATCCAAGGACATCCTAGACCAACCTGCCCTCCGCCGAACCATCGGCTGATCACGGTACACAAGCCCAGCCAAGACTAGCGGAACTTGGCCATGATCCACAGAACCGCTCAGCTGATTCAACAGAACAACTCAGTTGCTCACTTAGTTCATGAGCAAAAATAAATGTTTTTCCACACATGCCTCTGAGGTTTTGTGGTTGATGGTCCTGCTGCCTTGATTGTGGCTAAAGATCTCAGGGGATGTTTGAGGTGGCATGCTGTCGGCGTGCACTCAACTGTCCCCCTTCACTGCATCGGAAATTTGAGGTGGGCGGGAGGATGCAAAAGCGGGCACGAGAATCACCAGCCACAGAGTCCTTGACTTGCTGTCCTCCGAGATGCACATCTGGTGAGTCATTCATTAATTCACTCAGGACATAGACGGCGAACACCTTCTAAATGAAAATACAATCAGACGAGACTGGAATATTCCTGCCCTCACAAAGCTCTCCTGACCCCAGGAGAGAAAGCCTGCAGTGAACGAAGGAAGAAGGGTAAACTGTGATGAAAGTTAAAGAAAAGAAGTCTCTCCTAGTGTGTCTCTCCTATAAACACATTAAACTCTCATTTAACCCCTACCCCTAGCCTGGAGGCAGATCTGATTGCCCCCATTTTACAGAGGTGTAGACTGAGGCTTGGGGAA
Organism: Eubalaena glacialis; assembly: GCF_028564815.1. Classification (NCBI taxonomy): domain Eukaryota; kingdom Metazoa; phylum Chordata; class Mammalia; order Artiodactyla; family Balaenidae; genus Eubalaena; species Eubalaena glacialis. Next base: position 79,523,489 of record NC_083730.1, read on the forward strand.
GTGAGTACAACTTGCTCACACACCAGAGGGTTAGCTGGGCATCCGAGACCAGGAAGCCACCAAGTCACAAAACCTCCTTTACTTTCCCTGAGGTTGAAGGCTCCAAGGACACGCCACCTGAAGGCACACACGCCCTGGCACACTCCAGCTGCCCATCTTCTCCTGTTCCTGCAGGTCCTGCAGAGGTGGCTTGGATCCAACCATCACATAAGGGAGTCTGGCAGCATGCAATGGTCACTCGTAAGCGGAGTGACCTTGAACATGTCACCTAAAGTCTCTGCTAAGGTGCTTTCTCATCTGTAAAACAGGAATCAGATTGGCCCCTACAATCCCAGTTATGGGACCATATAGGTATGCTGCTTGGTACAGGGACTGGCACACATAGTATATGGTCAATAAATGAAAGCCACTCTTACTATCACTGGTACTAACATCAACAGTAGCAGGGGTGTCAGTCAGATATTAAAATTCTGTCAGGAATAACCCTCAATCTACTCTCCAGGCTGTCTCTCACCCTCAGCCCTTACAGTTCCAGGAACAGGGACCAAACATTCTTAAATTCATATCTTCGGTAGGATTAACATGCCTGACTGCTTTTTGAAGAGGTATAAGAATGCATTCTGAGGTCAGAAAAGGTGCTGGCTTGTCAACCTTCTAAGATGTAGAAACTTCTGTTCCTTCTTGTTGCCATAGAAAATTCAGGGTTGATAAGCCACTTACAAAGCCAGCTGTTTAAATAGCCTTCAGTATGGAGCCTGCTCGGGAAAGCTACGTTTTAATTATTGTTGAAGGTGATGATGGTGATGGTGGTGGTGATGCCTTCCTAACCCCTAGTGAGCTTAAGTCTACTATAAAAATAGAAGAAGAACATAGGGGTAGATTTCCCAGCAAGAGGAGGAAGAAGGGGAGGAGGAGAAGGACTCCTAACAATGATGATAATAATAATTAATACTCTTATTAGCTAAAAGTTATTGAGTATTTCCTCTACACCAGGCACGGTTCTCAGCACTTTACACTCCTGTCTCATTGCATCCTTACAAGAAAAACTCTTCTAGGTAAGTACTCTTATTGTCGTCAATTCATAGATGATTAAATGGAGGGTCAAAGAGGTTAAGTGACTTGCCCAAGGTCACAGAAGCACTAAGTGGTAAGGTGAATTTTATAAGCTGGGTCAGGTAGAGAACAAAGGAGAGATTCTTACAACTGCCTGATTCAACATGTGTGTGTGTGTGCTTGTGTGTGTATGTGTGTGCTTGTGTGTTTGTGTGTATGTGTGGGTGTGTATTTGTTAACAAGAGAAGGACAGTTTTCCCAGGACAATAGTTTAACCCAATAAGAGGACCAAGCCTGCAAAAAATCAATCCCAGAAAACGGAGCCAGAGATACATCCAGATGCCTCCTTGTTTCTGCCAAGGAGAACATTCCACGCTGAGCAGGCGGCCGACTGGTACTGGTACCCAGCTCTGTCACTGCCGAGGCCAATATCACCCCTGATGGAATCTCCAACCTTTCATCCTCAAAGCAGACACCGGTGCCTCACCTTCCTCACAAACTCGATTTGGTCAACAACCAAAAAATAAACTAGATTTTATTTTACTAATTCTATTCCTAATTATAAAGAGAATTCGTCTTCATCACAAGAAATGGAAAATATTCAAATACACAAAGAAAATTTTAAATGCTCACAATTCCCACCACTATTATAATTGTGTTACACATCCTGGTTTTTTTTTCCTCTGAGCATGAATGAATGCTGTCGTATTTAGTAAAACTGAGATGCTGGTGGGCATGCTTCATGTAACCCGTTCTTTCACTCACAATGGATCTTGAAATCTTCTTCAAATCGTCTTCACAAATGTGGTTTTTAATGGCAAAGTGATATTACACTGTCTGGGCAGACATTAATTTATTTACCGCAACTCCATATTGTATAATAAGGCTGTCTCCAGTTTTGTGCGATTAAAAAAAACACGATAAAAAAACAATCATGATGAACATCCCAGAAAATAAATATTTATGCACACCCCAGATTATGACCTTAGGACCAATTCCTTAAAGCAGAATAGTCCAATTAAATGATTGGCACCTTTTTAAGGCTTTTCATCTGTTTTGCTAAAGTCTCCTCCCAAAGAGTTTATCTATCTTCATTCTAGCCAGGAGTTTATGAAATTTCCTATTTCCTCATTAGCAACATGTATTATTCTTTTTTTTTGGCCATGCCAGGCAGCTTGTGGGATCCTAGTTCCCCGACCAGGGATTGAACCTGGGCCCTCGGCAGTGAAACTCCATGTCCTAATCACTGGACCGCCAGGGAATTCCCTGTGTTATTATTTTTTAAATATGGATTTGCTAAATCAATGAATAAAAAGTTTTATGTAACTTGCATTTCATGGATCAAAGTCTTTCTTTTTAAGTGTTTATTGAGCACGTACTGTGTTAGGTACTTAACTGGACATTTCCAGAGATATTATCTCATTTAAACCTCATAACAGTCCTTTGAAGCAGGTAAAATAGCTCCTTTTAGTGACCAAGGAAGCTAAGGCTTGGACAAACTTAGGTTCCATGCTGAGCTCTGCCACACACCAGCTGTGTGATGTTATGGGTGTTCCCAACCTCTCTGAGCTCAAGAATACTAATGATCAGAGTCTCTGATGGCTCTGGTGATCCTCTGCCCCACAATTTTGAGTCCTGCACTTGAGTACTCAGTGTTGGGCAAGGCAGCCAAAAGAATGCTGTAACACTCCTCTCCCAAGTATTATACAAAGAAGCCTACGGGCTCACAAATCCAGTCTGCCATATGCAGCTGTGGGAACAAACTGGGAAAGACCTCAACACCATTAGTAGGTCCTCAACAAGTAAGGGTGTCTATCTGTCACACAGGCTTGGACTCCAACACATGCTTGTTGAACAAATGAATGAATGCAGACTCAGTGATTACTACCCATTCATGAATCTGTTATCTCATTTCTCCATCACCATTTCTGCCTCAGGACCTTTGCACAAGCTGTTCCCTCTGCCTGAGATGTTTCCCTCCCAACTTTTCACCTGGCTAATTCCTACTCATCACTCAGGACTCAGCTCCTCTAACCCAGGTTAGAACTCCCTGTCTTATCTCTTTATGACATCATGAACGCTGCTTTCATAGTTCTCCCCGCCTTTGCAATCCTTTAATTACGCAGATGATTACCTAAGGGCTGTTTTTCTCAGTAAACCATAAGCTCCAGGAGGACACAACCTCTATCACTGTGTCCTCAGTAATTATCACATGTCCAGTCCAGAGCAAACATCCACTAAACATATTATAGAAATACAGTAATTTGTGTTGTGCCTTTTGACATCTAAACGACGAAAAAACCACATGAATCTTTGGATATGACATCCTTAAACCTACCAATTCCCTGAAAAGCTCCTTTATTACCACTGTCTGGAACACAAAGAGGTCAACCTGCATCTGTTATGGAAGGACAGTGTCCCTTTTTTGATTTATGAAACTTGCTGTGGACATGCTTTTAATGATTTTTCCTATGAGGCAATTGTTTGAGTGCTGGGGATGGGGACGTGAATTCTGTATTCTTACGATGCTCTTGAGAAAAAGTAAGACTGCCTATCTTGTATAGTTGGTAAATTAGTTTAGAAGGTGATTTTTTCAAAGATTTTTTTTAACCCATCAAAGTATGTATCTGTTTAGAGTATAGTTGAACTTATCCAGTGAAACTTTCCTCATTCATTCTCTGTGAGGACAGGAAGGCCATTGACCTAGTTTCTCCATTGTACTTGAAAGAAGCTGAATTGTCATTTCTGTATAATTAATTCACACTTCCTGGGAGTTCTTTGCCTAGGAAAAGTCCAGGGGGACCTGATGAAGTGAACAATTTGGAATTAACAAACCAGTTGTTCCTGTTTTAAGGGGATGTGACATATTCAATGGTTCTAGATCATTTGAAAGGTGTGGGAGCTGAAATTATAAAAATAGGAAAAAAATTGCAGCACCGACTTACTTACCAATTTGCTGCTCTGTTCTGCCCTACACGTGTTAGATAGGACAAACTCACACATCCTAAATTCGTGGGTTTTAAGTAAATATCCATTGAAGGTCTGTAAAGTTGCCTATATTGGGACCTCCAAAACCCTTGATTGTAGTAAATTAACTCAAAGAAGGCGATCCTTCAGGAAACCAAGGATTAGGTGTTACGTATAGTATGGCCGATACCATTTTTTGATCAGCTGGGATTCCTGATGATTTTTCCTTTCCGATGCCGACCCAAATTCAGTTAAAACAAATATCTCCATTCCAGAGACCTAAACCAGTGGGTAAACGTACTCAGCTCCATTACACTCAAGTACAGGATTCCAAATACCCCTGAGAACAACCGGAGAAAGCAGTTTCCTCCACCAAATTTCCTCTCAAATCAGTCCGTCGAAAGAACAGGGGAGAAAAAATGGGTGTTCAAGTCCCTGTACTTTTGTAAGCACATGGTATTTATTAGGCATTAACTGGCACACAAATATACGAAACGAGTACTTAATTCTCACCCCCCCCCTTAGCAACATAACAAGACATAATCGCATAAAGACACTCACATGACAGACACACGCCCTCACGTACTTGAACATACGCAGTCTCACATATTACCCTGTTCTCTTTATTAGGGTCAGTTAAAAACAAAACAAAACTTTTTTAATCAAGAAAGCAAAGCACATTTGAAAGGAAAAACAAAAAAAAAAAGCAAACTTGGTTTTGAGTATCAATAAAATTAAAAGCTTTTGGCCAGCTCCCATGCTGGATTTCATTTCAGGTTATTACTTAATTAGAACTCCTATTTATAAATAAATAGTACCAGTGAAATATTACATCTGAAGAACCCTGCAATAACATTTTACTTACACACTTTTTTTAATACTGTTTTCCGCTTTCAATAACCACAGTTTTGGCCTGCATTTGGTGCTGGTGTGATGTCTCTGGAGAAGGCGCCTCAGTAAGCATGTCTGGCTGCTTCTTTAGGACGGTGGCTTTTGCCTTTGTATCCAGATTGGGTCGTCAGTGATGGAGGTTTGGAAGCTAGGGGCTGGCTTTGTTTTTTTATCAGGACAAATATTTCTTTTGGCTTTTTCACAACTCTTGTCAGCACAGAGCTTGCGCCTTGCTTATCGCAGTTCTGCCCGCATGTAAACCGGGGCTTTTTAAGTTTTTCAAAGCAAGCTTTCCGGTCGGGAAGCTATAGGCCACGTTTTAGCGGGCGGGAAAAACACGGAGCCGGGAAGACAGGGAGGGCCGAGTAAGATAGGATGCCAGATGGAGTCTGGCGTTACCCTGACTCCACTGGTTGGTAGCAGGCGAAACTGGACTTCGTGAGGATGGGGAAGGGAGGACAAAATCGGAGACACCACATGGCAGAGGTAGGTAATTTCTTAGTCAAGGCGGAGGGTTGCGGATTTAGGTTTGGGGGTGGAGGAGTATTTGAGGGCAACCCCACAAATACATATTTTGAAACATACTTGCCTCAGACCTCCCCCAAAATAAGGGACTGGGTCCCGTTAAGAAAATGGAAAGAAAAAAAATATATTATTATTTATTATATAACAACGTCAACATTAACACCAAGACAGGGAAGGACTCTTAACTACGCATGAGGATCAAACACTCCAGGAGGCAGGTCTTTCTGGAGACCAAAAGAAAAGAAATCAAGGAGGGCATCTGGAGGTGGTGTGAATGTGGCCGGTTGATGAGTGTGGTGGGGGGGGAGGCGGAGACTCATCTCCTCTTGTCGGTTTTTTAAGTTTTGAGACAAAACAAAGTCACATTTTTTGAATTGTGGTTTCAAGCGACTGATTACATCAGTGTTGGGGCAGGGTGGGGGGTTCTCAAGTGCAGACGTGAACATGGGGTGAAATGAGACATCTCGTCCGTGGGGTTCTCCCTGCGACTGTCCCTCTCCCTCTCTCCCCTCCCTCTGGAAATGGCAGTGAAGGAGTAGGCCTCGCCTTAGCTGCTGTCATTCCACTCTGGAACCATGCCGACTCCGTGCACGGCCGAGTGGTACTGATGCGGGGACAGGGTCCTTGGCACGCCGTGAGAGTACAGGAACTCCGACGCCTGAAGGCTGCCGGGGGACTGGAGGCCAGTCTGAGGCCCACACTGCCTGACCACAGGCTGGTGGGCCATGGAGGTCTGGTGCTGGAACATTCCCTCTCCGAGCTGCGGGGAGCCGTGGTTCGCCATGCCAGCCAGCCGGGGGACCAGGGGCCCCGAGGTGAAGTGAGCAGAGAAGTGTTGATAGGGTAGCCTGTCCATGGGCTGCACGGTGGTGACCGTGCAACTGCTGTATGAGGACATGCTGGGCCAGGCGTTGCAGCTAATGTCCTCCAGGCTGGGCACGGGCTCGCTGGGCGGCACCGAGCTGGCATACATGCAGGCCTGCCGCTGGGCTGACTCTGTCCTATAGGAGGCACCCAGGCCCTGCTGCTGGGGGTAGCCGGAGCGGTAGAAGGGGTCCTCTTCACTGGGCGACGTCTCCATGTAGGGCTTCTTATAGGGATGGTCTGTGGTGGAACATTCTTCATCTGCTGAGACAGGAGGACAGACACCCGTGAGGCCAGGATCAGCCACCCCATAGCTCAAGGCAGAGACAGCCATTTGGCCCAAGGACGGAAGAATTAAGTCCGGAAGATGGTTAGCTCCAACCTCCATTCTGATAAAAAGGGGGTGGACTGTCACGGCTAAGACTTTGGGCTACGGAGTTCTAAGCAAACAGTTTGACCTTTCCAAGCTCAGTTTCTCTCTTTTTTTTTTTTTTTTTTAAATAATTTTCAGTATATTCCCTCAATAGAACATTAATGCAATCATTAGAAAAGATGCTTTGTATAGTTTCTAGTAAACTGGGGAAATTGAGCTCAGTTTCTTCATCTGTAAAATGGAAAGGGTCATAACAGCACCTTCTAGAAAGGGAAGTGTTGACAATGAAATGGGAAAATACAGATTAAATACTTAGTCCAGAGCTTGGTACAAGGGAACACTCAATAAATCACAATTATTATTATTATCTTCCATCCTCCCCAGCATGTGAACTTCATGAAGGCAAGACATGGTCTGGATTACCCATCACTGTATTCCCAGAACCTGGGACGTACCTAGTAACAAAAATAATAACAACAGCATCAACAATAACGGTAAAAACACATACAGCATTTACTCTGCCTGGCACTGTTCTGAGTACTCTCCATGAGGTCACCCGTTTAATCTTCTCAACAACCCCATGAGATGGGTTCTCTCAGTATCCTCACTTTATAGATGAAAGGAGACACACAGAGGTCAAGAAACGTGCCCAAGGTCTTATATGGCTGATAAACAGTGGAGCTAAGATTAGAATCCTAGGAATCTCGTGACAAAATTCCTGTTCTTCCATGCCATGCTAGACAGAAAGACACGCAGCAAATACTTGTGCAATGGATGGAACGGTGGATAGACAAGTGGATAAATGGATGGGAGCCCGAATGAATCCCCAAATCCTTTCCTGATGCCTTATGTGAACAAGGACCCAGTTACGATCTGTTGAGTTGGTACCAATTAATGTGTCGCTGTTTCATCGCTGAACAAGTCACTTCCCTTCTGTAAGCACTAATTAATCCCTAGTGGAGAGCAGTAGAGAGAGTTCTGTCTCTGAAAGAGGGTCTTCCTTAACCACTTTGGGGTCACTGACCCCTCTGGGGACTAACAAAAGAGCTGGGCTCTTTTCTCTCCTAGAAAAATAAACTGAAACACGAAGTTTTGAGAACTGTATGTATAGACCAAAGTGATGCACACAACTTCAGGGGGCTCAAGGACTCCCTAAGATGCAGACCTCAGGTTAAGAAACTTAGACATGCATGAGTCTGAATCCGGCTCTTTTACTTAATGTCGGTGTGACACTAGCAAGGCATCTGCCATCTCTGGGACTCATTTTTATCACCTTTGAATCAGAGTTAGCAATACTTACCTCACTGGGCAGCTAAGGAATAAAATCGAGCATGTAAATCTCCTGATATCCATCACCAAGGGCAGCTCTTGTTACCAGGGTAACACCACCTGTGTCATGGCAGACCTTGTCTGTAATAACACACCTCCAGGTGTTTCCTTCAAGGGAAGCAATACTTGGGAGTTTCTACCAAGATGTAAACCTCACACAGATTCATTCCTTGGCTGGAATTTTACTCCCCAAACTGGAGATTTTTCTTTCCTCACTTCCGACCTCTTTCTAATGAATAACGTTAAGAAATATGCCTGGTCTTCCCTGGTGGCACAGTGGTTAAGAATCCGCCTGCCAATGCAGGGGACACGGGTTCGAGCCCTAGTCCGGGAAAATCCCACGTGCCGCAGAGCAACTCAGCCCGTGCACCACAACTACTGAGCCTGCGCTCTAGAGCCCGCGAGCCACAACTACTGAAGCCCTTGCGCCACAACTACTGAAGCCCACGTGCCTAGAGCCCGTGCTCCACAAGAGAAGCTACCGCAATGAGCAGCCTGCACACCACAACGAAGAGTAGCCCCCGCTCGCCGCAACTAGAGAAAGCTCGCGTGCAGCAATGAAGACCCAACGCAGCCTAAAATAAATAAATAAATAAATTTATTTAAAAAAAAAAAAAAAAGAAATATGCCTGAGTTTGGCAAGTATGAAGAAAAATGAAACACTGGGACACTCCCACAACTGTCACCACTGTGATGGTTGATGGCATGTGGGCAGGACGCAGGACTAAATAAGGGAAGAAAGAAGAGCTATGATTTATTGAGCACCTACTAAGTGACCTGACTCTAATCTCCTAGAGTCATTCCTCAAGGTGGCTGCTCTCATTCTCATCTCTTAGAGGCAAAAACTGAAGCTCAGAGAAGTGACTTGCTCAAGGCCATGCAGCTGGGAAGAAGCAGGGGCTGGAATCAAAGCTGGGTCTGCTTCACCTTGCCGACCACACCTTGCCTCCAAGCTCTCTCGATTTCTACTATGCAACGCCACTCACTCAAGTCATCCAACGGATACTGACTGAGCCCCTACCAAGTGCCAGGTGCTGGTCAACTGGTAGTTGCGGTCCTGCTCGGCACACACCCTTGACCCCTCTCCATCCTCGGCCCCTCTCCATCCTCCCCCGCACAGGGGCAGGACCTGTAAGGGCAGGAGGCTGACACTGTGTGAAGAGCAGGTGGTCCTTGGATGTAAAGCTCCAAGTCAGTCATCCTCCCCACAGGAAGCCCTATGGCTTCACACTGGGCTATAAACCAACAGGTGTGGGTTCCACCAAACACCTCTACTCGCATCATTCTCCGAGTGATACCCCCAGGTAAGTCAAAAATCTCCCCAAATAACACATACCTACACGAAGGTTGTACCCACCTAACTCATTTTTAGCTAGACTCTTTCTGGGACACATCTGGGACCCATAGGATGCCCAAACATTGGTCCAAAAAAAAAAGTGAAAAATGCAGTCATCACTCTTCCAGGTGTTCTAGTTACATGATGCCAACCATCCAGATGTTTGAAGACATCCAGATGAGCAAATGTCCACAGTTTTTCACTTTTCAACCGGGCGTTTTGGGGGCGTCTTAAAGACACTGCTTCTCTCGACTTATTTCTTTTTTTTGTCCTGGCCACCTCCTCCCTTGATTCCTTCCCTCCATTCTTCCTTCCACCCGCCCCCCAAGATCCATAAATCTGAATGTTTCCATTGTTGCTGGAATCATAACCTTTGGGTTTTCCATTTAACCAGGGCGTTCCCCTTTTCAATAATAGAAAGTACAGCTGCAGGGTACCCTTGGCAAGAGAAAAAAAAAAAAAAACACAAGGCAAACTAACCATTCCCGAGTTTCTGATCCCCTTCCAGACCGGTTACAAGTAAAAAAGGAAGAATAATATGAAAAAGGCCAGAGCACATTTTGGAAAATCGTAAAATTACACATTCCAATCCTTAATACCCCAAAGATCTGATGCAGAGTCCTAAGAAAAACTCATTGCTGGCTTATTGATGGAAACAGGACGTGAGCATTCTCCAGTGCCTCTTGCTCCGCATCACACTGTAAAGAAATTCCAAAGCCAGGATCCAAATTTCACGTCGGTCGTGATAAATGCTTGGGATGTAATCTCTGTGTTTATTTTCGTGATGGTTTGGTTTCTATCTTTTTATTGGGAGCCTGATAGCTGATCAACAGCAAAGACTTCTGTCCCAGCTGAGTCCTGTTCCTCTTCCACGGTTGGGGAATGGGCTGTAGTCAAGGGTCAAGTCCTCAAATCAGATGAGTCCACGGCTTGGTTTCAGAAAGTTGCATAAGGGTGGTCAATTATATTGATATAATGTCCAGAACCCAGAGAAGCCTCTTGGACAATAGTAAACCTCTTCCTGATTCTGACCACTGATCACCACATAGCAGTGTGAAAACCCCTGGTGCCTTGCGTGTTTCCGGATGCTGTCGATTCTGGATAAAGTGACTTTAATGATGAATCCAGGACACAGATCTTAGGGCACAGTTATGTCTCTGACTCACTGGCTACGTGACCTTGGGCGAACCGCTGGACAATTCCAGTCTCAGTTCTTGTTTGTACGTGGGGCTAATACCTAAATTTCATGTAGGAATTGAGATAATAACAGTGCAGTCTAGTTTCTATCTTCCTTGTACCTAAAGTAAGTATTCAAATCTTATCTGCCCAAGTAATGCGGGTTGACTCTGTTTTCCCTCGTAGAAGATTGGACAGATGGCTCTGTGAAGGTCATCCAATACTTGAAGGTGTTTGGGTGGATTCCAGGGCTAGAAAACTCACAGAGCTGCTTTCAAATCACTGATGCCATTGAGTAAATATTGTCACCATTCCCAAATGGGTCATTTCCCTTGCTGATGGAGTTCATTCAGATGAAAGACCGTGGTGGAATCTTCACAGACAGAGACCCTGGAGGTAGGGCAGTGAGCAGCCACTCCTTAGCTGAGTGACCTTCAGCAAGTCAGAAGTAGGACTCTAATTCAGGCCTTTGGACTCCTCAAACAGTGCTCCTTCTGTTAGACGGCCCCAACCTTTCAGCCTTCATGCAACCCACTGTGTTCAGAGAGTATGACAAGGTGGTAACCTTGACACTTATGGATGGATGATGGACAGATGGCTGGATGGATTTGTGTGTGTGTTTGTCCCCACGCTGTTAGCTCTTAACTTTGAAGTGAAAAGAACTGGGATGGTATTGTGGGAAGATCTTAGATTGGGAATCAAAAGACTCCAGTTCAGATCTCAGCCACTATCTGAAGCCATGAAATGTACTGACTTGCTTACTATCTGTCTCCCCCAGTGAGAATACAAGTTTCCTGGGATCAGAGACCTTTTCCATCTTGCTCTCCCCTTGTCTTCAGCACACAGCACAGTGCCCAGTACAGAGTAAGTGTACCGTTAATATTTACTTGATGAACGCATCCCAGATTGGCCACTCACCAGCCACATAACCTTGGGAATCCAAGCTCCTAGTCCTCTATTTTCCCCCCTGCAAAATGGGGATGGGAGGGCATCTCCCATGGCTCAAAGATTGCAGTGAGGATCCAGTGAAGAAAAGGAGGTAGAATCGCTCTACAAACTACGGAGACTGAGAAGATGCAAAACCCTTTACTATATCCAATTCCCTCTCCATACCAGTGCAGAAAATGGCTTTGCTAAAATCTTTATTTGGGTTGCCTTTGGTTTCTAATTGTGGGGAGGGTAGTCAGGGTGGGAGGGGGAAAGAAAGATAGACAAGTGCTCTCCCAGGCCCTGGGGTCCTGGATTTGATTGAGTGGCATTGATAAAAGACCTTCCCAGCTTTTTTGGCTCCAACCATCGGGAGAGATAGTTTGGAGACAGCTGGGTCCAAACACAAGGGGCCCTCTGGCCGGCCTGGCCCTTTGACATTTCACTGGGGCTGCCTCCTGGGCTGGTTGGAAAGGAGACAGACAATGAGGGGAAGTCAGATAGTGGGGCAGTCAGGGGCTGGGGTCGGGGGAAGCCACCCATGGAGTTATCACTTAACGGGAGTCCCAAACTGGAAGGAAACCTCGGCTGATTCCTTATCACTTTACAATGGAGGCTGATGATGAATTGCTTTTTGTCGTCTCCGAGGCAGGCAGGCAGGACAGACCGAGCTTGGCTGGAATGTTCTCTGTCCCTGGGAGCTCCCTTTTGGGGGGTGGACGGAGGTGAGAAGGGCAGAGGTTTCTGCAGAGGTGAAAAGAGCCCTGTACCCCGAGTGCACAGACCTCAGTATGTATGAATTTGGGGCGGAGCGGCTCACTAGCTGGGTGACTCCGGGCAAGTTTCTCAATCTCTCTGAGCCTCAGTGCCCGCATCCGTGAACTGGGGGCAATTCTTCACCTTGTTATCTTCAACCAGTCACGAGGTCCTGACTCTCCCGACATTGCCAGCTCTTCTCCGCACACCCTGGTCTGAGCCACCGTCATCTCACACCTCAGAGCCTGCAACAGCCTCTGAACGGGGCCCTGGCATCAGTTCTATCACAGCAAAGTGACCGCCTCAAAACACAACCTGAATCTTGCCACTCGGGGGTTCAAACCCCTCCAATGGCCGCCCATCGGTGTTAGGCTAAAATCCGAACCCCCCAAAATGGCTCACAAGGGCCGGTGTCGTGCTAGTCTCTGCCTTCCTCGGCAGCCTCCCCTCCCGTCACTTGCCCCTGCTCTGCGCTCCAGCCACCCTGGCCTCCTGTCCCCTGCCCCAGTGGGAGCGGGCTCCCCATCTTCCGAGGGGCTGCACGCATGCTCTTCTCAACGCCTGGACACCCACTCAACTCCCCAATCTCCTATCCAACTCCCACTCTCCGCAGACCTCAGCTGAAATTCTTCCCTGACGCCCTACCCTAGTCCAATTGATACCCCACTTTGCTTTTTGTTAACACTGTCCGTATCTCCGTGATAGCATTCGAGCATTCGATCACCACTGTCATCAAACAAATCTATAGTGAGTCGTTTAATGTGTGAGCTGTCTGCAACCCTGTGAGTTTCCCAAGGGCAGCGCTAGCTCACGTTCCATAGAGGACTTAACAGGTACCAGGCACTGTTTTAGGTGCTCTACCTGGATTATCTCATTTCATCTCCTAACAACCCTGCAGGGTAGGTGCTACTGTCATCCCCATTCTGCAGAAAAGGTAGTTGAGAAAGCTGAAGCAACTGACCCATGGTCACACTGCTGGGAAGTGTCAGCTGCTGGAACATACTGCAACGGACCAGCCACTGACTCGAGCTTCCCCAGGGGCCACCTCAAGTTGATCCCAAGTTCACTCGAGGATCCCACACAACACCCCACACAAACCAAGTGCTCACATCACCCAAAGAGGTTCATCAGGCTTGCATTCAAAGCCTGCACCCTGCATCCTCCAGGAGTGCATTTACAAGGATGCTGCTGTAAATACTGAACTCAAAACAGCGCCCTGATTCTTTGTAACTTCCTCCTCTTCTGCTAGTCTGGCATTAATTTAATCGAAAGAACTCTTTAATTCAAACCTGGTGAGCTCTTAATCAGCATGTCTGACCCAGCCTCAAGAGCAGATCTCTGGTGGACGATGAAATTTGGAGACCGTAGCCCATAAGCAAAGGTAATGGAGGCAGATAGGGTGGTGGTTCAGGGCCCAGGCAGAGTCTGCAGACCAGGCTTGGGTTCAAATGCTGCCTTCAAGAACCATTAGCTCACAATTTTCCCTCTGTGGGCCTCAGTTTCCCCGTTTGTAAAGTGGGTTAATAAGAGTCCCTACTTAATAACGTTCTTGAAAAGGCTGTAGTCTGGAACCTAGGCAGGGCACCCTTAAATAAAATATAAAACAGAATCTCTGTGCAGGGACCTGTGTTTCATGGGACATTCTTAACCCCTGCTTGTGCCTGAAGAGGCATGTTTGCAGGCATCTGGTCTCCAGCCCATCTGGCAGCGGTCGTGCTGGGAGTTGGGCCAGGGGGCCTGATGGGGTGATATTGCTCAGGACTTCCAGATCCAAGGAGCTTGGATGGGCTTCAGGTAAGTCTGGAAAGCTCAGTCTCACCCAAGTCAGCTCCCCAGCCCCAGGCTTGGACGCATGATAGCCCTTCCCTCTTTCAAAACGTGAGTTTGGTAAATGTCAAATCACCAAACCGTGTTCCTTTCCTCATGTCACCCCTGTTCCAGAGAAAGCTGCCAAAGCATCCTTTTCCATCGGTTCTGGTTAGGGAGTTGTTGGGTTTTGTTTGTTTGTTTTTTTAAAGAAAGCCCATGGGGGACTGCCCTGGCGGTCCGGTGGTTAAGACTCCGTGCTTCCACTGCAGGGTGTGCGGGTTCGACCCCTGGCTGGGGAAGTAAGGTCCCGCATGCCACGAGCACAGCCCCAAAAAAGGGTCCAGGCACCAGGCACTGGGCTTTGACAGGCGTCGTGTTGGCTGCTAGGGCTGTGAGGTCCAACAGGCCACTCTAAAGACGGAGCCGTGGGCCTGCTGGACCGAAACAGGGCCGGTTTATTAAGTCAACCCTGTGCTGAACACAGGACAAGCATGATTTCATGACATCTTCACACCAAGTCTATGAGACAGGTCCAATCACGGGCCCGAACCCACAGATGACTTTTAGTGATGTTTAGAGTAACTTTTAGTGATGTTTGCTAAGTAACTCGCCCCTAATCATAAACATTTGAAAATGGCAAAGGTAGGATTCATCTTGCTTTTCTGACTCTGAAGACCACGGACGTAAGCACGAGGCTACATGGCCCCCTCCCCTTATGTCTGTTATCCCAAACCTTCACCTAGATGAGCAGCCTTCTCTTCACTTCCTCCCAGGACTCACTTTCTGGAGGGATACCTGCCACTTATTCCTTCATAGCTGTCACCCAGCTTACCAAGCACCAACTGCTCTAGGGAACTTAGCATCATTTACAAAGTGAGAAAGTGACACACAGCAGGGCTAGGACGCCTGCCTGAGGTCACGCAGGAAGCTGGTGGCAGAGTTGAGACTCCAATCTCTTTCTCTGGTCCCACTGCCCGCATCAACGCCTTTGATTCTGCCTTGAAAAACTGCCACCAGAAATTTCCTTCCTTAACCTACCCTCTGGACTCAGATACCTTAGGAAAAAATCATCCATTTCTCATTTGGCAAAGGAAACGAGGTTGTGTCTCAGACAGCAGCCTAGTAGATTTAAAGAAGGGATGCACAGGAGAGAAAAATCTATTGTGATTTTGTTCTCTCCCTCCCTGCCTTTTTCGGTATTGATTTGATCTGGAAAGGAAAGAAGAACTCAAAATCCACCTGGGAGAAACCCTGCACGTGAACTAAAGGGCACATCCAATTCCAAGGAGGTTCCCTGGAAGCACACTCCCTGACCACTAGTGGCAACATAAACTCAGCTTTATCCTTTTGGGGCAATACTTTCTCTTCAGCAGCTAAAAAGAATGAGGCCGCTCTAAGTTCATGAAAACATACCTACGATGCATTCTAAAGTTTAAAAAAATGCAAATTGCAAAATAGATGCAGTATGATATCAACTGTTAAAACTAAAAGCAAAACTCTTTGTATTTGTGGGTGTGTGCAAGTGTAAATAAATAAATGGGTCTGAACATTTCAAATAAGTTTTCCCCAAGGAAGGGGGGGGACGTGTCAAAGGAATCTTTAGCTTTACTTGAATGGTTTGAATTTCTTACAATCTCCATGTAGTTTTGTATTGCTTACATTTTAAAAATAAATACATGTAGTTATGTGTACTTTTTTTTTCAAGGAAAAGAAGGAAGAAGTACAGACAGTGGCCAGGAGGGCAGGGCTGTCAAACTCACCTTTCCTCTTGGTGCAGTGGTAAATTTGGCCGTGCTCCTGGGGCAGCGGGTACGGGTTGGGTGGGGGCAGGAGGTCCTGGGAGGGGCCAGACACACCATTCTCACACTGGTACTGGGACCCCAAGTTGGACGAGGCGGAGAGAGCTCGAGGCTCACTGCTGAAAGGACTGTGGCTGGAGGCCACTTTCTGTCTCACTGTGCTCCTGGGAACCACGGGATATTCTTTACTGAAAGAGAGAAGATGCGAAGTAACACTGGTCAGTGGCCTGATAGAGATCCTTCCACTGGCTGAACCACAGGGTCAAAGACTCTACCAGAAAACTCACAGAATAAGAAACAAAGGGATCTTTGATGAATGAATAGATCCAGTTATACTCAAGTGCATCCAATGCATCCTATCCTATACGTATATATTTAGTCACCACCTTTTCATGTCTTATACATTAGGCAAGTAGATTTATGAATAGTTCTATACATATGCAGAAAGGTAAATGAGCACCCCCAGTTGAGAACCCCTCTCAACAATCAATAGCACACATGGCAGTTGAAATATTTCAACCTATTCTAGACATCTTTGAATTCCCTAATTCAAAAGCTAAAGAGCTGAGAGCTCACTGAGACTTAACTTCTGGGTCTCCATCTTTAACATGGGGCTGTGGCCTTTGCCCAACATTAGTAAAGAATGGTAGCTGACCACCTGGGGTAGTCATGTAAGAACCTAGGTTATCCTAATCTGAATAGTTTGCTCCTTGTGCCTTAGACTTTCCTTTTGAGTTGCTGTACTTGTCGCCAATGACGTAACACTTAACTTCTCCGTGCCTTGGTTTTCCCATCTGTAAAAAAGGGATAATAAAACCCTCTAGGTTCAAAGGGTTATTGAGAGAGGAAATTAGTTAATACACATGAAAGGCTTAAAACGGTGTTTGGCACAACAAATGGTAGCCATCAGCAGGACTGTCACAGTTTTGGAGGCAGAGTAGAGGGAGAGAGAGAGAGAGGGAAGGAAAAGGAGAAGAAAAAGGAGGACAAAGGAGATAGAGAAAAGAGCATGGAAACTAAGACCAGGCAGATGCAAAGTCAGGTCCCATCTCCACCACTTACAGACTTCTGGACCACAACCTTTCTGAGCCTCAGCTTATGACGCCATAGGTAGAGCCTCCTCCAAAGTGCTCAAAATCTGGTCCCTCACACTCTTATGATCCGTCCTCCACACTCCCTTCCCTTCAGCTTTCAGACCATTTTTTTCCTCCTAAGAGTTTGGGAAATTCAACAGAAACCTCTCCTGGAAAGGAAGAAAGTGGTGCTGAGCATCACAAGAGTCCCAAAGGAAGCCAGGTGGGTGGGGGAGGGATCAGAGTGAGAGTTTGCAAAGGAGCTGAGAGGAGGGACAGCTCAAAGATAACAGGGAGAATTGAGAGAAACATCCGGGGGGGATAAGAAGAGAACAGCCCGACCCATAATATTCCCACATGCACAAAGAGGAGGGGGCTGCCAACGTTTGGGATGGGGAAAGGAAATCTTGTTCAGGAGAGTAACTAGTACAGTGTGTAGGCTGATGGAAGGGTGATTTGCCCATCTTTTCTGGAAGGCAATACGATATCACCCTTTTTTTTTTGGCCACGCCACATGGCTTGCAGGATCTTAGTTCCCCGACCAGGCATTGAACCTGGGACCACGGTGGTGAAATTCCCCGAGTCCTAACCACTGGACCACCAGGGAATTCCCGAGAGCATCCATTTTTAAAAATATACAGTGACTTCCCTGGTGGTCCAGTGGTTAAAACTCCACGCTCCCAATGCAGGGGGCATGGGTTCCATCCCTGGTCAAGAAACTAAGATCCCGTTTGCCACAAGGCATGGCCAAAACAATAATAATAATAAAAAAAATAATAATAATATACAGTAACATGGAGCGAGCAATCCCATTACGAAGGATTTTCCCAAGAAGCCATCAGGTCAGTACCCAAAGACGTAAGTATAAGGATTTTCTCTGCAGCACTGTCTGTAACAAGGGAAAAAAACAGAAATAACCTAAATGTCCTCATTAATGGTAGCGTCAACTTTGATAGAGCTAAACGATGGAATATTATGCAGCCTTGAAAAGGATGAGAAGTCTGGATATGCACAAATTCAGAAATCTGTGTGAGCTGAATTAAGTTAAAGAAGGAGGAAACAACATGGTCTAGATTATGAAATGAATCCCAGAGGTTCCCTCCAGAAGTTGGGGTTACGGGAGACCTTTTAGATCAACTTATTACTTTCTGCACGTCTGCACGGCTTGGCTCTTTTTACAGTGAGCGCTTACGAAGTTTAGATGAATACTTCCATGTTGAAAACAATAATTACTATTACCAGTTATTAACAGAATTATTATATGAATTATTAATATAATAATAATTATTATAGTGGAGAGGGAGGACTAGTTTAGGAGGAATACACAAATAAAGGAAGCGCGTACAGCCTCCCGGAGTGACGTGTGACCCTCCAGGCTCTCCATCCATCCTCCCCCCATCCCTACCCACCGCACCACCGCGCCTGGCAAAACGCAATGGAAACAGAGCTGAAATTCCCAGGGGAGGACCTGCTTGGCTGGAAAGCAAAATGAAAATGAAGTTGAAGATACTCCAAGTTTCCCCCGCATTTCCCCCAAGACGGGTCCCTAGAAATGAGAGGGGCAGAGCAGTATTTGAATCCGATCTCCGGTCATCTGTGGATCCAGCAAAGCTGCTAGCGATACCCCTCAGGAAATGTCCCTTCTTCACGCAACCCACAGAAATGGGTTCTCCAATCCACCAAGTCTGTAGCACAGAGCTCAGCTAAAGGTCATAGAGTTGGCAGGTGACCTAGCTAAGCCTCAGTTTCCTCATCTGCAAAATGGGAGAAATACAGAGATAGTTTGGAGAAACCACAGCAGTCAGCCCTGAGTCCCCCGGACACCGTCCCTTCCCTGATAACCCACTGGGCTGTGATTTTTACTTGAGTATCTAAGCATCAGGGTATAGTGGGAAGAATAAAGGTGTTAGATTCAGGAAAATATATGTTCTATACCAGACGTACCATCTAACAGCTGTGTGATCTTGGACAAGACACAATCTCTCTGAGCATCAGTTACCTCTCAAGATTGTTGAAATTACCCAACAGTACACTCTAGAAAATGTCTGGCACATAGTAGAAACTATCGTGACTGCCGTTACAAAATGACTCGTGCTTTCAGCCCATAAAATTTCTCGGGAGGGAGCAGTGCCATAAGCCTGTCTCCTTAACTTGGAGATCTTAACTTTGGGGAAAAACTTAGGGGTGTAAACTTAGATTTTCAAAATGATGTCTTTGTTTTCACTAATCTTGAATTGGAATTTAGTATTTCTTTCTGTTTGGGTGTCGGCAACAAGCCACAGTTCAGTTAGCAGCCCTAGCGACTGTCATCAACAGAAACAAAATAGCTTCACATCCCGTTGCAGCTGTATGTGTCTCCAGACACCATTTATGCTCATGATGACTACAAAAATACAGTCGTTTTTGACCTGCCACTAGATCCTGTTACTTAAGACGTTCATAAAGTGCGCATACTACTATATCACCATTTAGAAAAGATTTTGACAACTATGTTTTAATATAACTGGCTTCCTTGGCAATCGATGCATCTTATTTTACACGTTTAATCAGATTATTCTATGAAGTGATCCCTAAGCTTCACCAGACTGCCAGAGAGGCCCATGGCCTTAAACAGAGTAAGAACGCCTCTCTAGAAGAAATATGTATCAGGAGATCCCGAACTTAGCTGTGATTTTTGCCATGAACCAACTGTTCTTTAACTTATTCCATTTTTAAAATGAATTCTTTATCTAAATATGTTTTGCCTCACTCTGAGTAGTAATATCCATGAAATTAGGGGTTTGTGGTACTAGTTATAGTTATTCTAATGCAATTTAAAGGAAATACCTATTAAAATCAAAAGGTACACCTGAAATTATCTTACATTCAAAGAGCATTACACCTAGCACATTTTGAAGAATGCTGCATCCGCCCACTTCGTCCTCTCCATGACCCTATGAAGTGGGTACTGCTTTAGTCCCCATTTTACAGATTAGAAAACCGAGGCCCAGGCAGATTAAATAACTTGCCCAGGATCACAGAGCTACAAAGAGACACCACCAGATTTCTAACCCAACTGTCCCCGAATTACTTCTAGCCAATCTCCTACTGACTTCTTTCAATTTTAAAACATAATATGCTTTTGGGGGTGCGGGTGTTTGGGGCCCAAGACTCCTCTCTCACTTCTCCCATCCCTCAGGGGGATGACCATCTCCACCCTGGGCCCCTGCCTTTGTCATCTGAAAGTACGTCAGAGTAACCAGGCAGGGGACAATGGAGTGTCTGCCAAGTTTCCATGAGGCTACAGACACCCTCACGACACCCAGGGGTCTCCTAGCCCAGCTTTCCCGTGGCCTGTGTCATCTCAGAACTAAAGCTGGAGCCATCCTGAGTAGCTCCACTGCTCAGACTCTCCTTCTGGGGCCAGGAGGCTGAAAGGAATGAAATTAGCTTTATAGTTCTCCCTTGGCTGCTGAAGCTACGTAATGGAAAAAAAAAAAAAGAAGAGGAAGAAATATTATAATAATAAAAAAACATAAAAGTTGTCAAATCTCACTGGCAATTCTATTTAGGTCTTGCTTAGTTCAAGTACTGGACTGTCAGAGATCCAACAGGAAGGGGGGAATCTCTTTTAGTTTGATATTCTTAATGGGGACCGTTATTTTTTTAATTAAAGAAAATAACTCTTAAAAAATGTTGGCTGAGGGAATTTACAAGAGAATGTATCAATGGACTCCGTGGAATTCTCCCTTCCAGCACTGCCAAATTGCAAAATTACTCTCTAGAAAGGCCAAATTCTGCTTTTGATTACTAACACTCACAGAAGTGGGAAAGGCATATTATCCCAATAACCACTTGTCCCTCTCAGTTTGTTCCTCTCTGAAGAACTTGAAACATCATTCCCACCATCAATCACGCACATCTTTCTTGATGCCTGAAATGCAACATCCCCAAATCCATCTGACAGGTGTCAAAATTGAGGCATGGAAGAGTAGAGTGACTTCTCAATCAGGATGGGGTTACAGAGGCAAAGAGAAGAAAATGGTACCAACAAACAACATTGGCATCTTTTTTTTTTTTTTTTTGGCCACAGTGCTTTCGGATCTCAATTCCCTGACCAGGAATAGAACCCATGCCCTTGGCACTGAAAGCGCCGAGTCCTAACCACTGGACCGCCAGGGAATTCCCGGGATTGTTTTCCCTGGGCTCATCAATGGACCAATCAAAGGAACTCAGTCAGTAGCAACACAGCAAAAGCCTCTAAAGTCCCTATGATGAGAAGATAGACTATTTTCCTCCACAGTTTGAGAGCATCATTGAAGAATCCAGGACACCAGAGAATTAAAGTGAAAGTTGAAAAGCCCTCGTGTGTCTGGGAAGAGGGCAGCAACTGGGGACTGTTTTTCCACCATCCTCATCCTCATCTTCCTCTTCTTCATCCACGTTGTTCTCTGTGCGTCCTAATGTCCCAGCTACTGTACTGGTTGACTTACACGCTTTCCCTCATCTGATCCTGGCAAGAATCCCATTTCATCAGTATGATTAGATTTACTTTAGAGATAGAGAAAATGAGGCTCAGAAAGGTTAAGCAACTTGCCCCGGATCACCCAGCTAAGAAGAGGTAAAGCTGAGCTGCACTCCAGGTCAGGGCTATTCCAAAGCTCTTGCCAACTTATACTTGATAATAGGGAATTGTTGCCTTCCCATCGTTGCTGGGATGTCACAACCATTCTGTTACATACAGCATCCTCCTCTATGATGCCAGAGTTAGATATTGGCTACACCAGGCACCATCAACCTTTACCGGTCAAACTGTCAATCAATCCTGCTTTACCAAATGTCAAATCCCACCGCTCTCCGCTGTCTCCTACAGACACAGACACGCTCTGCCCAGTCTGGACACCAACCAGGGTCCTGAGTACCTCAGCTCGCCCTGGGTGTCAGGGCTGCAGACCAGCTTCTCCCCAGCTCCGCCTCCCTCTCACATTCTGTTCCACGTGAGCGGATGCAATGAATGACACCATTGTCGCCGGGTCTGGGTTGTAAAACGTTACAAGGGAATATTGAAATCCACGGCCAAACGGCGTAGCAGCCTGCTAACGAACGGCCCCGAGAATGTTTTCCACTGCAGCCGACTGAATTGGCCTTTTCACGGGAGCAGGTGGCAGAGGTTCTGGGGTGCTGGGAGGTTTCGGTTGTTGTTTTCCCCTGGCGAGGCTTACTCAGTTTCTGGCAGCCTTTCTCAAACGACTAAAGCCGCGCACTGGGGCAAGGCTGGGGACTGTAAGATCTCTGTTCTCCAAGAGCAAATTCCTCCTCTCACTAGCACTTCAATCTGCTATTAAAATGAAAAGGGGGGGGGCCCAAAATCCCATGAGAGCCTTCCCGGTTTATTAACTTTCTGATACGCTTGGGGAAGCGATTCTGATCTAACATGTGTGGACACTCAAGGGACAGGAGGCAGCTCACCCCCAAGTGGGTTTTTGCTCTGCAAATAATGAATCGCTCCCTCCTCCTTGTCTACAAAGTGCTTCTCGACCGTTTTATGACTCAGATCTCACCACACCAGTGAGCTGGAGAAAAGCACGGTGAACGCTGGCTGTTCCATCTCGCTGGCGAGGCCAAGGGGATACAAAGAAGTAATGTGAATTTCCCACCATTGATTCAACCAGGGCTGTCTGATGTAAGGGACAGCAAGAAACTCAAAGACTGGGACTTCCCTGGCGGTCCAGTGGTTAAGACCCTGAGCTTCCACTGCAGGGGGCACTAAGATCCTGCATGCCGCATGCCACGCCAAAAAAAAAAAGAAAAAAGAAACTCAAAGACACTGCCCTCTCTAGCCATGAGCACCCACCATTTATGACAACTTTGGTTGGCAACCTCTTAAATCTCTATATAAGTTCATACCAGGGTGGTCATTTCAAGTTGCAGCTCTGAAGTCAGGTTGTGTGGATGTGCCTTCCTTTGGTACCCAGCCACCAACTTGGCCACTGTGGGGATGGCTAAGTTCTTCCTTTCTCTGAGCCTCAGTCTCTTGTCTGTAAAATGGGAATATCAGATTCACCGCCTCTCAGGATGGTCAAATGATACAATGTTTGGAAAGACTTAGCATATATCTGGGACACACTGCTCAATAAACACGAGCTTATAAACCACACAATTATGTTTTGAAGCAGAAGTTCTTACCTTGCAAGGGCTTCAACTGATCTATGAATCAACCCCTAATATCAGATGAGTAGAGCTTGTCAGTTTTTCTAGGGAGAGGTCCATACTTGCATCGGTTACTCTGAAAGGGTCTGAGATTCACGAAAAGGTTTTGAGTAACACTACAGAAGCAGCTCCAGAATCAAGAGAAAAGTCCTGGGGCTTCTCTGGTGGCGCAGTGGTTGAGAATCCGCCTGCCAATGCAGGGGACACAGGTTCGAGCCCTGGTCCGGGAAGATCCCACATGCCCTGGAGCGGCTGGGCCCGTGTGCCACAGCTATTGAGCCTGCGCTTTAGAGCCTGCGAACCACAACTACTGAAGCCTGTGCGCCTAGAGAGAGCCGGCGCGCAGCAATGAAGACCCAACGCAGCCAAAAATAAATTAATTAATTAATTAATTTAAAAAAAAGAGAAAAGTCCTGGACCAGTTATGTGGATGATTCAGGATATCTCCCTCTGCCTCAGTTTCTCCCTTTGCAGATGGGGATAACAAGGCCCCCGTCACAGTTGAGTTGTGAGCCCCAAGGTAAAAGCTGGATGTGAAGCTATAGTCATGAAAGATCAAAGCAAACTAAACCTGTGGCGGGCTCTTAGTAATAGTACATCAATTAGTATTCCCAGGTATCTAGTACTAAATTGAAGAGCTCAATACTTTACTGATTTTAGTTTTAGTTTTGTTTTGCTTTATTTTGTTTTAATGATTTTGGAGGGAGGATGAGAAGGTAGAGGGATGCCTTCTGAGGCTGGGCCTCGGTCCTTCTGGAAGCCAGAGTGCAGAGGGACCGGGACTAACCTGGGACAGGGACCTTTCTGAAACTGCTTCCTGTACTCAAGGGGTTGTGTTAAGGCCTCCTGTGTTCTGAAAGGAAGCACGGGGGCTCCTTGGTCATATGCAGAATGACCGTCAGTGAAATGATGACCTTGACAAAGTCACCCCAAAGCAGCCACTTCTGCAGGAATACTAAATGTTCTGTGGACTAATATAAAAGTCTGCCTCTCCCCCTTAAAAAAAGACCAACCAACCAAAAAACACCTATGGGAGGATGGGTCTCTAGGAAAACAAATTCCTAATGTGAGAACATTAACCACTATGATGGGATAGTTGAGAGACAGGGCTTAAGGTGGGGATGGGTAGAGATAGGGAAATCTCTCCAGAGGAGTGAGTTTCAAACTCGGCTGCATCCTGCAGTCACCTGTGGAATGTAAATACTGATGCCGTTGTTCTGCGGTGCAGCCTGGACATTGGGAGTTTTTAAAGCTACCCAGGAGGAAAAAGCCTTAAGCAAAAGGGTAAACACTGTATGATTCCTTTTATATAAAATTGTATAACAGAAAAACCTAACCTACAGTTTAAAAAAATCAGAATATTGACTGTTTCTGGTGGGGAAGTGGAGGAGGAATTAACTGGGAAGGGGCGTGAGGGAACTTTCTGGGGTGAAGGAATGCTCTATATCATGATACGGGCTTGGGTTTCACGGGTATGGGCATTTGTCAGGAAGTGAATGGCGCCCTTAGTTGTGCATTTCACAGTATGTCAATTTTACCTGAAATAGAGAATCACGAACAAAAACTGAATCCTAGTTAATGGTATGCATGCGGAAGTATACAAGGATGGAAGGTACTCATGTCTGCAACTGAGTTTGAAATGCATCCAAAAAAAAATAATATGGATGGATGGATGGATGGATGGATTGGTGAATGGATAGATTGGTGGAAGAATAAATGTATGTATGAATTGATAGATGGATAGATAAATGGATAGATTGGTAGGTGTATGGATGGATGGACAGATGGACAGATTGGTGGATGGATGTGTGACGGAGCAAACATATAGCAAAACGTTAATTGCAGACCCTAATCAGTGGGCATATGGGTGGTCACCATACAATTCTTCCATGTTTTCTATATGTCTTACATTCTTCACAATGAAACACTGGGACACACTCCAGGAACTCCTAATGTTCAGCCAAAGTTGACCACCAAGTACAGAAAAGGGTTCTTTTTTATAAAACAGCCCAGCACAAGAGCTCTATTTCCAGAAAATAAGATCACACATTACCTGCATGTCTTTTCTCATTCTGTAGGGCCAAAACAAATTATCCAGGTGTGACCAGGGGACCCTTCCATGAGATAACTTGTTAAAGGGCAGTTTCGGACCCCTTCCCTAGAGCCACTGATTCAGAACCTCTGAGGTGAGACCCAGAAATCTGCTTTTTTCACGAGCCTCCCCACCGCCAGCTAATGTGATGTCTACCAAAGTTTGAGAAGCACTGCTTCCATGTGGTTTGCCCTTAGACACTATCCCTGAAGAGAAGGTTCGCTGGGGCAGGGGCTAGGGAGGGCAGGGGTGGGTACAATGTTGCAGATGAATGGGAAACCGGTAAACGATGGTAGACATGATGGACAACCAGGACTCAGGATGGGACCCCTTGGGACAAACCTCCATTCACAAGTTAGGCTGGCTTGGCCTCCCAAACATAAACCCCCTCTTGTTTTACATAACTTCACAATTTCCTGAGAGAAGCCACGTGTCTAGTACAGCAAGAAGTGGGGATTTAACGCCATCTCCAGAACACTGTCTTGGAAATCACGCCTCATTAATTGGACTTCCCCATCACCTTTAACCACAAGCATGACAATACGAGAGCGCTGAGCCTTTCATTTGAAAAAGGCCATCTGAGGTTAGGGAGCTGAACGTTCATTTGAAATCAGGAACGAAGGGCTGGAAAAGGAGGGACGGCTCCAATAGAAGGATTTTAACCTTTGAAGGGTCCCGGACCCCATGAATCCCTTGAAATTCTTTGACATTTTTTTCTATTTATATATTTTGAGTTTTTCAGCGTTCCTTGCTTTAATCAGATTTTCCAACGGGATCTTAGATTCTGATTAAGAAGCCCCGCCCTAAAGGTAGAAGAGGAGGAGGTGACATGCACTGCAGAGGTGGGCAACAATGGTGGGTTTCTCACGTGGGTGGGCAGAGACATCCACGGCCTGGGGCTGACAAAACCAACCTATTGGCTCTACCTGGGACATCCTGGGTTCTAAGCTTTTCTATCTGCTCTCTGGTTGAGGGGCTCAAAATCCAGGCCAGCCAAACAGAGACTCCAAGTACCCCAGCTCTGGAGATGACTTCCTGCCAAGGTATCGGCAGTCCAGTAAAAAAGTGAGGAAGGAGAGGCAACTGCAATTCTCCCACGAAGAGCTCTGAAGCCACCACTGCTGCTCTCTGCTAGCCTCCCAATAATACTCAGTAAATGCTGTGTATGCCCCAGAGACCAGGCATTGCTCACGGCCACTCTGTGTGCATTAAAGCAAGAAGTGCCCAAGGAAGCACTTTGCTGCTGTTTGTTCAGATTCTGGGGTTTGTCATTCCAAAAAGACCAGTGGCGGCCTGGCGGGGCGGAGGGGGGATTCTCTCCATCCAAAAGAAACAAAGCTCACAGCCAAGCCTCTGCGCCTTAACTGGCAGTCAACCTGGCCTCTGGCTTCACGAGGGGAAGGATCCCATCTCAGCACCCAACATGATCCAGGGTCACTCCAGGCCAGGGACCGTGCCAGGCACTCCTGGGCACCCTGGGGCAGTGTTAAAACATGTGGGCACACTCTTTGACCCTCCTTCTATCTAGAGGAAGGATCCCTGCCCCTCCTCCTGGAATCTGGGCCCGCCTCAGTGAGTCCCGTTCAACCAACAGAACGCAGCAGAAAAGACACTACAGCTTCCCAAGGTCTAGTGAGCAAAGGCCCTGTGGTTCTCCAGGGGCAGCCTGACACCACGGAGGGAGTCTGATTCCCCTGAGTGCACCATGCTGGACAGGTCACATGCACACGCTCCAGTGGACAACCCAGATGGGCTCCCAGCCAAAAGCCAGAGTCGATTGCGGGTCATGGGGTGTGCCATCTTGGACGTCCAGCCTTGTCTGGCTGGCCTTCAGATACCTGCCGTCCCCACCAACACCAGACAGCGAGCAACAACTGCCCAGAAGCATCCTTCCCAAATTCCCGACCCACAAATCCTGAACTAAACCAAAGTGTTTCCCTGGGACTTCCTGCTTCACCTCATGCATAGTGACAGCAACCGATGCCTGGTCTTTCCACCATAAGTAGCACTGAGGGAGCATTCCTGAGGGCTAGCAGGTTGCAAGTGGATGAAATCTGGCGCACTGAGCTCCCCATGGAAGGACCAAGGCTGCCTGTACCTCCTCCCCCTTGAGTGGGCTGTGGAGGTGTCGGAAGCTAAGTGCTAGAGCTCTGGCTGTCCTGGATTTAGTCTCACACACAGCTGATGGCACAGCTCAGAGCACAGGGCTTCGCAGCCGGTCCATGTGAAATTTAGCAGTAATTTGTTTCGTAGCAATAGTAATTAGGACACCCGCTTTACCTCATCTCATCCTTGCAACAGCTCTGGAGGTAGGTTCTATAATTATCTCCCATTTCACAGATGAGGAGATAGAAGCTCCATGGAGTAGGGGAGCCCCGGGGCTAATCAGCGTGATAGCCTGGACCCCAGCTCCAGAGCCTGCTTTACCATCAGTGGACCCTGCCCCTCGATGCATGGATTCACCTTTGCATCCCCGGGACCTGGCATAGAGTAAGCCCTGAATGAATGTGTGTTAGCTGAAGAAGCAAGCAACACATCAAAAACTGAATAAAAGAGTGT
Organism: Eubalaena glacialis; assembly: GCF_028564815.1. NCBI lineage: Eukaryota > Metazoa > Chordata > Mammalia > Artiodactyla > Balaenidae > Eubalaena > Eubalaena glacialis. The sequence continues at coordinate 79,551,207 of NC_083730.1, forward strand.
CTGGGCCGCAGTTTCCCCTTCCGCAAAAGGAAGAAGGTGGGACCAGATGCCACCTCCCGGGATCCCTTCTACCTCTAGAACCCCACGCTTCTAAGGAACGGTGTTCCCTGCCATCGTGCCACGCCAGCCGACTTTCAGAGATCTTTAGAGTCTGACGCCTCCTCCAGAGCCCAAGACAGGTAGCTCCCGGTCCATTCCTTCCCTGATCCAACCCAGAAAACCCTTCCTCCCAACAGTTTCAAATCCCATTGCTGGGGCAATGCCTGGATCCCATCCTCTCCATAACGGTGCCCTCGCCAACCCCAGGGCCCTGGCCTTGGCCCCATAGGCCAAGGAAGTTCCCGTTCACCTTTGACAGTGAAGCTCCCACACTTTCTCGTTAAGGTGAGCATTTATTTAGGTGCAACTCCCAGATTTCTGCGATGTGCATATCACCTTGACAATGTTCACCAGCTGTCCTGCCGTTTAGTTAATATTTTCCTTAAATAATCAGCCTTAACTTTCCTTCCTTCCTCCCTCCCTCCCTTCCTCTTTCCTTTCCTTCTTCCCTTCCTTCCTTAGAACTTAGTCTCGGGCACGTCCCTGGCAGTCCAGTGGTTAAGACTCCGCGCTTAGTGGGCGCAGATTCAATCCCTGATCAGGGAACTAAGATCCTACATGCCACACGGCGTGGCCAAAAAAAAAAAACAAAAACGAACTTAGTCGCATTCTAAGCAATACTGTCCATGAAATCAGCCTGATGCAACTGTGTGTCTGTGGGCACCCTCTAAAATCATCTCACCTCTCACCCGGGGAGGGGGCGCTGCAATTTGGGAAATATTGGTTTTTAGGGATAAGATGTTTTTAAGCCGCAGACTAACCTTTCAAAATAACCTTGGCATGTATTTTAATCAGCCGGCTAGAGGCAGGATTTGTGGAATGATTCTATTTTCTTCTTTGTGCTTTCCCTTCGCGCCCCCATTT